>NC_065906.1:10693646-11040469 GCF_905147045.1 Nymphalis io | reverse complement strand
AACCCGCATTTTAGCAGCGTGGTGGAATAAGCTTCAAACCTTCTTCTTAAAAGGGAGAGGAGGCCTTAGCCCAGCAGTGGGACATTAACAGGCTGTTACTGTTACTGTTAAATTTGAATTTAAAATAAATGTCGCACTCGGCGGCGAAGGAAAACATCACACACATTTGTATACACCAAAAAAAATCAGTGTGGTGAGAAGAGATCTTAACCTAGTAGCGGTATATTTACTACCTGTAACTTTTCGTTTGTTCCGTTCGAAGTAGGATAGCCAAACGTTCATTAGATTTAATAAAAACATAAGGCAAGTTCCTCCGATACATAACATAAAGACATAAGTTAATGATAAGTAATTAAAAACAAATAAATACTGGAAACATTTATAGTAAGCCAAAATTATTGCTCTAAGATAAATATCAATTAATAATAAATATTTAAAGTATAAACATCGTTTTAATATATACAATAATCTTGGAAATAACAGCATTGCTTTGAGGATAAATAATCACGGATCAAAAATTTGTAATTATTCATATATATACGTAGCTTACTGTACAAATATCAATATTCAGAATAATTCCGATTCTGATTAAGTGTTTGATTCCAAATTATTACTCTTAAATAAAGATTCGAGTAAAAGTCACTATAATAAAACGATACAAATAATTCTCAAAGGTAAATTTAATTGCGCTCTCGTGAACACTCCGGCGTTAACGCGTGACTCGCACGTTAATTAGAATTTTCAAAGACTTCACTCGTTGTTTATATCTTGCACTGTTTGTAAGGTTTGTGTGTAATTAAATTACTAACTTATTCATTTTTTCATCTTCAGATTTTAGAAGGGTCGCTTCTATTCTTTTCATATATCTATACAATATAATAAAGAGAAAAGATTCGATTTTTTATGTTTGTTTGTAATGGATAGGCATGGGTACTGGGCAAGCGCGTGTTGCCATAAAGTCGCCTGGCCCAGGCGTAGCATCCACGGAGAGGACACTTCGCTCACCTGTCTTGCAGGTGGAAAACAGAATGGATAAACTCAAAATCTACTTAACCGATTTTAAAATTTATTTCACCTATAGAATGCTTTATCAGCGAGTAACATAGGCATTATTTTATTTATTTTAAAATTAATAAGTAATGTCCTCCAATGTATCAATTAATGTCGTAAAAAATAATAATTTAGTGCATTATAGGATCTATGATCCTTGTACTTGGAACTATACTCACCGTTAGACTAGAGTAACAAGTGAGATTAGAATAATAAAATAACACCATCAAAATAGCAATAAGTAGAAGACACTAAGTCGTGATGGAGCCACTTACTGGAGTGAGGAGTAAATTTGAACAGTAAGCTCCCCGAGTAACGTGTTGATTCCATATGATTAATTATATTTTAAATAATTATTACATTGCAATTATTGCACATTTTAACATAGTTGTGAGCAATCAATAATCTGTGGAGATTAAACAAAAACTATAATAACTACAAATTATTTGCGGAAGGTTACTGGTGGTAGGGCTTTGTGCAAGCTCGTCTGGGTAGATACCACCCGCTCATCAGATATTCTACCGCAAAACAGCAGTTCTTGGTATTGTTGTGTTCCGGTTTGAAGCGTGAGTGAGCCAGTGTGATTACAAGCATAAGGGACAAGATTGGTGACGCATTGACGATGTAAGCAATGGTTAACAATGCCAATGTCTATGGGCGTTGGTGACCACTTACCATAAGGTGGTACCCATATGCTCGTCCGCCTACCTATATTATAAAAAAATATAATTGATAGGTCAATGAGACCTTTTGTGCTTCATTTGTATTTATCATGTCGTGTTCAGCGGAAAAGGAAAACGTCATATCAACCGCATTTATGGGATAAAATTCTATCATTTGCATATTCACAATCCGACATTGAGGAAGCGCTCTTTTGGAAGCCCTTATTTTTTATTCAAATAAATATATATGTTTTTGTTACGGATATATTGTTTTTTTTTTCTAAATAAAGCTTTACAAGATTACCTTTTAATAGGACAGGAGACTTTATGAAAGCAAAGAGAAATAGATTGATGCAATTTTCACTAAACTAACAAGTTTCATGTTATGGTCATAACACCATGAGTCGTCGATTCATAAACTCCTTGATGTGTGTAGCGTAGTGAATGGCATCGTCCAAGTATAGACTAGCTTAGAATAATTAATTGTTTAGTCTTTTGTCATCATCATCGTGGATTCAAACCCGGGCAAGTGCCACTAAATTTTCATGTTCTTAACTGTGTTTTTAATTCATCTTGTGCTTGACCGGGAAGGAAAACATCGTGAGGAAACCTGCATGTGTCTAATTTCACTGAAATTCTGCCACATGTGTATTTTATCAACCAACTGTTACTAGTTACAAGAGCAATGAAATTTAATCCACTTCGCCCTACTGAGAATCACGGACAGGTGGATTTTACGCTAAATAAACAGAATTTAATGAATATTTAAATGTAGACGTCAATTGCTTATATTTTTGTTATATAATTGACAAACATAACATTAAATCATTTTGACACAAAAGTTGCTTCATATATTTATATATAATAATCGCTAGTTTGAAGAAAGCGTGTTTTGTATGTGTTTTTGTACCACTATTGAAAATCCTAATAAATAATTAAATAAATGAAAAGAGCTTTCCAAGGGTTAGCAAGAGTCTCACAAGAATATAAATCTTAGTTGATAGCTTATTCTCATGTATGTATCAAATTACCCGTTTTATATTTTGGATGATATGATAATTTGACCAACATAATAATAATAATATCCTCCAGACCGATTTCGGCCGATCTCAAGAGATATTAGCCAACTGCGCAGGAGATATTATAGTGCACAAGTGTGTGCGCACACACAAGTACACTCTTTATTCCCTAACTCTCATAATCCGATCTGACGGCAATCCGACACGACCGGAAAAAGTTCAAGTGCAGGACCAACGTCTTTACGTGCTTTCACGGGAGTGTACACACTTCCAACTTCCAGAGTCCGGGCTGTTACTGAGAATTTTCTGACAGAAAAACCCAATAACTTTTTATTGGCCCGACCTGGGAATTAAACCCAGAATCTCCGTGTCTGCGGCCTTACATCAAGCCACTAGACCAACGAGGTAAGCCAACCACCATACAATTGACCAACATACAATGTCTATAAGCGATGGTGACGATTAGGACCATCTGGGTCCATTTACCCGTCCAACTGTCCAAATGCTATACGATACATTTTGTACCATTTTTATTACATATTTTATAAAAATTCTCGTTCAAATACTTTACTAGATTTGTTCTACAAATATCATAACAATTTCGCAAAAATATGTACAATGCTATTATTATCCAATAACGAAACGAAAATCTTTAATTACACAATACATTTAATTGTATTTGATATACTAAAATGAGTAATACTTTTACTATTTATTTTACTGGTGGTAGATTTTTGTGCAAGCTCGTCTGGATAGATACCACACACTCATTAGATAATCTACCGGAAAACAGCAGTAGTTGGTATTGTTGTGTTCCGTTTTGAAGGGAGATTGAGCCAGTGTAACAGGCACAATGGACATAACATCTTAGTTCCCAAGGTTAGTGGCGCATTGGTGTTGTAAGCGATGTTTAACATTTCTTAGAATGCCAAAAAAAAAATCTACCGCCAAATACTACTTATATTCCTGTGTGCTAGTTTGAAGGGTCAGTGTTCTTGTTCATATGAAATTAAATAATTCTACTTGTTTACTATTTTTGTTTGTTAATTGCATTATTTTAACGTTACATTTACACATAGATTCAGAATTAAACGATCACCCCCTTTGTTAGTTATTTTAAATTCGCTGACTTTCTCGTGCCTTTTCTTGTGACTAAAGTTAAATTTGAGTTAAAATCGATAAATTAGTATTAGTTAAAGAGCTTGTTGAAATAAATTGTCCAGTTTTTTTTTATTCTGTTGTAAATAATTCAAAAGAACTCAAATTGTGAAAATGTAGTTTAAAACAAGTACTATACAAAAGCTACAAGACCAAAGAAAATAACAAACAAAAATATTAGTTAGGCAACAGCTCTTCTTCGTACAAATGAGCGTTATTTATTGTTGAATTCAAAAATGAAACATGAAACTGCATATTTTTCGTCTGTGGTGTAATGTTAAAATTTAGCGCGTAACTGGCTCCAGAGTGGGCTTGAAACGCAGCGGTGATTACGCTGAAGAACCCTCGCGGGTTGGGGTTTGTTTCCATTGACTGGCACAGGCCTTTGTTAATTTATGCAAATCGACGGATTTAAAGATTTTTTTTATAATTTTCGGCTTTTGAGTTATTGAGTATTTTTTTGATGAGGAAACATAAAAAAAGTTACATATTATGGGCCGTGGTATGAGCTTACTGAGAATTCGAGCGTCAGGTGACCTTTGCGTCATATGATGTCAGCGTGATTTTTTTTATTGTGAGCTCGTTTATGTGTGCGTGATATCACACATAACTTCTCGTTTACACATCCATTCTTGTGAGCAACTTGTCAGTCACACCACTTTTTAAAATTTAAATAAAATTGGGTGTTATATAGAACAGTTTTTTAAATAAATTAAACAGGCACATACTAAGTATTATTATCTATAAGAAATGTACAGATCATTTACACATACAATAAACTGTCATGTTAACTAGCTAACTGGACCTCAATATAAGAAAAAGAACATTAATTTTCTAAAAAATGTTGGAGATTTTAATATAAGATAATATTTAGAATAATCTTATATTAAAATCTCAAACATTTTTTTTCATGATTCAAGTCATAAAAAGAAATCTAAAACACTATTTTCCAACAGCTCATAAAAATGATAGAAAAATGCTTCCAAATCCTTACCTTTGTGTCAGTATTGAAAAGAACGATTTCAAGTACAGAAATATATCACAATTTTTCCCCAACGGTGACACATTTACGAGCTATTATTTGACACCAGCTACAGCCATCAATTTTATCGGTAAGCAACAATGGAGACCAGCTTTCATTGTTGAGGCTGTTGACACGGTACCCAGTTCAGTAATTATGAAATGTTATGGCGTCAACTGCTTTGTTTTAACTTGCGAGCTAGATGTAATTGTCGCGAACAATGCACTTTAAAATGATATTAAATGAAAATAAATTGTCTAGGAGAACATGAAATATAACAGCGGGTTGCATGTAGCTTATGTTTTGTTGTTCACGACGCTTATGAAAGGAGAAGGGAGACCTGGAGGAAAAATATTGAGTATTCTTATGAAAGCTTATTAAAAAATAATTGAATTTAAACAAATGAAGAGTGAGTTTGTATGGTCGAGTGGTTCAAAAGTGTGGATCAATCTTGGAAAGCATCAGGTATCAAAATCTGTCTCACAATTAAGTTTTGGATCATGATGATGCAGAAAACGCAGATAATGCACGTCAAGAAATATAAATATCATTATAATACGTATTTGGTATTAGAAAAACTTCTCGCACGGAAATTGCCTTGTTATAAGATTCTTTTCAGCTTTCCGAGGAAGCACGATAGTGACTAATATGAGTCAATATTTAAACTTATTTTGATGTTAGGACGATATGGCCGATATGGTCTAGTGGTAAGAACGTCAGAATATTAACCGATGATAGTGGGTTCAAACTCAGGCAAGCATCACTGAATTTTTATGTGCTTAATTTGTGCTTATAATTCATTTCGTGATTGACGGTGAATGAAAACATCGTGAGGAAACCTGGACACATATACACTAAACTAGACACATACAGGTATGTGTCTAGTTTCACTGAATTTCTGTCACGTGTCATCTGTCACATGTGCCACCAACCCGCAAAGGAGCAGCGTGGTGGAATAAGCTCCAAACCTTCTCCTCAAAAAAGAAGAGGAAGCCCAGCAGTGGGACATTCACAGACTGTTACTGTTGATATTAGGCTAAATTTTTCTTGATGATTTGAAATTAAAATTAGTACTATAAAACATTAGTCAGTTTTAGCGATTACAATACGTTATCAATCCCAAAACTATTCAGGATCAATATTTAGATATATAGCACAGTATATATATTGTATTAATATATCACAGTATAAAATATTTTATTGAATTTTTGCAATATTTGATCATGCATGATTACGTATTATAGACTGATGGCAATCATTCATACAGTGATTCCTCGAACACGATTCGAATTGCAATTCTGATTTTCTGTTTCAAATATTATAAATATTTATATAATATTTACTTTTGTATATTCAGCGGCTAAAATTAGGCTTCCAACATTCCACATTGAACACGAATCGGTTTCCATTGACAGGTAAAAATTTCGAGTAATTAGTTAAGATTTTCAAATTAGCACAATAAGTTGAACTGGGACGGGTTAAGTTGTGACCGACCGTGACAGCGTGTGCTCCGCAAACATTAGGGAATTGCAAACTTCGAAATGCACTGAAGTTCGGTAACAGTTCCGTAGTGGGAATAAATTCAAATCGAGCGAGAAGCAGCCCTGGCCTAGAGTGAGAATTTAGAAGAGGCGTACTAGGATGGATGTAACCGACTCATTTTGATTGTTTATTGTTATATTTATATAAAAAGGTATCGTAGAAATACACAACTTGATGTACCCGCTATATAGGTATGTATATATATTATAACCGTTGGTAACCGTAAGAAATATCACCGATTTTTTATATCGCTAACGCGCATCGATCATGGGAACTAAGATGTTATGTGCCTGTCCTCTCTTCCCACTGACCACCTAAATATTGCTGGTTGGCGGTAGCAAATCTAATCAATGAGTGGTATCTTCCCAGAGAGGCTCACACAAAGCTCCTCCACCAAGTTTATCAAGTATAATAGTAATTCGGTGATTGAAGCACGTTAAGACGTTTCCCTCGAACCTGCACTCTTTCCAATCGCGTGAGCCAGTGAAACTACAGTAACAAGTGACGTCTCCCAAGGCTGGTAGTGCACTGGTGATGTAAGGAACGGTTAATATTTCACGTCAATGTCTATGGGTGGTGATGAGCACTTACCCTCAAGTGGCTTAATTTATCTTATGTGTATAAAAAACATATCTCATTAACATTGGTTTAACGTTATCATTTGGTTATTCCGACAAGATAAAGTATGAAAAATATGTAGTCGAAACGTTTTGCTGCTACGAGCACTTATTTAACTTCACTTGTTATATTTGCGTTCACACGAATGAATTTTAATCTCGTCCCACGTATAGATTAGGCACAACATATTTTTAAAACAGTTTTCTTTAAATTATTCCATTCTTATGTCACTTCCTTCATATTATTGATCTACCTTCACACGCAGCACTTTGCACCTGCACTACGGGAAACGGAGGATTTTATTTGCCACCATCTGTACCCGTGTGGATTGTTCGAGACGCTTCTAGGTGCAATAGAAAGTCGGCTCCAGCTGCTGTAAACTCAGTTATGACCGTATGCATGCTCGAACATTTTATTTGTTTTGAAACTATTTGTAATAAGGTTGTTATATGTATTACTTATAATACAAATATATCAGTTTTTTTTATTTAATTTTTAGATTATATTATATCGAAGTTAAGGAATATAAAAATTATAATCGGTAAACGGTGTTCAAACGTTGACTCGAATAACGCTCCAGCGGTCCGATTGTGTTAGTGTCGTGTTCATTTAAAAGTTGAAAAAGTGTAAGGAGGTGGATGAAGAAAACCCGTGCAACTGACGTCGGAACTCGGAAGATGCGTGGAGTTGTCTGTCAGTCATTATGTCTAAAGGCTTGGTAAATTAAAAATTTGTTGTATTATTGGTATTATATCACTCGATAAACAAATTAAATCTAAATTAAATGTGTTCGTTATCAAATCGTACTTGAGACATTTTATACATGTGTATACGCCTCATTTTATTTTATTTGATGACTTAAATAATATATATATTTAATATATCGTTTATGTTAGCCAAAATGTAATGTTTCGTTAGGAAAAAATCAAACTTAAACTAACTTTTAATACTAGTCTAATAATAACTAGTCCAACAAACTACCGAAATCAATATCTCTCAGATTAGATAAATATTTCTAATCAAAACATTTAAAAATAACCAAAAACTCAAATAGGGATTTGTAAATGTAAAATTTTTATCAAAACGTCTCTTTGAAAAAACTGAGTAGGAATGAAACGGATAGTTGTATTTTTTGTTTTTAAATTACACTAAGTTATTCCCGAAAGCACCATTTTGCAGTGGATTGTAACAGCCATAAAGTTACCGAGGCTTTATGCCTTGGTAGAAATGTCTCCTTCATGGTTTTAAAAGTGATTCAGTTCTGGCCTGCATTTATAACGCTTTGCACCGACTTACCATTAAACGTTTTTAATTGTTTCCACTGTTTATATAATTTATGTTTACATTTTTAGTTACTTTTTAAACCATTGAAATATTCCACCGTTTTATATACTACTTTATAAGAACAAACTTGAAACTTGACATAGAACACGATTGTTGAATGAAGAAAAGTGATATGGGACATTAATTATGATAATTAATTATAACATTTAAAGGATGTACGCATACATACGCTCATTGTATGTAGCGATTGACACTACATACTGTTAGATGGCTGTTAGTTTATATATTACTAGTTGAACCCGTGTCTTCGCTAACGTAGAATTCAGCTTAGGACGAAAATCCCCCAATATCTGCCATTTTAACGTACTCGCTATTTTATTATTTACTTCGTTCGTATCGAATTATTTATCGCTAAACTATATAATTAGAAATAATAGAATACATAATTATAATATTTAAATTATTGGATATAAGATGGGTTTTTGGGTTTAAAATCGTTATATGAATCTGAAAAGAGACAGTTATTTTGTAATCACAGACATACTTCATTTTTTAATGCAAATGAGTACCTATTTTTCACCTATCTTTTTTTTTTCTCGCTGGAAAAACACATTTATGTGTTTCCCCCACATGAGGAGGGGGTAAAAGTGGGACTCGCCGGCGCTGAAGGCGCCGGAATACCCACTAAAAAACCAGCGGTACCCACTCCGTCTTGTCGGGGGACGTCGCGGGATCGCTTGCGCATACTACCGTGAATCTCAGAACCTATAAGTTATTGACAGTAAGGTTTCTTTTTTTTTTCAATATTCTTTATATTGCTAGTCTTGCGTACAATGCCACAAGACAATCATTTAGACGGCGTGTTTTTTTTACAAGTTTGTAACGTTTAGTTTGTTCTTATATCTTTTATATCTCTTATTAATTTAATTATGTTTGTTCAGTTTTCTTGTTTATATTATTATCAATAGCTTTAATAAATTACAAAGTTCATTAGATTTTTTTTTAAATAAAACATTATTATTCTTGTTTCATAAATATTATGAGGGTTCGTTAATATTTCTTACAGTGCCAATATAATATGTATAATAGTACATGGCCAGCCAAAATAAGCTTCTGCTTACAATTTTTTTCGCCCAGATATTCTACCATCAAACAGCAATACTTAGTAATGTCGTTTACCGATTTGAATAGTGAATGAGCCAGTGTAATTACGGGCACATGAGATATAAAATCTTGGTTTCCAAGGTTGGTTGCGCATTGGTGATGTAAGGGGTGGTTAATATTTTTTACAGCGCCAATCTCTATGACCGTTGATGACCCCAACCACCAACCACCACTTACCAACCACTTACCAACAGGTGGCCCAATTGTGCGTTTACCGATCTAATTGATAAAAAGTAGCATAATAAATATAAACGATTTCACGTAAGATAATATTAAAATATAAAGTGACAATGCATACAGTCGGCACCAAAAAACTCGGTAACTTTTGACCTATCTCTCGCTGAATTGTTCCTCTAAACTCCCGTTACTCGTGATAAAAGGCGACGCTCATGGGACCCATAACGGAACGAATGTATCACGCACACTGTAGTACGAGAGACGGAATTTATTATTAATGTTTTTTCAAATGATATTTTATACTAATAATAGCTACCAGGCCCGACTTTGCATCGATAAAAGGAAGATCAAATTTCAATTGTTACATAAAACTTTTAAAGTTATTACATTTTTTTTGTTTCAATAAGTATTAATACTTAGTGATAATTAAATTAAACTGAATTTGTGGTTATTTTTTCCTCATTTGCTGAAACATTGAAATGGTTGACTCTGTTATTATCTGTAAAAAGATTAGGTATATATGTATATATATACATATATATATATATATACACGTAAACAAATAATTGTATTTAAATTCTTTAATTTTTATTAAGTTTGCATTGATACTGGCATTTAAGTTTTGTGTAATAGTTTACATATGATAATAAAAAAAAATTAGAAATGACATTTAAAAAAAGGTTTGATGTTTTAAAAAAAAATAGTAAGAAATTGTTAGGAAAAACGGAATAATAAGCATTAAATGTCGCTTCTTTGGATACAGAGCAACCTCAAGTTTATTTATTTCTAATCCTTAAGATAATAAAATAATATTAAAAAAGTAATGAAAATTTAGCTTATATACATATTAAAATATTCGGTTACGAAATTTCACTCTACGCTTTATAAATGTCAGTACGAATTCTAACTGACTTCGCAGTCAGCCATTAAATAGTTTACAATGAAATCGAAAATTTTTCGTATCTTAGTTTGTTTAAAATGTGAAATGAAATGTGTTCGAGTGTTATTTGAAACTTTACTAACTGTCAATGACTTTGGTTTTCCATAATTATTATACAAACATCAAACATTGAGTACTAATGGTTCAGTTCCGATGTTTGATTATAATTAATTACACAAGGGATATAACATCCTAGATACCAAATGTCAAAGGATTGATTGTGATAAGAGCGGCTTATAAATTTTGCAGTGCAGGAGTCCAGGGCGACTATTCACTTGACTAACCAAAAAAATATGTAATATAATTTTTTGAGCACTATTTTTAGTTTCAATTTATTAAATATTTAATAAATTGAAACTTTAACCATTATGATTAAATTTTAATTTTAGTTCTTAATTTCTGAAACCGGTAGTGCGCATGTTTTTTTTCCGGACTAGAATACTGCCTCACTTTTCAAATAATCATAAATTTTCTGACAAAATTGGCCCTTCTGAATATTATAATACTTAATATCACAACTTTTTAGAAGATTAGAATTTTTTCTTATTCTCTTTCAAGCTAATGTATCAAAGGTTCAGAATGTCATTCGATTATTATGTTTTATATGAAATTGGACCTTTAACCGTTGCTTTTAATAGAAGATTTTTTTTTATAATCTATCCTTTAATTTTTGTCATGTGCAATGTCCGCTTTATGAATCAATGTTTATATTTTGTAGAACTGATTTCAATGTGTAGTTAAGAAGTAGTTTAATAGTAATAGTAAACCACTCGAGCTTAGGGTCATTGGTTTTGTTTTCAATTTAAGTTAACATATTGACGACATTTCTGGTGATAGACTTTGGTGGTAGAGCTTTGTGCAAGCTCGTCTGGGTAGGTACCACCCACTCATCAGATGTTCTACCGCTAAACAGCAGTACTTGGTATTGTTGTGTTCCTGTTTGAAGGGTGAGTGAGCCAGTGTAATTACAGGCACAATGGACATAACATCTTAGTTGGGAACTTAAGGTTGGTGGCGCATTGGTGATGTAAGCGATGGTTAACATTTCTTACAACGCCATTGTCTATGGGCGTTGGTGACCACTTACCATCAGGTGGCCCATATGCTTGTCCGCCTTCCTATTCTATAAAAAAATTCAAATTCTTTATTAAAAGATCAAGATTATTTTTATATTATTTTATTTATATTTTTATACTTGAGAATTTGTCAGTAGGAATATTAAAAATCTCAATACAAATATTTGATAACATGCTTAATTCACCATATCAATTGTAGATAAAACAATTTATTCCTTTATACTTACACGGCGTGGCTTAGAATTCTTCGAAAGAAAGAAGGACTTTTACCATCAGCGAGACATGAACTGTCACCCTTAATCTTACTAACGAACTAAATACATTATCCACTTTGCGTGTGCCTTATTAAGGTAATAGAACACAAAATAGTATAAGAATAAAAACCTTGAGCTCCAAAACCGACAGAAATTAATATTTATTGCACGCAAGAACAGGGACATAACTTATCCGACCATTGGCTATAATTGATGATTTCTAGTTAGTCGTTACAAAATGCAAGAAAAATATTTATAAAATACGAGTCCCTCACAAAATTACTTCGTAAACAAGTTTGCCCAGATTTATGAAAGAAGTTTAAAATAAATAATTTTTAGGGGCAAAAGTTAGTCGGCAGGTGTCCCTTTATATATATATTTTTTTTATGAAACTCGAGTAATGCAATTATGCAAATCCCGATAGCATAAACTTTTCGTCCTCGTTTTGGCTAATCTAAATTGTTTTAATTTATAATTTGCGTGTTTATGGTAAATGTATGGAAAAATGTTTGCTTTTTAAACTCGCTTATCTATACTTGATCTATACATGTAATAAAACTGTAATGGATTCGTGTCTATGCACGAAATGTTTTTTTTAATATTTGTTCATTGTGGACATTATCGTAACATACATTATAATTAAAATGTTTATGATAAAAATGTTGGAAATGATTTGAAATATGTCTTATTTGAACCCAAATATTTTTCTGGTCTTCGCTGGTTTTTTTTTATGCGAATTTTTAAAGTATGAGATATATAGGCTTATTTGTTGTATCATAACTAAAAAAAACCGTTAATGCTAAGTACCCCAGAGCATTGGGCGGCCAGGCTGCGCGGCCAACTAATATTCTTCCATGACATACGCAAATACACGAACTATCGGCCAGCGACTAGCGTTTACGTATTGACCTCACGACCAGCAGGAACATCGCGATCCTACACGCTGCCACTAGCCACCGCCATCAACGAGATCCACCATTTCGTATGAAAGAAATCAGTGTGCGCCCACTTGTCGCAGCGGCCGCACGTTTGAAGCATGATGTTAATTCAACTAGCGAATGTGGCCGCTCGACGTGGCCGTTGATGAATCGAGCTGCGCAGCCACGTCGTGCGGCCATACCGCGCGTGGGCCGCCTAATGTGCTGGGGCACTAACATTGACGGATGATTCCCAAATCAAAATGTAGGTACTTAATTGTAAGCTATAAAAAGTATCATTTTTATTTATTATGAAATATATATATTTACATATAAATTTATTTTTTTAAAACTTCATAAATTATACTATATTAACCGTCTTCAAAATACATAGATGATATGAATTATTATTATTATCATATTTCTTGTATTTGTATTTCGCAGACGTGTTGTCCACGTCTTCTCAAAAAGAGGAGAGGAGGCCTTTAGCCCAGCAGTGGGACATTCACAGGCTGTCACGGTTGTCCACGCCTTTAGACGTTTATTACCAAGCAGCGTCACAATCTATGTTTCAGGATTATTATTATTATTTAAATAATGACGTAGAAATTATCTTTTCTTCCATACTGTCCATCTTGCTTTATTTGCATCTAACTAATGAAAGATATATAGGTGAAGAGCTTCACATCGATTTCTCTCTTTCTTTCACCAGTAATTTGACATTAGAAAGAAGAAGACAAAGCGTTGTCTATTCAATGTTTTTTAAATACTAAGTCAGTATATATTTTGTTACATACAAAATTACGAAACACGTAATAATATTACAATTAAAAATCTATATTGATTTACAAAAAAAAATTTCTGAGTATAGGTAACTGAAATTTGAAACAGATTTATTTTGTAATGTCAGCACATCCTTTAAGATATTTTTTTTAAAATTGTCTTTGAAAGTCAGTCAGTCAGTACGGGCAGCTAGTTAAGAAATAATCACATCCATGGCAAGGGGCGGCTAGTGCAAGCCATTTTTCCCGACTGTACTGGCGATCGTCGCGTTTGAACTCTTCTACCACTCGCCGTCATGTGGAGTGTTGTCATTTGCTTTTATGTTTTTTTTTATATATATATTTATATATAAAAAAACATAGATTAAACCCAAGAGTACGGTTGAATGTACCTATATATTCAGTTATATACAATAAATATTTGCCCCTAGTCCACTCGCATAGTCCAATTGGACGTCCATTTCGTCTGGATGATTCTCAGCTGGCGCTTTGGATCCCGGCGTCGAAGCAAATGAAACTGTCTCCGCTCAGTCTAATCTCGCTTATGCCCTACTATTTGAATTTAGCATCCTTTTTTAAATTTCATATGCCGAAAAATATTCAATCAATAGAATATATTGATCCTGTGAATGTCCCACTGCTGATATTAGGCTTCCTCTCCCTTTTGAGGAGAAGTTTTGGAGCTTATTTCACCACGCTGCTCCAACGCGGATTGGTAGAATACACATGTGGCAGAATTTCAATGAAATTAAACAGAGGCAGGTTTCCTCACGATGTTTTTCTTCACCGTCAAGCACGAGATGAATTATAAACACATATTAATTAACAACTCACGATCATTGGTTAAGATTTCTAACCACTAGGCCATCTCGGCTTTTTTTCCATATTGATCTCAACTTCTTTAATTTAATATAAAATAAGGTATGTTGCATTTAACTATTTGTGAGTTATTCAAGCACTAAATAACTAACAGAAATTATTGTAAATCAAATAATCAAGCTTCAGCGTTTTGAATATATAAGAATTTGACTTGAGCTTTGATTTTAATTTCTAATAAGTTAGATTTATTATTCATTAAGATTTCTTTATGAGATATCATCAAATTAAAATGCTATTGTTGTTAAAAAAGCTACGGTAGGCAATTCATTTAATAGCGTTCATCATAATAACTGAATGTTTTGTTGCAAGCCAAATATGATACCCTGATTGTGTATGTCAAAGCTATTTTTATCTGTCAACTTTACTATATTTCATTAAATGAGGAAATAAAACCGTTTCCAGACACGTCCTGTTAAAAATTAAAGCTTATACGGAGTGACATCATAAATAATACTATTAATAAAATGCATCGAAATCGCCATAGGTCGTTTTTAAAATGAAGTGTTTTAAATATTTTTACAATATATACTGTAGAGTGATTTAAAAGAAAATTTTATACTGCATTTGGGGCAATTGGCTGATAATGATGTTTTTAATTGAGATAGTAGATTATTATTAAAATTACGTAGCTGATGGGAAGTAGTCACCACCGCCTATAGACATTGGCGCTGTAAGAAATATTAACCATTTCTTACATTGTCAATGCGCAACCAACTTCTTACACAGCCCACTCAACCTTCAAACCAGAACAAGACAATACTATTGATTACTATGAGTGGGTGGTACCTATCCAGATGGGCTGCATAAAATTCACTAAGTGAAAGTTATTCGTTACATTCAATTAATTTATTAATTACACCACAGAAGTGTAACACATTATCCAGGTCCTACTTAGACTTATTTGACTGAAAGAAGATATTACATTATCTTATCAGAAACTAAAATTTTAATAAAAACATAACATGTTAAGGACGTTATACAAATCGAGAACCGATAGTACCGCCGTTATCCGCATTCTCGGTTATCGGCGTTGCGCCAACAGCTTCAAAGCACCTTTTTCATTTAGCCCACCAACGTATTGAGACCAATTTCCCTTATCAGCTCGAGTTACTGAAATTAGAGCAATTCACTTCGTATACCAACGGAAACCGTTTCAGTTCGTTCAAATGTTTGGATTCAGGTTCGGTCTTGGGTTGATTTGTGATCGCTTTTAGATCAACCATTTTATCTTTTACTGCTATTATTTTCTTTAATTAATTTTCACCGTATATTGTTATGTATATTCTATATGATTATAATAAAACTAAATATTATTCGTCTAAATTCTTTACCCTTCTTGGATATGCTGAAAGAAATGTCTTAAAAAGATAATCATGGTTTTTATACGAAGCTCTCTTTTGTCATTTTTATGTCTGATTTTTCTGTAACATATAAATAGTGTCAGATAAATGTACTATAAGGACTTTACTCGAAGATAGTGCTTTATGCGGACCTTTCAATAAATAATATATTAATACTGTCTGACTTGTGTCAGTTTTTGATTGATTACCGTTATATTGTTCTGTCGATACCAAAACTGTACACTTAACTTTAGCTTGGTGTTTAATCACTTCATAAATTTAACGATGAAGCCTTATGGCTCAAAGTTTCTCTCAAATATTATTTCTAGCATTTTGTACGCTAACCATTAAAACTGAAAAATCATAAAATGAAAGGACGTGTATTTATTTGTCATGAACATGGAACTCACTGTCTCGTAAATTTTATAAAATCAAAATACCTCGAACAATGTTCGCGCGGTCCGATAGTGTTAGTGGTGGTAGAAGTGTGTCTGTTGTACCACAGTAGAAATAAAAAAAAATAAAGGTAGCTGAAGAAAACTCTAGCAGTCGACGTCACAGGGCAAGTGGTGCTTCTAGTTAGCTCATGACCACGACATGTGTTTGTCTAAACCACGAAAATAATAAAAAAATCGCATTTTTAATCAGTAATCAGTAGCAGAACGGAATTTTGAAGTTAGCACGTAAAATTTGTGTCCAGTAAATTAACTCTTAAGTCGCGATGGACTGTCGTGATGACATCCCATTGAATTGTGAGTAAGTTATACCTATGTTTGAGTACTATAATATATTTTGCACAGATGGCTGCATGGTTGAAATTAATCTGGAGGACGTAACCGCCATCACCGTAATATACATTTAATATATAATATACTGTTAACCAAAAACCGAGAGGGCCCAACAGTTAGAACACGTGAATTTTAACCGACGATATCTCATTCAAACCCATTGAACTTTTATGTGCTTAATTTATGTTTATAATTTATTTTGCGCTATGTTAAAGGAAAACATCGTAAAGAAATCTGAAAGTATCGGATGACAATCAGCCAGGTGTGTATCCATCAATATCCCCTCCAAAAAGAGAGCTCAGTATTTACAGACTTTTGCGTACTTTTCTTTAAAGTAAACTTTTAACACACCGTATTGAATCGACCTATAACTATGACGGCAATTGTTTAAGCGTACCATTACAATAATATAACAATTAAATATAAAATATAAAAAGATATATTGTTTTTGTTTATTCTTTGAAAACGTTGAATAGAAAATCGATGTTACAATATATTTTTCAAATTGTTATAAATTTTTGTATCACATTGCCTTTTTTTAAATTGTACAAACCTTATAAATTTATTTTTAATCGTCAACATAGCCCAGTATATATGATATATGAATGATATGAATGATATGAGATATGAATGATAATCTTAATATAATTCAAAGCACTTTTTTCTGTATTTATATAAAAGAATCACGGACATTACGATAGTTTATTGACCATTTTTTTATTTTTTTTTTATACTCCAATAAATAATGTATCTATTGGCCTAAAGTATGAAACAATCTTATAAAACTCCCTTAAACTTACATCCACTAATAGCATAAATGTTTAACACAAGATCTATTGCCCAAATTGAAGTCATATTTCGTATTCATTTCTTAGTCGAGTGCGAAACTTCTTCGTAATACACTCGAGGCATTGGATTTATATGATAAGAACCTCGAAGTTAACCGAACTTTTTGAAATGAGTTTTGTTTAATATTCTACGGATATAAATATGTTCGTAATGTAATTATGAAACATATTTTTATCTTAGTAAAGTAAGTTTGGATAATTTTCATGATAGGATCGTATAATGGCGCATATTACTACTCATTAACGATAGATGGCGTTGATTGAATCTGTCAGTTTCCTGAATCACGCCGTCTAGATTCGCTTCTGAGTACATAATAATAGTGTAAAAGGGAAATTTTAGTCGTTTGTCTAGTGGAAAGTGTCTCTTTCACTGTACGCTTTCATACACTATACGAAATTAGTTCGGTGCTAAGAATACAATATATGTATAAAAAAAAGAAAAAATATTTATAGTGTGATATGTGACTCGTGTTCTATGGGTGACAATCTCTGTTATACAATTATCAAAATATATTATTGTTTGTTAAGAGTATATAAACATTGACAGTTATACTAAGTTTCTAGAACGTCGTTAGACCACTCCGGAAGTGGTGCATTACAGAGGCAGATCGATTGCTTTAGCGAGACTACCGGATGCAGTGCCTCGATAATTCAAACTCAATAAAATGTTAAAGCAAAGAACTAACTAATTGGGTCGGTTTTTTATTAAGGAGAATAAAAAGCCTGAAGAATATTTCGTTTACTTTATTTCAATTATTAATTGACACAGGTTTATTTAATACTAGCGGTACGCCCCGACTTAGTACGGTTTGAACTTAGTAAATGGCCCATTTGCATGTCCGCCTACATATAACATAAAAAAAACTTTTTGTTGTGCTAATTATACGCTGCTCTTAGTACATTTAAAATATTTACTCTACGTTTAAATTACAATCATAATTATCTCTATCCAATCTTAAGAGAGATTAGCCAACTACGCAGGAGACATTATAGTGCACAAGTGTGTGCGCAAACACAGGTGCACCCTCTATTCCCTAACTCTCATAATCTGATGGGACGCCTATCCGACACGACCGCAAAGATTTCAGGCGCAGGACCAACGGCTTTACGTGCTTTTCGAGGCACGAGAGTGTTTCACACACTTCCAACGCAGACTCCGGGTTGCCACTGAGAATGTTCTGACAGAAACACCCAATAACTTTTTATTGGCCCGACTTGGGAATTGAACCCAGAACTTCCGGATCTGCGGCCTTATATCAAGCTACTAGACCAACGAGGCAGTCTAACTGACTGAATATATACTCTTATAAACGCATACGAAGCCGCGGGCACCGCTAGTGTATCCTAAACAGTAAATAGCATCTCATTAAACACACCACGTCTCCTTAACGAATATTAAAAGGAACTTTACAAAAAATACCAAAAGCATTCAAACGAAAACCAATCAATGATTCTTAGCTCAGAAATGTTTATCGGTAACTTACTTATTGGTGGAATAACATCTGTAAACAAAATTACCTTTTTCGTTCGAACAGTTACTCCGCCTTTGATGTAAAATACTTTGGTTATTGGCCTCACAAAGGGAGGTTTGTGGGGTGAGCCGGTAAGCAAATTAAAATACCTGAATCGAGTTTAATAACGAAAGATTATTCAATTTTTGAATGATACTATTTAACAATGCTATCGACGATTGTTATTGTTTTTAAGAATTATTTTTTTATGTTATATAGTAAGAATATTCTAAGCGTTTTAAATTATCTTTTTTGTTTACCTAGGAATACAGACAGGGCAGGGTAAGTTGTCGCTCCCATAGATATTGGCTATGCATGAAATACTAATTATTGCCAAGTATTAGGGATACTATTGAGTCATATTAATAGTTTAAAATACGTTAAAGAAAAACTAAATCTTGCTTGTTACCGCCCGCAGCTTCGTAAAGGGAGGGTTAGGTGTTAGGTACCATAGTATGTCCTATTCTGTTTCCATGGCAACGTGTATACAAAATTTCATTATGGTCGGTTGAGATGTGAAAGCGTAATAAGCAAACTCACATTCGAATTTATGATATTATATATTGAATTGCTTATATAATAGAACATCCAAGTAATGATTTAGCTATGTAGGATAACGTGATTACGACACGTTCGTTCGTGTAATGGAAACTGAATTTCTCGAAATCTGTCGAACATTACTCGATAGTAAACTTTGGTTAATAATAATATGTCCTGACCTAATTTCCGACTCGCATTCGACCACTCGCCAGACACTAGCAAACTGCACAGGATAACTCTTGTTCATATACAGCTCAAGGATGAGCGAAAACACACTACTCTTTATTTCTTATCTTGTTAAATAGGACGGTAATCCGACATGAGTGGAGAGATATCAGGCACAAGATTAAAGGCTTTAGGTGTTTCCCGAGACACGGAAGTGTAAACACTGCTAAAGAGGTCCAGATTTCTACACAAAAAGTTTTTTCAGGCCCTATACGGAATCGAACTCAATATGTCCGACAGTCAAAAATTAATAAATGAAAATGTATTAACACTTATTTATTTATTACATATGATTAAGGTTTTTATTTTCGAGAAAGCATGGCTTGGAGTTTCATAATTACTGATGGACATTTTGAAAATTTATATAATGATTTTTTTTGAGTAACATTTATTAAAGCGAAAACTTCTTTAGGCGTGTTGCGATGGTTTATCCTAGGAGATAGACTCGTGGCTTCGCGTTACTGACATGTTAATGCAAAATAGTGAAATTTTTTAGAGTATAAATATTTTAAGTATTTGAAATTACTTACTAAATACTAAAAGTATATACAAATAATGTAAGTGTATTTTAACTATTATTGATTAAAATTGAGCTTTAATATTTTGTACCGAATTAGCAACATACTGTGTATTTTGATGAATAAAAAGCTATATAGTAAAAAGGGATAGAATTATTACTTGGAGTGCCAATAGATGTGAAAATCGGACAAATATATTTAACAGTTTCAAGTTTTCCCTCCTATCGGCAGTCCCTATGTCTGCCTGCTTTTTTATTTATTAGGAAGCCAACATTATATAGTAAGAAATACATTTTCGTAATGCGTATTAAATAGTTTTACAAAGTATTGACAGTGTATGTTAACTGTTAACAATATGTATAACTATTTTATTATTAATAAAATATTATTTATAAAGGTACAGTGAGAGAGAGAATCGTCGCCGCTTTCTATCAAACTTGGTCCAAACAGTACAACTATACATACCAAAGTGTTTACGATATTTTTGGATAATATAACATACATACACATATTTTATAATCATTAAATATTGTAAAGTATAAAAGAAACACTATCTTCACATCCATAGTAGATGGATATTTTTTATTAAAATTGTATTTTTTGTTAAAATTATATTTTTTTTTTACAGTTTGTAACAACATCTTTTCTGATGCAAGTTATTCGATTTTATAATCAATTCCCACAGAATTTACATTTACCATTAAAATGTAATTAGTATAAATATCATCCTAACTGCCTGTGAATGTCCCACTGCTGGGCTAAGGCCTCCTCTCCCTTTTTGAGGAGAAGGTTTGGAGCTTATTCCACCACGCTGCTCCAATGCGGATTGGTGAAATACACATGTGGCAGAATTTCAGTGAAATTAGACACATGCAGGTTTTCTCACGATGTTTTCCTTCACCGTAAAGCACGACATGAATTATAATCACAAATTAAGTATAAATATACTGTATACAAAGATAATAAAAACCTGGGGTATTTGTTGATTTTGTTAAAAAAAAAATAATATGACTATTATAGTTTTATGATTTATAAAAAAAATTAACTACTGTGTTGCTTACCAGTTTCTTTGATTATTATCTATATTCAGAAGTAGTGCCAGCCGTATATTTAATTTAATATAGTTGATTTTTAATTATTTTGATTTACTATACGCTAAAATAAGAGCTATGGGTCTCGGGTAGGCTATGGCGTTCCACAGGGGTCAGTTCTCGGCCCAATTCTGTGGAACGTTGGCTTCGACTGGCTCCTGCGGACATCCGTCCTTCCCAGAATGGGGATGTTGTGCTATGCGGACGACACTCTCATCACGGTGACAGGGCGGAATTATCAGGAGGAGGCTCGCCTGGCCGAAGTCGGTACGTCGCTCACAGTGGACCGCATAGGAATGTTGGGCTTGAGGGTCTCCATCTCAAAAACGGAGGCCCACTTATTCCACGGTCCACGTCGAGGCCCCCCTCGAGGGGCGTTTATCACCGTCCAGGGAACGGTGATTAAGGTGCAGGCCCACATGAAGTATCTGGGCCTGACCCTGGACGGAAGATGGAGCTTCGGGCAGCATTTTGTCCAACTTGGCCCGAAGCTCATCAACGCTGCTGCTGCCTTAAGCCGGCTCCTACCAAATGTAGGAGAGCCGGAAACGCCATGCTGGCGATTATACGCCGGTGTTGTGCGGTCCATGCCTCTGTACGGTGCTCCCATCTGGGTGGACGCTCTCACCGCTCGGAACAAGGTTCTCTTGCGAAGGCCGCAGAGAATCATAGCGGTGAGGGTGATACGCGGATATCGTACGGTGTCGTGGACAGCGGCAACACTTCTCGCGGGCGATCTGCCTTGGGAGCTCCAGGCGGAGGTGCTCGCGGAAGTGTATCGGTTCTGGGTGGAAGTGAGGTCGCGTGGCGACCGTCCAGGGTTAGAGGAGGCGCTTCCAATCAGGACTCTCGCCCAGCAAGCCCTGATTCGCAGGTGGGAGGAGGATCTGAGGTCCCCATCAGCAGGCCTGGCGGCAGTGGAGGCGATCCGTCCCCACTTGAGTCGCTGGGTAACGAGAAAAGGCGGGACACTGACCTTCAGACTGACTCAGGTGCTTACTGGACATGGGTGCTTCGGTAAGTACCTGCACAGAATAGTCAGGCGGGTAACGCCCTCCTGCCACGAGTGTGGTGCGCCTACGGACACGGCATGCCACACTCTGATGGAGTGTGCCGCTTGGAGGCCTCAGCGCCTTTCCCTGGCGACTTTAATCGGCGGAGACCTTTCGCTGCCGAGCGTGATAAATGCCATGCTTGGTAGCGAAAGGTGCTGGATGGAGATGGACTCCTTCTGCGAAAATGTCATGTCGCAGAAGGAGGCCGCGGAGCGGGAGCGCGAGGAGAGTGCCTCCGCTGACCCGCTTCGCCGAAGAAGTCCGGGGAGAAGACGTCGGCGCTATGCGCATCTTCTCCTCCCACCGTGAGTGTCACCGGGGCCAGGGGGTCTCCGTACCCCGAGTACCCCCTAGGGCTAACCGTCGGGACGGCACGGTAGTATGCGCAAGCGATCCCGTGACGTCCCCCGACAAGACGGAGTGGGTACCGCTGGTTTTTTAGTGGGTATTCCGGCACCTTCAGCGCCGGCGAGTCCCACACACCCCCCCACCTCATGTGGGGGAAACACATAAATGTGTTTTTCCAGCGGGAAAAAAAAGAGCTATGGGTCTATTAACTATGTGATCTATTCATATAGTTATCAAAAACGCTGACTATTCAGGTACTTAATTTGTATGTAGAAATCATCTATTGGACGACGAATATGACGTGACAAAATCTAAATATGTCCGATAAAATACTGACACACGTATGAAGGCAACCTACTGTGAAGCAAAATAGGGGAACATGTACTATAACTTCTCCTTAAGAGAACAGGAGGGTTTTGCTAAGCAGTAAAACAGTTACGCTTCTTTAAAGTGTGATTTAAATTTTCTAAATTTGATAAGCAGTTTTAGAAATTAGAAAGAATTATATAATAGGATTGAAAGCGTATAACAAAAGTCGACTTAAGCATTCTTGTAATGGTTAAAATATTGCTGTTAGGAGTGAAGTTATCGCTGAGAGCGAGATAGTGATTGTATTACCATATTTGTATATTTATCACTATATTTAAATACATAACCCGCATAAAACCTTTAAGCTCGTTTGAAGTCGAGGCGACATACCTTGCAGAAATTACACCATTTCTCGACACCATTACAGCTGTTATTAAGTTTTTTTTTTAACTCATAAATATTCGATGAACGGTATTTACTGTCATCATTATAAGAATGTATTCCCGTTATGTCAAATGGCGCTAATTGAAGTTCTTAAACGAAAAACGCCGATGGCAATTTAGGTTTTAAAATTATTGACAGAGTTAAAGATATAACACGTTTAAGAAACATCCTTCATTTTGAATTGGTACGTGTAATTTTCCCATTTAATCGTTAAAATAACACAATATTGCTTTAATAAGGTGGTGTCTGTACTTTTTTATGTGTGGTGACATCTATTGGTGCAACTTAGGGTTATGATCGACTCGTATGCTATGACGGTCAAACGGCATGACACTCTTGCCGTCTCAAACCCCCCCCCTAATCGTTCTCTAATCCCTTGTGTGTGTGTGTGTGTGTGTGTGTATGTATATACTGCACATTCCGCAAAAATGTATTTATTTGATTAACGAATCTGTGTTTCAATTAATTTTACTTCATATTTTATTTTTTTTTTATTTTTAGTTATAAAGTATTTTAATTATCTTCAATTTCGATGTTTAATACCCACATATGTTTTTATTTAATAATTTCGCTTTTAAAAATATTTTGGATAAATTAACATAAAAATGTTTACCTACACGTTGCTTATTTTGTCATTTTATCATGAAGCTTTCGAGTATCAACTTTAATCAAATCCTTCTTATAAGCAAAGCTTATTTGTCACGTATCATCAGCAACTTGTTGAGCATTGATCACCGCATCGAAAGGCAATTTACGGAGATGTTAGCCATATTAAGGAGCCATTACAGGCAAGCCTTCAATCTACGTTTAATTCTATCAACGGATTACCTTGAGGCAATTTTTAGCCGCTGATAGTTGAGCTTTAAGCGATAATAAATTGTGTTTTAACTCCTACGTTATATATAAGAAGAATATGTTTAGCATTTATACTTCTAAACTTTTTTTATTTAAGGAAATCGCTTACTGATACTATATATGAAAATGAAGCTAGCTGCCTCAATCCTAATTAACGAAGTTAGTCCCTCAGGACCCATGGGCGATGGGGTTATAAAAGCTCTTGAAATACATAGAAGGAGTTCTGCTATATAAAATTAATTAGTTATTATTAGTATAAATCATATATAATTTAAAAGTTATTTATGGTAGCTAGTTAGCTTTACATTTAATTTAATCTTATTAATTTGATTGACGATCCAAAAATTCCTTTTTGAGTAAAGTTTATTTAACTTGATTGGCAATATTAGTACAAGCGAGAGAAGTAGATGCTGAATACGAAACTATCATCCTTTTTAATCATGGAATTATACTTTAAATGCTAAAATAATTGGCCCAGTTACTATTTAGTTTGTACGCGCTAATAACAGGGAAATCAACTTGTAATATTACAAAAGCTTCACTTGAAAATCCTTTATCAAATTAATTTAAACGTAGAATATATCCTTCTAAGCAAATGATCAATTACTGATCACTGGAATTATTTCTAAATTTGAATTTTAAAATCGGAACTTTTATATTTCCATTTTGTAACAAACTAACTTCCAAAGAAAATGTTTAAATATCGAACTCAAAATAAATCATAACTGTGACCTCCATTACCTGTAAAGCAACATGAGCAATAGTGAAGTTCGTAGTTATTTCGCTTGCTGCTAAGTGTGACTAGCTTTATATGTGAGTAACTTTTGAACAAAGTTTTACTTTTCATAAATTTCATACATGTATGTCGTATGAAGTTAAACAAGATACCGAATTTAAATTTTGCTTTAATTTTTTACATATGTTTATGCATATTGCTATTTAGTACTAATGTTTAAAGTTTTATTTTTGTACGAGATAAATGTGAATGTCACCTTATTAATTGATTATTTAGTCAACTATACTTAAATGTAAGTAAGAACCAAGATGGCTCAATGGTTAAAACACTAGAATCTTAACAGAAGATTTCGGGTTCAAATCCAGGCTGCTTGCAACAAATTTTCATGTTCTTAATTTATTTAAAACTAAATATTGTTCAAGTTTTAACATATTATTTCTTAAATAAAAAAGTAAAAACTCGAAGCCCTTCAGATTCGCTTAATAGCATCAATGTGATAAATCCCTAAGAGGATAATCGTTTAACAAGCAATTAGGAGGTATTACCTTGTCGTTATCCGCGTATTCAGAAGACGTAACTAATAAATAAGGAAAAATTATACGCCCACTATCGCGTCGATCGGTTTGCGTTCTGATTGGGAATTTATTGAGAAGGAATCTCAGTCACACCGAAGCGTATTTTAAGTAACATTATTACTGACATTGACATGACATTTAACATTGAGTACTGGTGACAAAACAAACTATATCATACAAATTTAATTCGTTTTATGACAATAATAAAATATGGTTTGTAAATATTTTTTTATAATATCAAGTTATGTAGCTTTTAATACATTTCTTACTTTCAATACTTTTAATATGTTACTTAAATACTTATGATACAATTAATGTATTATGTAATATTCAACTATAAATTTTATATATTATATATAATATTATTAAAAAAATACTTAATTTACTTTGTTTTTTGATTAAATTTAAAAGCTCAACTTTTAAGACAAAAAATCTAAATTGAATGTAAAGAGAAAAGTGGCGGATATATGTTGCTAGGCCCCGGTCTTCAGGTTCTAAAGACCGGGGCCTAGCGGCTCGTCTTGATCACGCGATGGTCGTCGTGGTGGGCCGTGCCGAGCTCATCGGCCGGCACGCTGGCATCACTCATTTTTGCTTGGACTCCCGATTGGCGGACATCTGATAAATATTATTTAAATTGCCCAGTTTTATTTCCTTTGCTCCATTTTTGTGTGTAAATTGTACATGTCAATATATGATTACTTTATGATTGTATATTTGTTTTGGTTTATCTTTTTAAAAAACCTATTTCTATCCTAATCCCTAAAAATATATTTTTAATTATAATATCTTAAGTGTAATTAATTATTACATTGTATATATTTAAACATAAAATAAATAAATTAATATTTACATTAGTTACGACCAAATATCTAAAATAAAATTTTAGTCCACAATTGCACGCAATTGTATTTTAAACATTCATCACAAACATAATTGTATTTTATGTACCACTTATACTTATAGTGTGATAGGATGACAATCATATATCACCAGAGAGGCTCCATGTGTCTTGCAACACGTCTTTCCGAATCACAGTGCCACAGTGTAGTGTGACCCAACATGGACTGCTAAGAATTTCTCATAGAAACACCCCAATTACTTGCCAAAAAATAAAACCGTGCCATTGTATTGTGAAGCATTTAACGCAAGACGGATGTTATAATTTTTTTAAGTCAACAGTTACTGTGGTAGTGAAAACAAGTGAATAGCTCCTACTTCTTAAAAATAATATGACTGCATTCAAATATTTGTTCAAAAATTAAAAAAAAAAAAAAAAGAAAAAAAAAAGTTAAAAAAAAAAAAAATTTGAATGCAGTCCTTCTCCTCAAAAAAAAAGGGAGAGGAGGCCTTAGCCCAGCAGTGGGACATTTACAGGCTGTTACTGTACTGTACTGTATTCAAATATTTTGTACAAAATTTAAAATAAATATTACGCGTGCATCTGCTCTAAAACATTAAGAATTGTCAATTTTACTGGCAATATGCAACCACTAGACGTTATATAACTAGACTTTATATAATTTCGTAAGAATATAATGGAATCATCAAATTGATTTTCTATATTCAAAAAAATATAATCTATTCGCTGTGAAAATTTCGAGTGACGGTGTAACGTCATTCACAAGGAAGCGTCCTCCCGATTAATTATGATCGATATATTTTAATATTCATAGGCCAGATCCAGCCCGAGATACGCTTAACCACATTAAATGTTAATTCGACTTTTAAAATGGAGCGGGAATTAATGGCGCGGCAAATCCGCCTTCGCCCGGCCATTTTGTTTTTTTTTTCAACTGTTTTTTTCTTTATGTCACAGTCGTTGGGCGTAATGCCGCGAATGAATGCGGATCCACGAGTATACTGATGCGGCCTTTTTGTGGAATTTACTTTGATTTGTTACTTTGTTTTTTGTTTAAAAAGAATTGTAATGTCATTTAGAAAACAATACTAAGTGGACAGCATCTTGTTTTTCGTAGTTATTTAATTTCACATAATTTTTTTCACTATTTATAATAAATAATTGACTTTTAAACAAAAATATTACGTCAGCTAACTATAAGCTATGTTATTATGATGACAAAATCAAAATATGTTTTATACAAATGGGCTCTTAAGAATGTAGATTATACCGAAAGCAATCAGTAATTAATCTTTTTTATCAATAATATACAATTAAATTAACCTATATACCAATCAACGATAACTAGCTCCTAGCTCTTTTATCATCTATATATACAGAATCATATGCTTTCACAGTGATTTTCAAATTGGCAATAAATATCTTCGTTAAAATATCCCTGATAGAACAAACACACCAACGTCTCCTGGCTTTATGAGTAAGAAATAACTTATCATGATAATTCTTACCGACTAACATTCATAATCGCAATCAACGTCTAACAGTACATTTCACAAGCACAGATTAAATTATCAGATAACGTTCGATTTCCTCTAATATAAGTTCTTATAAGGCCATAATCGTCAGAAGTTTCCAAAACGAACTTGTATAAAAACTAAGTTAAACTCCGTCGGACTGTATGACAACTGATAACAGTCGGAGTTGGCGAGGCTCTTGAGCTATGGAGGGAGTTTCACCAAGTTCCGCTCCTGATGTTAAAATTTATCGTTCGTATAAATTTTCATTAATTTTCTTTCTGTCGTACTAAATCGATGCTGCTAGCTAACTCTTTACCTTTGAAACTGTTTTGTTTATGGTACAAGTAGATACGACCCACTCTCTTAATTTTACGTAAATTAAAATTTGTAAAAATCAATTAATCAAATAATATCAAATGTATTTTTATTTAAGTAAACTTTACAATCGACCATTTTTACCACTGTTTTTAAAAACAATTTATTCGATAAGAAATGCTATGAAACTTTGTTTGGAATATTCAGAAGTAATAATTACGATTTTAATTCGGTTGATACACGTAACGAATAAAAAGACATAACAAAAGGATTTAAAAAAATATAAGTTTTTATTAAACGTAATAAAAACTCTTAAAACATTTATAAAATAAAAATGTCATTGCTTTCATCAGTTTTATATGTAGTTATTTTAACTGAACAAACTTAATAATTTGAATTATTATACGATATACTCGACTTATGTATCAAATACCATTATAATCGATGCTGTCTTTCGTCCAAACGTATCAACTTTTACATTTAGGAGGATAATAAATTGTCCTTAAAGTAATTCACAAAATTAAATAAATATTTTCATTTAGTTTTAATTTAACTTTATAAATGAAAATGCTCATTTTTTCCCTGTCCATTCAAGATTATCTCAAAAACGACTAAAGCAATTTTTAATTGTTTTCGCTTGCAGATTAATTCCCGAGAAAGATGTAATCGAGACGAGTTAAGTCTAAGGCTTCATTTATGTGAAACTTCAGACAAAGAAATTTTTAATGATAATAGGAAGGAAAAAGAGTAAAAAGATCATTTTAAGACTAGCTCACGTTTTAATATATAGCGTTTATACAAGCATGTTATTTAAGCATTTACAGTAAAACTTCGGGAGTGGTGTAAAATATATTTCAAGTTCGAAGTTGATTACAGCATTTATGTGTGTAACGTTTAAGTAAAACACTTTTGACGCAAAAAGGTTTTACTTTACTACTTTTAAGTCAAGCGGATAGACTTGCAATTGCTCTCATTTTCAGTTTTTCAAGTTCACGTTATCTCTTTACATCCAGCATCTAATCTTAATGAATTTTGAAAAAAAAAAATCCTTAATGCATTATTATTTAACGGAAATAAACAGCATATTTTGGAAGCGTTCTTAAGTCAAAAATAAAATAAATGTGTCTGTGTCTGGTTTCATTTTTTGTTTTTTTATTAGACTTAACTAGGATACTTACATATTTTATGCATTAATAGTGCTATTTCACTTACAAGCAGTAGGGTCATTCCGTAAGTACAAACTCGAAACACCGCAGGAAACGGTCGTGGAATGGCCGAGAGTGATATGCGACATTGACCATAATAATTATAACACTTTATGAACACACGCATCAAAATAGTACATCACAATAAATCGGTCAACATTTTACGGCTGATGTGATTGCTAATGAAGTGTTCTTACAGAGTAGCACTGCAGAACGTGTATCAAATGATAACTATAGCAAAAACATAAAACAAAGATAATATATAAGAATTCATTTGGTTTTGTTCGTTTTCTATACGTTAAGCATCGTTCATTTCTTTATAGTCGTTAGCCCTTGGTTGTAGGATCCTGGTATGGCACTATTAATATATGGCGTTTAAGTGAAACCGGATATATATAAAAAATTTAATTTAATATAAACACATCATTTCCAAAGTAAAAATTGCGAGTATACACGTTACGAAAAATTAAACACTCAATTCATAGAATAACGTTGATAAAATCAACATTTATTTTTTATAACCTTTTATAATTTTTTTTTTTTTTTTCAGCCTTTTGCCGTCCACTGCTGGACGAAAGCCTCCCCCATAGAACGCCAACCATCCCGATCTTGGGCAGTCCGCATCCATCCCGAACCTGCCACCTTTTTTAAATCGTCGGCCCATCTTGTCACAGGGCGTCCTACACTACGTTTGCCTAAGCGTGGTCTCCACTCCAACACGTGTCGGCTCCATCGGCCATCAATGCGCCTGGAGACATGACCAGCCCACTTCCACTTCAGCGAGCTAATTCTAAGCGCGATGTCGGTGACTTTAGTTCTCTGGCGAATGTCCTCATTTCGGATTCTATCTGCCAGAGAAACCCCAAGCATCGCGTGTTCCATTGCTCGCTGAGCGACCCTAAATTGGTGGACCAGTCCTACGGTAAGTGTCCACGTTTCGGCACCGTAAGTCATTACAGGTAGGACGCACTGATTGAAGACCCTGGTCTTAAGCGACTGTGGGATCGACGATTCAAAAATATGACGTAACCTCCCGAATGCCGCCCAGCCCAAACGTATTCTTCTTTTAGCCTCCTTCTCAAAGTTGTGCCGGCCAAGTTGTATAGTTTGGCCCAGGTAGATATATTCCTGCACAACTTCAAGTGGAGAGCCATTTACGACCACTGATCTCGGGGATACATGACGGTTTGCCATAATTTTGGTCTTTTCAATGTTCATCCCGAGACCTACTTGTCTTGAAGAATCGCTCAGGCTGTTTAGCATCTCTTCCAAATCCTGCAGAGTCTCCGCCATGATGACAATGTCGTCGGCAAATCGCAGATGTGTAATGTGTTGACCATTTATATTAATGCCGCGTCCGTTCCAATCGAGCGTCTTGAAGACGTCCTCCAATGCATTGGTAAAGAGTTTCGGTGATATTACATCTCCCTGTCTTACCCCGCGATGCAATTGGATTGGTCTTGTGCTCTGATCTTGTACTTGGACGGTCATGGTTGCGGCTTCGTACAAACACTTTACCACCTGGACATACCGACAGTCAATTAGGCATCTCTGCATGGATTCCAGAACAGCCCAGGTCTCGATGGTATCGAAGGCTTTTTCGTAGTCCACAAACGCTAGGCATAGAGGCTGATTATATTCCTCGGTCTTCTGTATTATTTGCCTTAGTGTGTGTATGTGGTCTACGGTACTGAAGCCTTTTCGAAACCCAGCCTGTTCCACGGGTTGGAAGTCATCGAATTTTCGGGCAAGACGATTCGTGATTACCCTCGAAAACAATTTGTAAACATGGCTTAAAAGTGAAATGGGGCGGTAGTTTTTCAGAAGAGCTTTATCGCCCTTCTTGAAAAACAGCACCACCACACTTCTGCTCCATGTCTTCGGTGTTATACCATTGTGGAGGACGGAATTAAAGATGTTAGCCAGCTCTCTCAGAACTGGTGTGCCTCCTGCTTTGAGAAGCTCTGAGGTAATTCCGTCATCTCCTGGAGCCTTGTTGTTTCCAAGTTGCCCGAGAGCAATCCCAATCTCGCTCAAATCGATGTCGGGAAGATCGTCTGATAGATGGCGTGTTAGTCTGGCTCGTGGGTCATCCGCACTGTGGGACTCAGGAGGAGTTTTATAAATATCAATATTAAAATAATCTAAAAGTAATCGTTTTATTTCCTAAATGTCATCATCAGCAAATATCGTCCATCGTTATATAGGTTATATAAATAAATAGAAATTATAGAAAATAAAACATTATACGTTTTATCTTATAAGTGTTATATTTGTATATCTTTCTATATTCTATGGTGTGGTAAAGTGTGACTTTGATATGACTGCCTCGGCCTCCTGAATATTTCATTAAGACGGGCATTTTTTTCACTTACAGCACTTGAATTTGCATGTTATGAGTGGAAACGTTTTGATACGTGATCTTAACTACATATTTGGTTTTCTTATATCTTTAGTGTTCTGTTCCTCAAAAAAGTGATTTTATTTTATTTCATGTCAAGCAAATTGCACCTTATGGAGCTAGCACGTAAAGCCCATTTAGGTTATAAATGTCCCGACAATCTTTTATGATTTGAAAAAAAAAAGCATTTCGTTACCGCTTTAATTGGAAAATGGAGTCATGTGAAAAAAAGCACATCATTTCGTTCCTTTTTTTTAAAAACACCAAAACACGACACAATTTATTTGCTATTTTATGAAGGGAAAGCGAGTGTTTGTGATTGCCTCATTTAAGGGCAAGATTTGGAGGTCTGATTGACTCTGCGCTGCCAAGACACATTTAGGTTTCCTAATAATTTTTTCAAACAAAACAAAAGATGAACTAAAAATTTAAAATTGAGCATATTAAAATTTGCTAATGCTTCAAGTCGGAGCAATCTTCTGCTTGGATTTATACTAGCCACTAGATCATCTCATATGTATATCTCATCTCAAACGGGTCTGTATGGTATCGAATGTTTTACTATTGGTGGTTTAGCTTTTTACGAGGTGAGGTAACATAAAATTACCTAGTAGTGGGCTATTTACGAGCTATTATTTGCTGGTGTTCATTGTTTACTTCATAATATTTCTTCCTTTTACCACAGAACTGCGAGAATCGTAAGCATTTTCAATTCAACGTTTGTGATGCGTACTGCTAGGGTATGGAGCTCTTTACCAACTTAAAAAAAAACATGATTGTCGTCAAAAAAATATGTATTTATTTAGTTATGAAAGAAACATTCCATTTCACATTATAAAAATTTATTTATTATATAATATTATATAACAGTTTAAAAATAAGATATCTATTTAATAATATATTGTTCTTGTATGTAGCGTGTTGCTGATGGTCCACATTTGTAATGCGGTAACCGAGGCCGGGCAATTTATGCTTGCCTACGAGGGTGTAACACAGCCTGTGTACATTTACGCTATACAAATTATATTAAATAACAAAATTCAGTTCTATTAGCCTTAATATAATGACGAAATTCCTATGAAGCTATAAATTTGTTTGAAGGTCTTTTGGATGATGATCAAGTTTAAAATAGTTACGGTTTAATGAAATACTTATATTTCATTTACTTAATACTTGTCATGTCCTTGTTTGTATTTGCAGAAAAGGTTTTTTTAATGTCCTTACAATTAGCTAGCTTAGGTCATAATATTACATATTGAACGAAAATTCTCTGCGCTTAAATACTGAACGGATCACATTATTCTTATAGACTGCTGGTGACTGGTAGAATTTCTCCTGTGGGAAATTGTTGTTGCAATATTGTTTTTACAACAAATACTAGATGACAAATAATGAAATTTTGTTTTATAAAAATGGTCCACATGCTAAGTAATTATTACTGCCAATAAATATTGACAGTATAATAAATATCCACCACCTCTTCATATCCTTACATTTCTAATGTGCAACCAATCACAAAACAATAATATCACTTAGTGCTGAGTGGCGGTATTTCATGAGTGGGTGGTACCTACACAAAGTACAAAATAACAGCTCTATAGCTTTTAACTGGTAACTATTATAACCTAGATATAGATAAGTAAAATACATTATCAATCAATCAATAATCAATCAACAGTCAATCATTGTCCACTGCTGAACATAGGCCTGTCCCAAGGTGCGCCAAAGCTCCCTGTCCTCCGCCTTCCGCATCCAGTTGGTGCCCGACACCTTTTTAAGGTCGTCGGTCCACCTGGCTGGAGGGCGCCCTACGCTGCGCTTGCCGATTCGCGGTCTCCACTCTAGGACTCGTCTGCTCCAACGGCCATCGGTCCTACGACATACGTGACCAGCCCCTTGCCACTTCAGCCTGCTAATTTTGCAAGCTATGTCGGTGACTCCGGTTCTTTTCCGGATAATCTCATTTCTGATCTTATCCTTCAAAGATACTTCGAGTATAGCTCGCTCCATAGCACGCTGAGCGACTTTGAATTTGTGGACTAGTCCCGCAGTTAGTGTCCACGTTTCGGCACCGTATGTCATGGCAGCTAAGATTTTCGTCTTCAAACATTGCGGTATAGGCGACTTGAGGACTTGACGAAGGTTGCCAAATGCTGCCCATCCCAAGCGAATTCTTCGATCGGCTTCCTTCTCGAAGTTGTTCCTATCGACTTGTATTATCTGTCTATCTAGGTAGGTATATTCACTAACAACTTCGAGAGGTTTCCCCTCGACGTGTATCGTAAATATATTAACATGGCTAATATTTCTCTAAATAATTTTATCAATGAAATTCATAAGTATGTCAATATATTAGATTATTTTCAGTTTATACATATCTAAATGTACTAGTAACCTAACTTTTATATAAAGTATTATAAATTCTTGCGTGTATCTACACACAAGAATTTCTTGCTTTATATATATTGTGAATTTCGGACGCGGCTCAAACGATTTGGCTCAAAATTTGGATTTGGATAATGTTTAACCGTTTTAATTTTATCGATATGTGTCTTTCCTGATAAGACGCAATTTAGTCGAAAATAATGCAGGCACTTGTAGTATAATATATCGCATATTACGTTTTGACATTTCACGATCGTATAAGCGGTGACTTTAGTTTGTTCTTACAGAATTGTCATCTTGAATTATATATCCATTTCCAAAAGCTAAGACGTCACCAGAAATCCAATATTGTGAACAGTATCTTCTACAAATCGTAACGTTATCACATATCGTAATCAACGTTTAACATGGAAACAGAAGCATCTGTCAGATTATTCAAACAGTTCTTTGAACAAATGAAAACAAAGTTTCATTGGATAAGATTTCAGAATGGGAATTGAATCGTTTGGGCAGGTGTAGGAAGACAAAAATGTTCATATCCCCGGAGGCTGTCCGCTGCGTGTCAGTGAAATGATAGAATAAGAAGTAAGAGAACGCGGATTGCTTTAAAAAACGAAATATTTTTAACATCAGTTGTGCCTTTCGCTTCGTAAGCGTTTATATTTTGACTTTAATTTGTGAGTACCGTAAGATAAAAACAGAGTTTTGTTTTGAGGAAAGAGAGTCGCGGCGAGGACGCATGACGCCATAAGATTGCTGTCATGGCATACGAGGCTAGCTGAATCCCAGAGCTCACATAAATTCATATGTTCATGTTCAGTAGTGGTACAAGTAAGTTACCTTAAAAGGCCATGATGGGTGAGTGGGTCAGTGTACTTAATCAATAAAGGTTAATTATCCTATTCATCTTATGAAATATAAATCTAACCAATAGTTGGAAGTTTTTGTTTTAAAATTTCTAATTATAAGAAAAAAAAAATTAAAAGCCGCTCAAATCCTTTACCGTAATCCAATAAAAACGTTCTGACAAATTGAATCTTTACGCTAGAGGCAAGACAAAAAGGGCGATTCACATCGTATTTGCCATTCGATTCCTTAGCTCGCGGGCCCTTCATCAACGGTAATGAGATTTCAATTACGAAATCAAGTGAAGGAGGCTTGAATCGAAAATAACAAGCATTAATTAAAATGGAAAACGGTGCGGGTTATAGAATGTTGAAAAACCTACGATCCGTCCCAACTTACACGCTCGTATAATATGTACATGTTGTAGCCCTATAAATTTTAATATTAAATTATTGTATTTATTTTACCTTTTTTTTAACGCTGTAAAAACGTATGTGAGGCTCGCCGGTGTCCAAGGCGCCGAGTGCGCCCCGAACATCGGAATACCCACTAAAAAACCAGCGATACCCTTTGCCTCTTAACGAGGAGCGCCATGGAATGCTTGAGCATGCTACCGTATCGATATGATGACATAACCCTGCGTTAATATATTTGTTTATAATCTGAAACAAATATAAAAACCAATGTACGAAATATACAAACAATATATTAAATGCTGCGTTAATGCAAGATAGGTAATAAGTTGTTTTGTTCACAAGGAGTGGTTTTTTTTTTTAATTTTATATATACTTTGTATATTAAATTACAAAGTAATATATTATTGTGTGGTGAACTCAACCGAGGAGTTGTTGCTCAGTTATAACTGTTGGAGGCTCTGCTGTTTTGTGGAGGAGAAGCTGCTTGTCCAGTGGTCTGCTGTTGCTGGTTGTTGCTTTGCACTGCTTTTATTTTTGCTCACTCATTTTGACACGGCGTTCAGGGCTTGCATCCTATGATATGATATGGTATCCTGCTTATCTATTTAAATCGATTTCTTAATTTTAACCGATACCAACTCCCCTACAACTCACACATTTTATAATCTTTATGACAAGTTTTATTAATGAAGCGGTTTTGGTAGAACGAACCTCTTACACGCGTGCACCCCATGACAATGCATACTTTTAATATTTTTATGTAAGTTATATAGTCGGGCATAAGCCGAGATGACTTAGTGGTTAGAACGCGTGAATCTTAACCGATGATCGTGGGTTCAAACTGGGCAAGCATCACTGAATTTTTTATGTGCTTAATTTGTGGTTATAATTCATCTCGTGTTTTACGGTGAAGGAAAACATCGTGGGGAAGCCTGCATGTGTGTAATTCTGCCACATGTGTATTCCACCAATTCGCATTGAAGCAGCATGGTCGAACAAAAAAGGAGAGGAGGCCTTAGCCCAGCTGTGGGACAGTCACAGGACATACTACTACTATTACTGTAATATAGTAATAGCCTACGTACGCCGTGATGGCCCAGTAGTTTAAACATATGAATCTTAATCGAAAATTACGTGTCAAACCGGGTAAGTTGAATTTTAATGTGCTTAAATTTGTGTTTATAATTAATCCCGTACTCGGTGGTGAATGCAGTTCACATGTGTCGGTTGAAAATCTGCTACATGTGTGTCTACTTATTCAACGGGACGGTTGGCGTGGTTGGTAGATACTTGTCTTTCACGCTAAAGGTTGTGGGTTCGATTCCCACCCAGTACAGACATTTGTGTGCATAAAGATGTCTGTTTGTCCTGAGTCTGGGTGTAATTATCTATATAAGTATGTATTTACAAAAGAAAAGTCTGTTTTCCATAGTAGTAGTTTGGGATCAGATGGCCGTGTGTGAATAAATGTCCCAGGATATTATTATTATTATTTATTTTTATTACTAACCAGCTTTGTAGCACCGTGGTGGAATAAGCTCAATACAAATAATCAGTGTTGCTTATTTAGATTTGATCCCGTAACCTTCGGTTGATTGTTGACGCTTGTAGGTCCAATGGTCTATCTTGGTTCTAACTTCAGTTTCAGCACATTCGCCAGAAGTGACCCTTTATGCAAGAAAATTTTCAATCCAGTGACGTTAAAAAAATCATATATAATCATATTGCAGATTTTCATTCACTGCTAAAATTAATCACATAATAATTTCAAATAAAACAATATCATTTATTTTAATGATTTTAATGACACAGACAGAAATAAACAATATTAATTATATTCCAAAATTGAAAAGTTATATTATCAGTTAGTTTTCATACGTCAATGAAAATTAATGTGTGCAACTCCTTTAATAAATATTCCATATTTAAAATATCAGAAAAATACAATTGATATTCAGTTTCACATGTCACTATGCAAGGATGAATTTCCGTATTATTTAATCTTCAGAATATCTGGATTAAGTCCCTCAAGAAACCCGTTCCATGGCCGAAATCGCTCAAAATCAAAACAAACTTACCGACTGTGTATAACATTTTTATCCGTGTAGTGACGGAGAAAGAATACATTTCACTGCCCCTCTCGTTCCCATGGGTGTCGTAAGAGGCGACTAAGGGATATCTGAGCGACCATCTGCTCATCTGGTGGTAGGATGTTAAGCATCCGCCTGGCTTGTTACCACCGTACGCATGGTGAAAAACTCGTCAAGTGGCTTGCAGCCGCGTTTCGAGGTCAGCTAGCATACAACCAGAGCCCGAGCGAGTATTGCCGCGATGGGTGTTTGTCCAATGGAGACGGCTGTTGAACCAATGCCGGGGGAAACTGTATTGACCTGGCGGACAGGGAGACCCGAAAAAACGGCTGTTCCGCTGGCCGCCCGTGGCATAGTACAGGAGCCCGAGCGTGCCTAACCAGCTCGTGAGGCTGCCCCACGAGGTCACGCATAATCTCGGGGTGGACCGTCGTGCCGGTTGGTGACCGGAAGATGGGGTCCCGGCGGCCACTTCCGGGGAGGTTCGGGGGCCCTTCCGTCCGGCGGGTCAGTGTATTTTTCCTTTTGGCAACCACTTGGGGAAACACGCCTTCACACTTTGCCCATCCATATCGTGGCAATACGTCGCTCGCTTCACGTCTCTTTTCCATTTTTTTTCCCAAATGGTATCGCAACAAAACAACGGTCTAAACGGTCCAACGGAAATAACGGTCGTACAGCGGTGCACACCCCCACCATACCCTCGCTGTTTGAGGTCGAGTTCTCTAACATTCGTGGACTCCACACTAATCTCAACGCTGTCCACCACCATCTCGAGACAGCACGGCCAGCAATGTTGTTTCTCACGGAGACACAAATACTCCGTCCTGCCGATACCAGCTTCCTTAATTATCCCGGCTACACGCTTGAAGAATCCTTCAAAGCGAAAGCCGGAGTATGCTTGTTCGTCAGGACGGATGTTTGCTGCCACCGACTGCGCTGCTTGGAGGATCCCTCCTTCTCCATGTTGGTGGTATGTGGACCTGGTTCGTCAGAGTCGAGTCTACGTGTGCCTCTACAGATCCCACAATGTTGACTTGGAGACAAGCCCATTATATGACCATCTTAGTCGGGTGGCAGATGCTGCGCAAGAGCAATTTCCTAACGCGGAATTGGTGTTTTTGGGGGATTTTAATGCTCACCACGAATCATGGTTGAAATCCCTCAAAACTGACCATGCTGGAAGGACTGCTCATGCTTTTGCTCTCACACATGACTTGACCCAACTGGTTGATCAGCCCACCAGATTCCCAGATGGGCAAGCACCTTCTCTACTGGACTTTCTGCTGACTTCTCACCCGGTGGAATATCAGGTTGTGGTTTAGGCTCCTCCTGGCTCTTGGGATCGCAGCCTTATATCTACCAGAGTGCCACAGGCCAAGCTGCCGCCACTAGTGGTATACAAACGTAAATACTGTGAATGCTGGGGTCCCCCAGGGATCTGTGCTATCTCCCACACACTTTCTTTTGCATATCAATGATATGCTCTCTCTTGGGAACATACATTGCTATGCAGACGATAGTACAGTGCATGGTGGATACCACGGACGCGCAGTGGCTGGGCGAACGGAAATTGAGGCCGAAGGATCTTGTCATTGAACTCGATAGGACGTTAGAGCTCATCGCCAAATGGGGCTCTGATAATCTTGTTGAGTTTAATGCCAAGAAAACACAGGTATGCGCTCTCACGGTGAAAAAGTCAACATTTTCCCCACTTCCCTCCCTCTGTGGTACTCCGCTGGTGATGCAAAGCAAAATCGCCATGCTGGGGATTGACGTTCGCTGCGACCTTAGTCCAAGGGATTATATTGAGGCTGTTATAAAAACAGCTTCACGGAAACTCGGAGTTCTGAACAAGGTGCGGCGTTTTTTCACGCCACAACAACTGTGCCTGCTGTACAAAACACAGGTACGGTCTTGCGTGGAATATTGCTCGCACCTTTGGGATGGCTCCGCTAAGTACCTACTTGTGGCCTTGGACCGGTTGCAGTGACGTGCCGTACGCATTATTGGCGACGTAAAGGTCACAAACACCCTTGAACCTTTACAATTGCGTCGTGAGATAGCAGCACTGAGCGCTTTCTACCGACTGTATCACGGCGAATGCTCTGAGGAATTATTCTCTCTAATTCCTGCTTCCCCCTTCCTTCTTAAGTCTACGCGAGCTGGTTCTTGATGTCACCGCCTAACTGTGACATCAAATCCATCGCGAACAAAAAAATTTGGCAACTCCTTTCTTTGTCGCACTTCCAAAAAATGGAATTCTTTACCAGCTCACGTGTTCCCCTCCTCTTACAACCCGGGTCAATTCGGTCGGCAAGGCGAAGGCGGCTAGTGCAGAACGTTTTTCCCGTCTGTACTGGCCGTCGTCGCGTTTGGACTCTACTACCACTTACCATCAGGTAGAGTAGAGTCATTTGCCCTCGTGGCGAATATAAAAAAAAAATAACGTGCATAATGTGGTTAAAATAATTTATTACAACTCAGGCATTATACAGGAATAAAATAACAAAATTTTACATCATATCAACAGTTATTTTGATATATTCATTCAAATCGGTTTCGAATATTACTAATTAGACACTTGCAACACAATTAGCCCATTACAAACATTTGAGTTATATTGATGCATGTAAACCATGTTGTTTTGTTTGCTTTATAAAACAATGTTAATTTTCAATTAGATTTCGTACGATATTAAGCTTTAACTTTAACATTTTAGAGTCCTTTATCGTTTATGTTGTAAGAGTTTATTTCCAGTTCAACACAAATACATCAACTTTGTACCATTGAAATAAGTTATTTATGTATTTCCACAGTATGTAAGCAAGACAATTGTATACTTTAATTATTATATGTTCCGATAGAACATTATTAATTATTTATTATTACATATATTATGCTGCATTCTTTTGCATCTTAAATTTTTAAGGTTCATCTCTTAATCAAAATCATGGTAGTTGGTATAAAAATTTGCAATGTTATGAGCATGCTACCTAGTGATATTACTGTCACTGAAATTATAAACTGTAAGTTAATTAATATTTTGAAGTGGTCCAAATCTAATCATACGAAATCGTTGACCGTAAGCAACTAGCTAATTTGCCACAAAACAGAAACAGCGAGAAACAGCAAGCATGCTCAAAATTTAGAATTGATTATGTACTGAAAACTCTCAAGGAGTGCTCAGGTCAATAAAGACAAAATCTTATTTATTCATTACATTTCTTAAAGCGCCTGCAAATTTTCTCATTATTTTATGTTACAAAAATATTGCTTGTTATATTTTAACTTCTTATATTTTATGCTTAATTATACGTTCGCTTCCTCGAAGTAAATAAGAAGTTGACTTACATTTGTTTTATTAGCGGATAAATTCGCAAAGAATGGACATTTTTTTATATTAATGCCCGGTTTACATTATTCCAGTCCAGCGATCTAGTCCAGTACTGGATTGCTTACTGGAAAAATGTAAACCGGCACTGGAATGAACCGAACTGAAATGAATCCAGTAAGCATTCCAGTCCACTGGACACACACAGTAACTGGATTCGCGGTCTACTTTTGAATCCAGTGCGACCAATCCAGTGCAACTGGAATAATGTAGATGGCCAATCCAGTGCCATTCCAGTGCTGACGAAGTACACACGTGTTGGTTGTTTTTGGGGACTTTTTTGCAAAGAAAAAGGATTTAACAATGGTGAAGAAGTTATCTGAAGACGAAACTGTAAAGTTTGTCACTATATACAGAGAAAATCCGTGTTTATGGGATATAACATCAGATCATTAAAAAAACAAAGCTATGCGCCAAACTGCTTTGCAAAATCTGTGCATTGGTATGGAAATTGAAGGATTCACACCGGAAGATGTGAAAAACAAAATAAAAAGCATTCGTTCGACATACTACCTTTAACTAGACAAGATTAAGAAATCATCCACATCTGGTGCTAGTGGCAATGTTTACCAACCCAAAGTGAAATGGTTCGCCGAATTCAATTCATTTATTAAAAATGTGATGGTGAAGCGTAAAACACAGGTATTTATTTTAAGATTTTTATTTATTTTTATTTTAGTAGCATATTATTTGTTAAAACACACAAATTTATCAATGTATCATATGATTTTGCCATGGTCTAACTTTAATTTTGCGGGTATAGCATCTCTGAACAACGTATTCTTACGCTGGATATTAATCGAAACTAATGATAACAGTTCTTCAAAGTTTTCTGCTGTCATTCTCAGTGCCAGTCTATATTCATTGGGATCTTCTATCTTCAGTTGTAGCAAAAGTATTGCTGACCCTCCTTTTTGATCTCTTTCGCTGATCCAATTTCTCACCCAAATCCGTTCCTTTTTTTTAGTTCCTTATCAACCTCATTAATAACTTCTTGTAGCAAGAGTGATTGAGCACGTTTGAAACATTTTCGAAACTGATCTCTTCTTGAAATCATTGCCACTATAGTGTTCACACTTCAACGGCTTCTAAATAATGTAGACGTTACAGATCCAGTCCAGCACTGGACTGGAATCTCGCTAGATCACTGGACTGGAATAATGCATTAGTGTCAAATTTTTAGCTAATTTGACACCGATGACTAGGTAGACTTTATCCAACAATTGCTATAAAATAACAATTTTTTGACGAGTTTGACAGCCGATATCGTTTTATTGAAGAGAATTTTTTCATTTAATATTAAAAATGAATAAAGTTCAGATTTAAAAGCCTTCGTGAATATGTTTTAATAACTCGCGCAATTTATATTGTTAGTAAGTTTTTATTAAGGAAAATTGTTTTAAATTACGGCATCATGAAAGAGGTAATATAACAAAAATATGAAATAAGGACTTAAATTCTTTACATATAAACAACAATCATTCACTACATTTTCAAGTATTTTTTTAATTTCAATTGGCTTATTTTTTTTTTTTTTTTATATTCGCCGGGAGTTCAAATGACTCTACTCCACCTGATGGTAAGTGGTAGTAGAGTCCAAACGCGACGACGGCCAGTACAGACGGGAAAAACGTTCTGCACTAGCCGCCTTCGCCTTGCCAGCCCGCAAGATGCCTCTTCACGCCTCGTTTGAAGGAACCCGGGTTGTAAGAGGAGGGGAACACGTGAGCTGGTAAGGAATTCCATTTTTTGGAAGTGCGACAAAGAAAGGTGTTGCCAAATTTCTTTGTTCGCGATGGAATTGATGTCACAGTTAGGCGGTGACATCGAGAACCAGCTCGCGTGGACTTAAGAAGGAAGGGGGAAGCGGGAATTAGAGAGAATAATTCCTCAGAGCACTCGCCGTGATACAGTCGATAGAAAGCGCTCAGTGCTGCTATCTCACGACGCAATTGTAAAGGTTCAAGGGTGTTTGTGACCTTTACGTCGCCAATAATGCGTACGGCACGTCGCTGCAACCGGTCCAAGGCCACAAGTAGGTACTTAGCGGAGCCATCCCAAAGGTGCGAGCAATATTCCACGCAAGACCGTACCTGTGTTTTGCACAGCAGGCACAGTTGTTGTGGCGTGAAAAAACGCCGCACCTTGTTCAGAACTCCGAGTTTCCGTGAAGCTGTTTTTATAACAGCCTCGATGTTATCCCTTGGACTAAGGTCGCAGCGAACGTCAATCCCCAGCATGGCGATTTTGCTTTGCATCACCAGCGGAGTACCACAGAGGGAGGGAAGAGGGGAAAATGTTGACTTTTTCGCCGTGAGAGCGCATACCTGTGTTTTCTTGGCATTAAACTCAACAAGATTATCAGAGCCCCATTTGGCGATGAGCTCTAACGTCCTATCGAGTTCAATGACAAGATTCTCCCGCCTCTCCTCAGTTTCCGCCCGCCCAGCCACTGCGCGTCCGTGGTATCCACCATGCACTGTACTATCGTCTGCATAGCAATGTATGTTCCCAAGGGAGAGCATATCATTGATATGCAAAAGAAAGAGTGTGGGAGATAGCACAGATCCCTGGGGGACCCCAGCATTCACTACATAGAATTGTGAAGCGCAACCATCTACTAAAATACGAAGGCTACGCTTGTGTAGGAAGCTGGCAATCCAGATGCAGATGAGCAGGCAGACCATATGCCGGTAGCTTGGAGAGAAGACTTCTGTGCCAGACCCTGTCGAAAGCCTTGGAGATATCGAGGCTGACAGCCAACGATTCTCCATGCTTGTCGATAGCTTCACCCCAGAGGTGTGTTACGTACGCTAGAAGATCACCTGTGGACCGTTTTGGTCGAAACCCGTACTGACGATCATTAATTAGACAGTGATCTTCTAGGTAATGGATCAGTTGGTTGTTTAAAATCCGTTCCATCACCTTACAAAGTACTGAGGTGATAGCTATTGGCCGATAATTTGCCGGGTCAGACCGATCCCCTTTTTTGGGAACCGCTTGCACATTAGCTCTTCTCCAAGCCTCCGGCACACTTCCCGAAGAGAGAGAAAGTTGGAACAGGCGCGTTAACACAGGAGACAGCTCCGCTGCGCACTTCTTCAGCACTATGGCTGGTATTCCATCGGGACCGCTAGCTTTCCGTACATCAAGTGATTGCAGCTCCGCACGCACATCACGTTGCCTGATTTTGATGTCAGGCATCGTATGGCCACATGCAGGTATTGTAGGTAGCAGTGCACTACAATCATCGATGACGGAATTGTCGGCAAAGAGTTTAGCCAGGAGATCAGCTTGGTCTTGCGGACTGTGAGCTAGCGATCCGTCCGGATTTCTGAGCGGTGGCAGCGAAGGTTGGCAGAAATTGTTTTGCACAGACTTGGTCAGACGCCAGAAGCTACGGGAGCCCCTAGGATGCGACACAAGGTCATGACCAATCTGTACAATGCGCTGTGCATCCGCTCTCGTGTATGCCTTTCTACAGGACTTGGAATTTTTATTATAGTTTGCTTTCAGTGAGTCAATGTTAGATGCCCCGCTAATACAGCCGTTGATCCACTTGCGATATGCCGCCTGCTTAGATGATACAGCATCGGCACATTCACGAGTGAACCAACGGTTACGCGTTCTCCTACTAACGAGATCTGAGCTAGGAATGTAGTATTCCATTCCCAGCATGATCTCGCCAGCAACAGCAGCGGCACTAGCTGACGGGTCATTCCCACTGAAGCAACGTTCCTTCCAAGGGACCGACGCATAGTAATCGCGCATACCGTCCCAATCCGCCGACTTATAGTGCCAAACGCGACGTTTGCATACCGCTAGTGGCGGCAGCTTGGCCTGTGGCACTCTGGTAGAAATAAGGCTGTGATCCGAAGAGCCAAGAGGAGCCTGAACCACAACCTGATATTCCACCGGTTGAGAAGTCAGCAGAAGGTCCAGTAGAGAAGGTGCTTGCCCATCAATGTCGTGGATCCTGGTGGGCTGATCAACCAGTTGGGTCAAGTCATGTGTGAGAGCAAAAGCATGAGCAGTCCTTCCAGCATGGTCAGTTTTGAGGGATTTCAACCAGGATTCGTGGTGAGCATTAAAATCCCCCAAAAACACCAATTCCGCGTTAGGAAATTGCTCTTGCGCAGCATCTGCCACCCGACTAAGATGGTCAAATAATCGGCTTGTCTCCAAGTCACCATTGTGGGATCTGTAGAGGCACACGTAGACTCGGCTCTGACGAACCAGGTCTACACGTACCACCAACATGGAGAAGGAGGGATCCTCCAAGCAGCGCAGTCGGTGGCAGCAAACATCCGTCCTGACGAACAAGCATACTCCGGCTTTCGATTTGAAGGATTCTTCAAGCGTGTAGCCGGGATAATTAAGGAAGCTGGTATCGGCAGGACGGAGTATTTGTGTCTCCGTGAGAAACAACATTGCTGGCCGTGCTGTCTCGAGATGGTGGTGGACAGCGTTGAGGTTAGCGTGGAGTCCTCGGATGTTAGAGAACTCGACCTCAAACAGCGAGGGTATGGTGGGGATGTGCACCGCTGAACGACCGTTATTTCTTATTTGCGCTACCATTGGAAAAATTAGGAAAAGAGACGTGAGGCGAGCGACGTATTGCCACGATAGGGATGGGCAAAGTATATGGAGGCGTGTTTTCCCAAATGTTTGCCAAAAAGGAAAATATACTGATCCGCCGGACGGAAGGGCCCCCGAACCCCCCCGGAAGTGGCCGCCGGGACCCCACCTTCCGGTCACCAACCGGCACGACGGTCCACCCCGAGATTATGCGTGGCCTGGTGGGGCAGCCTCGAGAGCTGGTTAGGCACGCTCGGGCCCCTGTACTATGCCACGGGCGGCCAGCGGAACAGCCGTTTCTTCGGGTCTCCCTGTCCGGCAGGTCAATACAGTTTCCCCCGGCATTGGTTCAACAGCCGTCTCCACTGGACCAACACCCATCGCGGCAATACTCGCTCGGGCACTGGCTGTACGCTGGCTGACCTGGAAACGCGGCTGCAAGCCACTTCACGAGTTTTTCACCATGCGTCCGGTGGTAATAAGCCAGGCGGATGTTAGCATCCTACCACCAGATAGTCATACTTGCTTAAGCTTATGCTTGATCATAGTCATACTTGATGACAAATATTGGTTATGATTGCCTATTTTCTGACAGTTGTTTATTTTTTTAAATATCAACTGTATGTATATCTATTAGTTTATTATTTCAATATTTTAAAGGTTTTTAAATGAAAATGAAAATTCATACAAATCACACACGGAATAAAATATCATATTAACAATAAATCATTCACTACATGAACACAACATGACCTTACTTAAAATAAGCTGTAAAAGAAAATATGATTAAAAATTCACACAAAGCTATATTCAATTTTCATTATCTTCTAATAGTGCTCTCGTTTGAGTAAAGAAGCAAAAAAGCGAAAAACAATTTAAACCACTTATCTTTTTAGAGCACACGAGTTGGATTCAACTGGACTGTTCTTAAACCGCAATTCTTTATGTTAATGTTACTGAAATCTTGGAAATAATTCTTTCTTTACATACTTATCTAGGGCTAACATCATATGAGGGATAGTAACAGCCTGTGAATGTCCCACTGCTGGGCTAAGGCCTCCTCTCCCTTTTTGAGGAGAGTGTTTAGAGCTTATTCCACCACGCTGCTCCAATGAGCATTGGTGGAACACACGTGGCAGAATTTCAGAGAAATTAGGCACATTCAGGTTTTCTCACGATGTTTTCCTTCACCGTTAAGCACGAGATGAATTATAAACACAAATTAAGCACATGAAAATTCAGTGGTGCTTACCCGGGCTTGAGCCCACGATCATCGGTTAAGACTTACGCGTTCTTACCACTGGGCCATCTCGGACATATATGTTGAAATAATTCTTATTTAGTATAAGGACTTAGTACTGGCTCGCCTGAATAAGATATCCAATCACAACACAGAAGTTTACTAATATGTTACGAATCGTTTTATTTTTTCTTCCTGTGATCTGATCTAAGTTACTGATCCAGTTTAATTTTTAGCAAAAATATAAGCATCAAAATTACTATGATTGAGAGCTAATTCAAAAAATTAAAATACGCTTTGAAACAAACAAAAAAGCGTTAAAAGCTCAATGGTTTACGGGCTGCTTAGCCATGTAAAAGTCGCAGGTTCAATCCTGACCCCTTGAGCTATTATCGTCTCCACTCTTCACAAAAGCTGAACGCTTAATCGGAGGGGTAAGTGGTAATAAGCGAGTCTTACTCAAGTGTAGGTGTGTTTTAAATGTATCCATCTGAGTAGAAACATACGTAACACCATTAATATCTATGGATATCAGCGCTTATCATACCTTATATTAATTGGTAGCCTGTGACCGTGCCTATGTCAGAATTCTGATGCACAAAATTGGTGTCTTGAAACACGCTATTCGACTTTTGGGTGAGTGGTTACATTGGTAGATAATGGATTACCTGATGGTTGGTAGTAGTAAATCACCACTGCCTTAAGGTATTGATACCGTTAGAAATATAACTACTATTATTTACACCGTCAATGCACAACAATCATAAAAACCAGGATGCTATATTCCTTGCTTCTGGTATTATACTAGCTCACTTATTTTAACCTTAACGCATAGAATTATTGATGAGTGCACCTACCAGATAAGCTAAAATAAAGCCCTTTCACGACGTTTTCTTTGAGATACATAATAGTCTCAACATCCCAACGGTATAAGGTATACGAGTCTCCGAGTGATGCAATACTCGCAGGCTCGATCATATCGCCTTGGAATAATGTCGTACCCGCTCCTAACAGAAGCTGTACGATTAACTAGAGAAGAAACAGAAGTATTACAATTTTGCCACAGGAAGCTGGTATTTTTAGAAGAAACTTTTTAAAAATAAATCTCTTGTTGTAAATTTTTATAACAGTTTTTACGGTGTCTGACCAAACAATACAATATTAACTAAAGAACTGCGACGAGCGTGTATCATTACTTGTTTATTTGATCAATGTTCAAAATAAAACTCTTAATCTATGTAAGTACGAAGTTTAAAGTATTAGGACACACGTTCAAATAAAGTGTTTTTAATTTGCAATTCCGTCGGCCACATTTCAGTGGGAGATAATCTCCGGCGTGATCAGTGCAGAGGCGGAAAAGCATGCATTATTCACGCTGATAGTATCGGTGTTAAATTACTCTTACCCCCTAGATATTTAAATGTCTAGACTTTATCTAAGGTTTATTGAAAAGGCGATAGATTTTTTTATCTACAGACATTATTTTTTTATTAATTTATATATTTTTATAGTACTGGCTTGTATATAAAATTTGCAAATATATTTAATAGTCCATGGCTGGGTAGACATCTATTCTTCTGTTAAAGAAATAAATATGATTATATATAAATAAAAAGTTACAGTTGGTTGGAGGATAGGGAATCTCGTTTCGTAAGTGAAACTGTCATTGTCTGAAAAGAAACGGTAAGTGGAATTTTAAACCAATTGGTTTAAACTTTTCCTTGTATCAGCAAACCAAATATATGACTTCGGGCTGTAGACATGTCTAGTTGGGGCCTCGCGTGTCCTATCTAACAGCTGGCAGTCGGACCTCAAATTCCGATCTGCACTGGCGTTCTGTTGAGAGAGTTATCTCAATCTCCCCGCACACGATCGCGCCCGCACGATTTAAGGAGAGTTATACGTAAAGCGCGATAATGGTGTGGAGCGAGCTCGTGCCATCATTCTGAGAGCGTCTGTATATTCACGGACGAGCATGTCAAAACTGATTGTTGTTACAAATTTTACCATAAGAGCTGCAGCTGCAGCAATAGATTTTCTTTCATTTTACATATCGGAATGACAAAATAGCGTTGAATTTTCGTATATGCAAATAATCCGCAGAAACGGGAACCGTGGGAAGTCTACTTGTAGCTCGTGCAGGCAAATTTCAAAACAAGGCTTTGCATCGTAAGTCATTATAATAAGCTATCCATAAGATACAAACTAATCTGCCCCTTACGAGTCTAATTAGTAATTAAGCAGGCTCATTCAATCTACACAATTATATAACGTCTTACGTCGCATTGCTTACATTAAAATCACATTTCAAATTTTAATAATTTAGAAGCACTAAAAGGTAGAGTAACTATTTGTTATTTATACTGCTAATTGAGACCTGTTTGCGAAAAATTTAAAGAGAAAAAGAAACAGATGGTTCTTGAGTAAGGTACAGTAAGATGTGTTATTTTTTTAACAAATAGTCAACACTTTTGTCACATATTTTAGGTTTCTGTTATCCATTAATAAAGATGTACTGTTTGTGTGTATTTTGACATATAATTTAATTATTTCTTTTATTTTAAATATTAGTATAAATAGCCATAGTTTCCAATTTCTAGCATAAATGTCAGTCACTGAATACCAGCGTTAAGGATTGGTGTTTGTAACTCTGAAATATAATTATAATAATTATTATTATATTTTCTTAATGTTATCATATCATGTTATTTTTATTTTATTATAAGTGCTTGCGAGATTTACTAGTGGTTATTTCAAATTCATATATAGGTTACAAGTACCTCTAAAATGATGGGTTCCGGTAAAATCACAAGACGAAACATCAAGTCTATCTTTGATCTCAACAGATTTCGTTTCAAAGCCCAAAGAAAACACTTGACTTGCGAACGCAAACCGGTTATTCGGAAAACCGTATGCGTTGAGCGTAAGTAAGGAAAAAATCTGGCATCTTTTACTTTCAAGTCTTTTCAGGCTCTTCTGAAAGAGGTTGTCAATATTTTGAGCGGTATGAATGGGTTGTTTAGTAGATGTCAGTGACGGCTAAGTGGGCGGCGGTTTTCCATTTGACATTAACCGTAAGGAATATTTGTGCCAGGACATATAAAGGGATTCGGAAATAAAAGAAAAACGAAAGAAAAGATTAATTGAGCACATATTGCTGATAAAATATACTCATTTATACATTGTGATTTTAGTAATATAACGTTGTTTTTCGTCTATCTCTTAACGTTTATTTAGTTAATTTTTGTTTACAGCAACTTTGAAACTTTTAATATAAAAATAAATATTTTAACTTTTTAGTACACAAAAAACAAACCAACATCTGTTCATTATTTCTATTCTAATTACCATAAATAACCTTTATTGATATTGGTCCTCCTCCTAATCCTCACTCTACAACAGTTTTTGATAATAAACGATTGTTTTAAAAATTACGTGTCGATGTACGTGTTCAAGCACACGTATCACAACTATGCCTGTTTTTTGAGATAGCTCAAAGCCAATTAGATGCGGCGACAACCCGGAGTGCAGGATAGAGGGCTGAATAGAGGGATATGACCCTAGAATGAAGACTAAAATGGAAGTGACAAAATTTAAATAAAATATAATTGATGTCTTGCTGACCGACTTTAGCCATGGCGGCCAATTTCAATAGAAAGCACAAGTGTTTGTGCACAACAAACACAAGCACTCACTATTCCATCACTCTCAGATACTTAAAGTTTTCGACAGAAAAACTCAATAATTTTACTAACCTGACCTGGCGTTTGAACCCAGGACCTTAAGATACGCAGAATTAGATCTAACCACTAGACCAACGAAAACATTATAAAATATAAACATACTAGTTGTCGCACAGTGCTATAGTCTTAAGATTCAATGTTATTATTTATCTATTATACTCTAAAGTCAGTTGGGCTTAATAGTGTGTACGTAAAATATTGGGCACTCGTTATTTTACACTCAAAGCTCTTCTTGTACTTTCTGTTCTAAGATCAAGGTGTATTCGTGTGGTACGAATTTTTTACTATTTTGAAACTCGCAAATAAGAAACGAAAACGGCATTCGAAAACATTCGGAGGGCAGATTCTTTGAGAACGATCCGTGTCGTGTCGTTTGAAGTGTACTGTTTTTATGTTAAACACTACGTTTTAGTCATATTTGCTGAAGCTTTAATTAAATTTTCGATAAGGTTTAATATATAAATGAACATAATATCTTACAGTTGGGTAAACACTCATTCTTATTATTTTTATTTGAAAGTAAAATACACCTCCTTTTGCTTTATTTATCTCATGTCCTTCACCCAAAGGTTGTCTGGAAGAGATCAATCTTTAGCGATAAGACCGCCTTTTTACATTAAAAGTTTTTTGTTTGTACTTATAATTGTATGTTTCTGTAACTCTTTTGGTGTACAATAAAGCATATTATATTCTATTTTGTATGAAATAGGAATTAAAAAATAGGAATAAAAACGGCATTCGAAAACATTCGGAGGGCAGATTCTTTGAGAACGATCCGTGTCGTGTCGTTTGAAGTGTACTGTTTTTATGTTAAACACTACGTTTTAGTCATATTTGCTGAAGCTTTAATTAAATTTTCGATAAGGTTTAATGTATAAATGAACATAATATCTTACAGTTGGGTAAACACTCATTCTTATTATTTTTATTTGAAAGTAAAATACACCTCCTTTTGCTTTATTTATCTCATGTCCTTCACCCAAAGGTTGTCTGGAAGAGATCAATCTTTAGCGATAAGACCGCCTTTTTACATTAAAAGTTTTTTGTTTGTACTTATAATTGTATGTTTCTGTAACTCTTTTGGTGTACAATAAAGCATATTATATTCTATTTTGTATGAAATAGGAATTATGTGCCATCTGTTGGTGGAGTATACCTTCACTCTTATCCAATAGGTTGTCAACTACACGGCATAGTTTGATGAGTAAGAACAACCAGCTGTCAAACTCTGGAGTGCCACTGGGAATTTCTGAACGAAATTTTTTTTTTTTTGTATTAACATAACTGTGGGAAAACAAGCTTGCGTCCTGCTTCCCCCTTCCTTCTTAAGTCCACGCGAGCTGGTTCTCGATGTCACTGCCTAACTGTGACATCAATTCCATCGCGCACAATGAAATTTGGCAACTCCTTTCTTTGTCGCACTACCAAAAAATGGAATTCCTTACCAGCTCACGTGTTCCCCTCCTCTTACAACCCGAGTTCCTTCAAACGAGGCGTGAAGAGGCATCTTGCGGGCCGGCAAGGCGGTGACGGCTAGTACAGAACATTCTTCCCGACTGTACTGGCCGTCGTCGCGTTTAGACTCTACTACCACTTACCATCAGGTAGAGTAGAGTCATTTGCCATCCCGGACATATAAAAAAAAAACCAGCGAGGCATTTAAGAATTATAAGACGCTCCTTAAGGTACAAAAGTTCTGCCAAGCACATTATCTAAAATGTTTTACCTTTTTTGCCTTAATTACACTAGAAGATTACTGTTCGGTGCAGGACTAAATAGTAAGAAGGCATCGTTGTAAGGTGTGTTATGTTCATTAGCTCACTAATTACAAAAATGCAAAAATATTTATTAATATATAATATTATACTTAAGTTGAATTGTTAATTTAGTTCTTATTTTACTGGGGTTGTTAATGTTTTTTTAATAAGAATGTTATTTTTCTTTAGAAACTTTTAATTAAGATCTGTCACAGAAACCGGGCAACTTACGACTTTTTCATTTTTTGACGGGAAAAGAGAAAACATTTTATAAAGAATAATTAAGTGATAACATCAAGTATCAGTGATTTAATTTAAAAAAATATGATTTTGTATTCAATTCGAATAATTTATTTTGGTAACATTTGATTGAATCTTTTATAAAATAAAAAATTAAACCATCTTCAAAAATAACAGACAAAAATTAAAATTAATAGAGCTCCTTTTCAATTAACTTCGAAAAGGAAAAAGTTTTATGTTATGTAAATCATTCTATTTTCCTTCTTCATTCATTCTATTCTTATTTGTATTATGTGTACACAAATAATAAAATAAACATCAAAATAACTGAAAATACAAAAATGTACATATATACGTGATAATGTGTACTAAAAAAACGAAGTTGCCAAATTTGTAGTGTTTATATTTAGTCGTGCGGATAAAAATAATACAAACAAGTCGGCTCACATTGCTAATGAGACACGAAGCTTCATGGATCATTAGTGAAAAGTGTAGCAACATCAAAGTCTGGAGTAGTTGGGGACTAAAACTGTAGTGGAAACTTACAGTTCCAGCTCGGTCTGGAGTGGTAATAGACCCTTGCTTGTTTAAGTACACAGGAAAGGAAAGTAAGTAGGATATTTTTTATACAGTGAGATATTATGAATGACATAATATCTTGATCCTTTTTTAATTCTGGAACGTAGATTGCTATGCCTAATAAACATGTAGGTACATAGTAATTTCACGGGCAACACGGCTGTAGAGATATGAATACAAGAAAAAAGTTACATATTTTCTATATATGTAACTTTTTTTCTTGTATCTATCAGGGAAGTCCTTCAGAATAATTTTTAAATATTTTAATTATAATTGTTTATACTCTAATTATTATTACATGAATCTTCATTTTGGGCAGAATATTTCAAAATTTGATAACTGGTAATAAAAATATTCATACGTGAAATCATCTGAGGTAAATTTTGATCAGAGCCTGTATCTCAGGTGGTTGTATTATAAAACAAGAATAACACACACTCTTTCACAACTCAACACCTTATAATTATATAATCGAATTAAATGCACGATATTTTGACACATATACAGGCTAAAATAAAGGTGATATTCGCTTGAAATATTTAGACCATCCGCCATTCGTATGGCTTTCAAAATGAGAAGCGATACCAATATTCGGAAGTCTTGTTACAGTTTCAATATGTTCGTAGTTTTGAGTGTATATTAAATTATAGTTTCAGTTTATTCTTGATTAACTTCGGGCTAAGTCGCTGGTGAACAATTTGGAAGTTGTTTAAGTGTATGTAAATTAGTTTGTGTGGCAACATGTGCTCCGTTTAGCTTGATTATGCTCTTGGTCACTATAATGTAGACGCCGATTAGTAGTGTTATTATTTAATCAATAATATCCATTAAGCGGTATGCATTTAATGGTGTATTTCGCAGGTATTTTTTTAATGGAGTAATCGATGTCGTAAGAGAAAAAAAAGTTAATTGCAGACATAGTTTGTATACTTTGTATAATTTGTTTCCAGACTTATATAATCTACAAAAAAAAAAAAAATAAACAAATGAAAACAATTTTGAACGGAAATCTTTCCGATTGGCAAATATTACCCACTCCATTTGAAAAAGGTGTATATTTTACAATATATTTTCGCGTACGTAGTTGCGGCTACCAATTAAAATAAAATAATGTAAATAAAATAAAAAGAAACAATCTGTTAATGTCAATGGGACAAACATGTAGGTACATAAGAAAGGTATATATAGGTATATATAGGTAGAAAAAGTTTAGGCTTTAGCAATGGCTAAAGCCTAAACTTTTTCTACCGCACTGCTTCATTGCGTTGATGGAATACACATGTGTCAAATTTGCATCCGAGACCGATTCCCCACGGTGTTTTCCTTCATCGCTGAGCACCAGATGATGATCATGCATTAAAAAAACCAAACACGTCACCCATATAACCTCCATAAATAATAAACAAGCTAGCAAATGAATAACTTATTAAAATAAATCTTAAGATTAAATTATAATCTTCAATCGAAAAAAAATAAAAGCGACCTTATTTTTAAATAGTACATAACTCTTAGTCTAGACGCCGTGTCGTACTTAATCTGTAATTAATTTTTCAGGCAGCCGTCTTGTCAGAAGTTAGATTGTCTTCTTAAACTTACTTTTTACCTTTAATTATAAACCAGCTAACATTTAACATTAAGTTAAATGTACCCAGGGTACATTTTAATTTTAATTAATATCATATACATTTTCTATCTCAAAAATAAAAATAAATTTAATGCTGATTATTCTAAAGGAAATATAATATATATTTTACAAGAGCTGTGCTTTTATATAATAGGTTAATATTATCATAGACTACAGAAAAAGTACATAAATAAACATTAACTATTAATTATTTATTGACTGTACCGTAACCGTAACAGCCTGTGAATGTCTGGGCTACTGGGCTAAAGGCCTCCTCTCCTCTTTTTGAGGAGAAGGTTTGGAGCTTATTATACCACGCTGCTCCAATACGGGTTGGTGGAATACACATGTGGCAGAATTTCAGTGAAATTAGATACATGCAGGTTTCCTCACGATGTTTTCCTTCACCGTAAAGCACGAGTTGAATTATAATCACAAATTAAGCACATGAAAATTCAGTGGTGCTTGCCTGGGTTTGAACCCACGATCATTGGTTAAGATTCACGCGTTCTTACCACTGGGCCATCTCGGTAGTTGATTTGACCAAATCAATTATTTATTACTGTGGGGTTGGTAAAAGGGGTGATCTTATGGCTGAATGCCTTTTCTTTCAAGCAAGCCAATCAATGACTCTTTATTTGCCAGAACGTTGTAGTCTTATTTGGCTCTTATTGGTCGGGGCTCGAAAACCAAGACTCGGAATCTACAGCCTTATAAGTTACTCACTCGACTAACAAGGGAATAAAATGGGTAAAGCTTCTTGCTGAATCTTTTTGATCAGGCAAAGACTTTAAACAACAATAGTTTTAAAAAAAACTAGTTAAGTCTTTTCATAGAAAAGTATATATATAGCTTATATATATACCTCAATCAATTGAAACGTATATAATATGATATAATTACGAATACAACATAACATAGCACTAGAATTACATTAATATTGATATTGTATCATTTTGAACAAAGGTTCTTTGAATTACAGAGCCCTAAAGCCGATTTATGAACGTGTCACATCTGCTTAACCAAATAGGGGTTGCCCATAGCAGCGTTATATATAAACGATTCCACTAATGGTGATTGTTTCAAATTTAATAATATATCAAAACTTCCTAATATATTTTCAATTAATTATCAACCGTATTCTATTGTATATACGAACTAATTGACTTTGAATGTAAGTTCTTAGTCAATCTTGACATTCGTAGTTCCATGTTTAAATTGTAATTATAAAAAATACGTATATATCTAGAAAATACATTTAATTAAAATCAATTAACTCCGATAAGTTGATTTTGGATAACGTAAATGTGTGTCTGTGTGTGTGTGTTTGGATAACTAATACGATAAATCAACTCAATATACGCAATATATTTTATACAAAGATAGGAAGTGTTTGCGTCAAGAAGACCGGCACTTAGGATACCTTATCTTTACAAATTAAAACTCGGATTTAAAACAAATGAGTGTACTTTTTACCGTATAAAGTCAAGCAGTAAGGTAATATATTTATAGCATTTTATAAAAGCATCGAATTACTAGTCTACGTTATAATTATGTTGGTAACTCTATATATGATTTTGTATTAATTAATACGTCTTGTCTATTAACGATTGGAAGCATTTCATTAATTAGCGGTTTGCGGGAATATTACACTAGCAAAAGCCAGCAGACGTTTTCTGCTTATGTATGTGATTGGCAGAAATATCATATAAAGAAGCTTTCCCTTATTAAATAAAAATAACATCAACTTATCTCTTGTCATTCATATTCTGTCTGTCATATTTAAAGCAGATAGTATTGCGAAGCGCAGCTCCTTATAAAATAATAATATTATATACTAACCTTTTTCGAAACGCGCCGCAATTTCTGCTATAAGTTTTATGTATGTTTTGATTTCTTTTTTACTTTGGCGTCACAAAATATAATTCATATACTTTCATACTTTCAGAAAAAAATATATAATAACCTACATTACGGTATGTGATTAATGATTTTGAGTGATTCTCTTTCAAAGAGTTCGACGACTCGTATAAGATTTACACCGCTTTTATCTCCCTTTACGATTTGTCCAAAATCTCTAGATATTTATCATCTCTCGATCCATTAGGCGGGCGGCGACTTCCGACTTCCGGTTAAGACAGAATACCGGAAGTAGACCAAGATAGGTATTACGGAAAAGCAAAAATATAGAACTGCTGAGTACGGACCATTGAATTCAATTACCTTAATATTTTGCCTCTAATATTTGTTAAGGATTGGATTCCACTTGTATGACCGTACGAAATGTAAGCTATTGCAACAGTAAATTCACATTGGTCTGATCTTTAAGGTCTACAAGGAATATATATATTTTGTATATTATGCCGTTATAACCCACTCCACCATACACACCACACCGCTCTCTACTCCCATGTGTGTGCACTGTGCGTCCTATATACTTCGTTTGTCTTATGTGTTAGTGTGTTTGCTTACGAATACAAAATATATCTATTTTATTCACGATACTCTTTACTTTTGTTTCTTTATTACTTTTTAATTATTGATTCTTTAAAAAAATATTAATTTATTTTTATTTTTTTAATATCTTGATAATGCCGCCCTGACCTTTGAATTGATGCGGACCACCAGATGTCAGCTGTTTATTCCCATAGCAGCACAACTTAAAAAATTAAATATAAATATTTCAAAAACGATTTTTATCCTGATTAAGCGTAATTGAAGAAAGCCTTATGTGTGGGTGTGTACCATGTGTCGTATGTTATTTATAACTAAAACAAAGTATTTTACGTATAATTAAAAGCTAAGTTTTTAAAGTTTCAACGAAAAACAAATAAGCAATAATAAAAATAAACACTTATAGCCCAAATAATCCCCCAAAAATATCAGACAAGGAATGTTACATAGGGAACCATTGCTCCCGAATTGGACCTTTGAATTTACTCTCATAATATTATAGCTATGAATACCATAGCAACATTTATAATTATTTACAATCGTAGAGAGTTCAGGTGCAAGACCAACGGATTTACAAATACTTCCAAACTTCGGGCTTCTGCTTTTTCTTGACACAAAAATCAAATAATTTGTTCATCATGTAAAACTAAACTAATTTTAAATTAGTCATAAGATCAACAAGGTATTTAATAACATATCCTGTATAATGAAACTATCAATGCGAACAGACAGTATCGCATATAATTTAGAACATAACGCTCCTAAGGCGATGTTGGTTAACGAGGCAATACGTCGTTCGCTAAAGGGGCGTGAAATGCGTGACGCGGGTAATGGATATTTGCAAACTATACCAAGCTAAATTTATCGAAGCCGTGCATCTTATACCACTTGGGTGGTCCAAGTTACTACTATTTGTTTACGATGTCCCCGTGATTTAAGCGAACTCTCACCCTTGATTATATCAAGTAACGCGATGTATGTTAATATAGTGTATATATTTCTGATAAGTAGGTGGAAGACCCTGGTGGTAAATTGCTATTACCATAAACATTGGCACTGTAAGAAATATTAATCATTCCTTACATTACATTTTGGCGTTATAATATCTGATGATTGGGTGTTACCTACCAGCTGGACTTGGAAGTCTCAATCAATCAATAAGATATATTAATATGTACAAACTTTGTCTAGGCTAATATTATAAACGTAAAAATGTAACGTTTTCACGGCTACACCACTAAAACGATTTTGATGAAATTTGGTATAAAACAAGCAGTGTATTTGTTGAATGAAGTTCGATCAACCCGTATCGTAGTAGCGTAGTGCAAAAAAGTTAAAGAAGATTTCCGTAAAATAGTAGGTATCTCTAGCAGTGGAAAATTTATAGACTTTAAGTTAACTTTAAGTAAAAGCGATGTTAACAAATATTGCCAAAAGTTTAACCAATAGTATGGGCTTACGTGAAATCGGAACGAAATGCGGGAAGAAGATTTAATTTAAGTTCGTATCGTTGCCTTTGTGATATCTTTTTGCTAACGACAGAAACATTTCAAGGCCCAAAATTAGGTAGAACAAATAAATAAATTTTATTTTTTTTCCGTCTTCGTTCTTATAACTTATAATCTTATTCAAATAATAAGTAATTATCGGTTTTCTTGTATCTCATTTCAAGGAAAATTTTATTTTGTTTACCTTTAATAATTCATTATGTAAGTATATTTTTATTAGATACTACTCCAGAAATCGAGATGGCTCAGTTAACAGAAATCGTAGGCTCAAATTCGGGCAGATACAACTCAATTTTCTCATGATAAATTTGTATTTATAATTCATCTCTGTTAAGGAAAAACATCATGGGGAAACCAGCATGATCTAAACGCGAAAACGTAGGACCAACGGCTTCACGTGCTTTTCGAGGCACGGGAGGGTGTATAAATAGTTGAGGTTGAAGTGGGTCTTTTCGAAGGAAATTTTTCGAAGGAAAAATCCAATTAATTTTAAATTGCCCGACCTGGAGTCGTCCCAGGACATCGGTATCTACGGTCTTATATCTAGCCACTGAACCAACGAAGCAGTCCAACCAGCATACAAAAAAATGTGATTTAGCCTCATGTGTTTCTATAAAAGAAGCATCATGGTATAAATTATATTTAACTGTACTAATTAATTATAATTTTAGATAAAAATAAACATATGTCAGGAAACCTGCATGAATCGTAAGAAATTGTAAGATCCGCTAATCCACATGAGAGCAGCATTTTGTATAAAGCTTCCATGCTTAATACTACCAACTAATTTGGAGCTCACTGAAGATAAGTGTTATCGCAACCATGTTTCAGCTAATACTAAGCATATATCCGCTTGATAACGAAAACCAATATACTTTATAGCAACGTTCTTAGTAACGATATTTATTTTTTATTTTTATTATTCCATTTAATGTTATTTATTGAATAGAATTGAAACTTCTTCAAAACTGGAACACTTTATATTTGAGTGCAATGTAAAGATTTTACTGTATTTTATTTATTTTTGAATGAAACTTTTCTAAGAAAAGAAGATTTTGCATTTAATATTAAATTGTTTTTTTTTATTTCAATATAAATGTCAGCTTTATTGATATATTCTCACAGAGTAGAATTTTTATATCTGTTTATTATGAACAAGATTAAAAATACTAAATTATTGTTTTCCACAGTAAAGATAAATCTTATCAGTATCCAGTAACCTCGCACAATATATATATATATTACATATTGTTTTGTGTTAAAAACGATGTGATTGCATAGATTTGATTAGATGGTTAGTAGACCTTTTTTTTCGCATTGGAGAAAGGTACCCGGGTCCCATGGGTTAAAACAGGATTATGTGGGATTTTTATCCACTAAAACCACTGGAATGGCCATCCTCAGCACGGATCCGAGAGGCTGCGCGATCGTGTTGATATAACGCATCCGCAACCTCTCCCGTCCTGTGCTCCGCTCGTATCTCGACGGAGCTCTTCTCAGGGGACGGAGGTGATCTCGCCCCCTCCCCCTGTGCGGACTCCTCGCTAGTGCGTATGGCAGCGCGAGGCCATCCCGGCTGCCGTCCTCTTTAGGGCCGTCTGAATAGGACACGCGAAGCACTCCCGCATCCACGGTCCCTGGGTTACGCTCTTTTACCCCCGTCGCCGCTGTCACGATTGCTCGCAGGGACAGGTCTTGTCCAACTTCACGGACCAGGATCTCCCTCTCCACACTCCACGCGGGTCACGCCTCCAACGTATGCTGAGCGGTGTCCCGGTCCGCACCACAGTGGTGACATATCGCCGTCGATTCGCGTCCGATCTTCCACAGTTATTCTCTTAAACAACCGTGACTGATCATTACCTGCGTAAGTCGGTAGGTGTCTCGTTGCTTTTGTCTCATCCAGGCTTTAAAAGCTGGCAGGATCGCTCCGGCGATGCGTTTACGCGCGTATCGTTCTTGGTTGGTAGATACTTGCCTTACTCACCGAAGGTTGTGGGTTCGATTCCCACCCAGGACAGACATTTGTGTGCATGAACATGTCTGTTTGTCCTAAATTTGGGTGTAAATATCTATATTAGTATGTAATTATAAAGCAAAAGTAGTATATGTAGTATATCAGTTGTCTGGTTTCCATAGTACAAGCTCTGCTTAGTTTGGGATCAGATGGCCGTGTGTGAATAATGTCCCAGAATATTATTATTATATTGAATATAACAAATTTAAATCAATTTAAGATATTCGTCCTAGCTTATTTATTTATTTATTTTGGACAACCAACAGTAGATACATTAGATAGGCACTTAAATAGAGGTTTAAATGGTTTTTTGACAAATGTTCTAGTAATTATAGGTTATCACATCATTCGTAAAAGCATCACATTATACAAAGTCATTAAATAAAGTTTTTAGTTAAAAATTACAAGTCCATAAAAATACAAATACATTAACATCATAAAAATTATTAAAAAAATTTCGAAATTATTATAAAATTAACGATTGAATATTTAATATTTATATAAACTTACATATTAATTTAGAGAAAAATAATTGAGAACAAAAGAAAAACAAAAATCAATTTTAGAGAACAAAAAAACAAAAAAAAAAATGTCATAATTCTATATAAGTTAGTGAATAATAAGTCAAATTGGGTCAATTGAAAGATAGTTCTACGAGGGCAACTATTTAGGTAATTCAAGATGTTGCGTTTGAACTGAGACAGGCTATTATGGAAAATATCCAAATCAGCTACTAGTTTTGAAATTGAAATATTCAAGTCTACAATGAACATAGGTGTCAAAAAGTTTTATTATAGTCGAAGGTCTTATAAAATCTTTGGAGCACCTTAGTACAAACCCGAGAGATTTATTGGCCTGTTCCAATCTGGTTTTGTCAATATGTGAGATAAAACTAAGCTTACTGTCAAGCATAATACCCAAGTCACATACTTATAAACGCTGCTTAGCGGTTGTTTCGTTAAACGCTGATTCTCCCTTTCTGTCATTATTGATTTGACATTCGAAAGATTTTTTTATATATATTCGCCGGGATGGCAAATGACTCAACTCCACCTGATGGTAAGTGGTAGTAGAGTCCAAACGTGACGACGGCCAGTACAATCGGGAAGAATGTTCTGTACTTGCCGTCCCCGCCTTGCCGGCCCGCAAGATGCCTCTTCACGCCTCGTTTGAAGGGTTGTAAGAGGAGGGGAACACGTGAGCTGGTAAGGAATTCCATTTTTTGGTAGTGCGACAAAGAAAGGAGTTGCCAAATTTCTTTGTGCGCGATGGAATTGATGTCGCAGTTAGGCGGTGACATCGAGAACCAGCTCGCGTGGACTTAAGAAGGAAGGGGAAAGCAGGAATTAGAGAGAATAATTCCTCAGAGCACTCGCCATGATACAGTCGATAGAAAGCGCTCAGTGCTGCTATCTCGCGACGCAATTGTAAAGGTTCAAGGGTGTTTGTGACCTTTACGTCGCCAATAATGCGTACTGCACGTCGCTGCAACCGGTCCAAGGCCTCCAGTAGGTACTTAGCGGAGCCATCCCAAAGGTGCGAGCAATATTCAACGCAAGACCGTACCTGTGTTTTGTATAACAGGCACAGTTTTTGTGGCGTGAAAAACGCCGCACCTTGTTCAGAACTCCGAGTTTCCGTGAAGCGTTTTTTATAATAGCCTCGATGTAATCCCTTGGACTAAGGTCGCAGCGAACGTTCATCCCCAGCATGGCGATTTTGCTCTGTATCATCAGCGGTGTGCCACAGAGGGAGGGATGAGGGTAAAATGGTGACTTTTTCGCTGTGAGAGCGCATATCTGTGTTTTTTTGTTTGTGAAAGAAGAAGACACACACACATACGAAAGAAGAAGACAGTATTGTTTTACTAATAACTCGACAAACAACGTTTATTTAAGTAAGACTGTTAGTGTTTTAAGTTTTATATTCAATATTTACCGTACATTTACAATCGCCTACGAGTAATGCTAGTATCAGTTACGCAAAGTCCGGCGATCGGTCTTGAGATTATCCTCAACAAAGTTGAAACTTGTAAACAATCACTGGTAGTTAGACGGATGGCACCGAAGGGACCATTACGGAGTGATGCTTAGAATTACCTTAATTGCTTTAATAGATGCCTTTTCCGATACTCGGGATGGAAGCCTAAGTCGTGTGTGTTATAATTTCAGCAATGATGAATTAAATGTAGATTATCTTGATCAATATGGCTTAGTGGATAATTGGATTGGATTGGAACCTTTGAGGTCCAAGGTTCAATCTGCGTTAAAAACAATAAACACATCGTGAATATTTTAAAGATATAATGTTTTATATATTTTTAAGAATTACGAATGTAACTCATATAAAAATCTAAACATATAATAGTATTAACATTACATTTTTGATTTCGTGTACTTTAAAATAAGGAGGTATATTTTTACTGTTATTCCCAAATAACTCGAAAAGTAATTCATTGTCAAAGATGAAAATATATCCTAGGTTTTGAGATAGTTGATTCTAAGCTTATTTAATTAATGTCTTGTAATCGTTGTATAATGAAAAAATATTGTAAAATATTTGGTTTTATCAAATCAAATCAAATCAAAATATACTTTGTGAATCGTCATTTTACAGATTCGGATTGTAGATTCTATGGAGATGAATTGGCAAGATATTCAGTAGTTACTTTTTTCGACAATCAAGTTACATGGATAATTAAATATATATATATTATTACAGTTCTTATACAAGCCCTGAATGCCAAACAAGCTTTCGCTGTGATTTGGAAGTCAGTTACTTAGATTTTAGTTACCATAATTGTTCTTATTATACTAAAAAACATTATAACTAACAACTGCTCAGTTTCCTCATAATCAAGATCCCTAAGCCATTATTTCATTATATTTTTAATTTAAATTATTATTTACCCTGCATGAAATTAACGGATACTAACTCCACACTTATTTATTTCCTCGTATCCTTTATAGTGTAATGCGCCGTAATAATCAAAATACATATATAGGTAGTTTTGTTGGTTGATGTTTATGGTTATTGCTCGGATCCTAAAGGTCGTAACGTAGTTATAGTATAAGTATATGTATAATGAACAACCTTCTTCAATATTAACCTTGTCAGTTAAAGAATGTATTTAAAGCATATCACTCAAAATATGATTATGTAGATAATATATCCTGGATAAATTTTCAGCTCCGTAGATTTTACTAAAATACGTTTTTGTACCCGGGCAAGCACAGCTGAATTTTCGTGTGCTTAATTTGTGTTTTTAATTCATCTCGTGCTTGGTGGTGGCTCCAGCGCGGCGAGTATGGGCAAACCCCTCCCTTAATGGCAGATGCGTCCAAAAAAAGGCCCCCAGTTACCGGCAAGCCCGCTAGGCCCGACCAAGGTAGCGGTCGCGGTATCGGCAGGGCAGGGGGTGCTAAGAATCACCGGTTCACGGCAGGCTACCGTATAAAACGACTGCACATGGCAACGTACAATGGACGTTCGATGAGGCTGGACTATCACTCCGCCGAATTAGAAGTAGAGTTAAGTCATATAAACTGGCATATACTAGGGTTATCTGAAGTCCGAAGACAGGGGGAGGACACGATAACTCTAGAGTCCGGTAACTTACTCTACTTCCGCGAAGGTGATAACCTCTCCCAGGGTGGTGTCGGTTTTCTAGTCAAAAAGGATCTCATTAGCAACATTGTGGAAATCAGTAGTGTGTCGAACCGGGTAGCGTACCTTGTCCTAAAACTTTCCGACAGGTACTCCCTGAAGGTCGTACAGGTATATGCGCCAACTTCGACATACTCTGATGATGTGGTCGAAGCGATGTACGAGGACATCGCAAAGGCCCTCAACGACACCTCGAAGGCCCACTACAATGTTGTTATGGGAGACTTTAATGCTAAAGTTTAAAACAAGATAGCGGTGAATCGAAAGTCGGACCTTACGGCTTGGGCTGCAGAAATCACAGGGGGCAAATGCTGGTAAGCTTTCTCGAAGCGCATGGGGCTTTTTTTGATGAATTCTTTCTTTCAAAAGAAGCCTCAGAGGAGGTGGACCTGGCGAAGCCCCGATAACGTGACAAGGAACGAGATAGACTTTATCATTTCGAATAAAAGGCACATATTTAGAGATGTTTCAGTGATCAACAGGTTTAATACCGGAAGTGATCACCGCTTGGTTCGAGGCACTCTAAATATCAACTTAAAAGCCGAAAGATCGAGAATGATGAGGTCTACTCTCCGACCTACCATGCTCCAAGCTGCTCAAGGCTCCGAAAAGTTCCAAATGAACTTCAAAATCAATTCACCGCGTTGGAAACCATAAGCAGCATTGATGAGAGAACCGACACGCTGGTCAAAATACTGCAAAACACATCCCGCAAGTGTTTTCCGCCACAGAGAAGAGACAACGCACCAAAACTCTCTGCTGAGACACTCGAGCTCATGAGAAAACGACGAGAACTACCATCGTTTTTGTCAGATAAGGCCTTAAACCGAACAATAAAAACGCTGACGCGACGCGATCTCCGACGATCCAATACCCGTGTCATCAAGGCTGCGATTGAGCAAAATCGGGGATCGAAAGTGTTCGCTCGCAAGTTTGGGAGGCCGCGTCTGACAAAACTTAAAACTGAAAATAGTGGGGTCGTTACCTCTAGGCCTGAGATTGTCGGAGAAGTAGCGAGGTTTTACGCGCCATTACTCCGAGGAGCTCCCGGTCGTTGACCAAGGCGAGATTAGGGCGGCTCTAGAACAGTTTAAAAACAACAAAGCTCCGGGAGATGACGGAATCACAACAGAGTTGCTTAAGGCAGGCGGGACTTCAGTCCTGAAAGAGCTAGCAAGCCTCTTTAATTCCGTCATCCAACATGGCAAGACCCCGGAAACGTGGAGCGGGAGTGAGGTGGTACTGTTTTTCAAGAAAGGTGATAAAACCCTCTTGAAAAACTACAGACCAATCTCCCTCCTGAGTCACGTGTATAAGCTGTTCTCAAGAGTCGTTACGAACCGTCTTGCCAGACGACTTGACGAGTTCCAGCCCCCAGAGCAAGCCGGCTTTTGATCAGGCTACAGCACCGTGGACCACATCCATACTGTTCGGCAGATTGTGCAGAAGACCGAAGAGTACAATCAGCCACTGTGTATGGCATTTGTGGACTACGAGAAAGCCTTCGACTCCATCGAAACCTGGGCAGTGCTCGACTCATTGCAGAGATATCATATCGATTGGAGATATATCGAGGTACTGAGATGTCTGTACAACGCCGCTACAATGACTGTCCACATCCAGGACTGTAAGACGAAGGCGATCCAACTGCGCAGACGGGTGAGACAGGGGGATGTAATATCCCCGAAACTGTTCACCAACGCGTTGGAAGACGTTTTCAAAACGCTGGATTGGACTAGGTATGGAGTCAATGTAAACGGCGAGTACATCTCACACCTTCGATTTGCCGACGATATCGTCATCATAGCAGAGTCGCTGGAACATCTCACCGAAATGCTGCGTAGCCTAGGCGAGTCTTCCCGGTGTGTTGGTCTCGGTATGAACTTGGACAAGACCAAGGTCATGTTCAATAGGCATGTCGTGCCGGGACCGATATACGTCGAGGGGAAACCTCTCGAAGTTGTTAGTGAATATACCTACCTAGATAGACAGATAATACAAGTCGATAGGAACAACTTCGAGAAGGAAGCCGATCGAAGAATTCGCTTGGGATGGGCAGCATTTGGCAACCTTCGTCAAGTCCTCAAGTCGTCTATACCGCAATGTTTGAAGACGAAAGTCTTCAACCAATGCGTCTTACCTGCCATGACATACGGTGCCGAAACGTGGACATTAACTGCGGGACTAGACCACAAATTCAAAGTCGCTCAGCGTGCTATGGAGCGAGCTATGCTCGGAGTATCTTTGAAGGATAAGATCAGAAATGAGATTATCCGGAAAAGAACCGGAGTCACCGACATAGCTTCCAAAATTAGCAGGCTGAAGTGGCAGTGGGCTGGTCACGTATGTCGTAGGACCGATGGCCGTTGGAGCAGACGAGTCCTAGAGTGGAGACCGCGAATCGGCAAGCGCAGCGTAGAGCGCCCTCCAGCCAGGTGGACCGACGACCTTAAGAAGGTGGCAGGCACCAACTGGATGCGGAAAGCGGAGGACAAAGAGCTTTAGCGCACCTTGGGAGAGGCCTATGTTCAGCAGTGGACAACGATTGGCTGTTGATTGATTGATTGATTGATTGGTGGTGAAGGCATTTCCTTCTAATTTCACTGAAATTTTTACACATGTGTATCCCACCAATTGGAGCAGCGTGGTGGAATAGCCTCTAAAGCCATCTTCCCAAAAAGGAGAGAAGGCCTTAGCCCTAGCCCAGCCGTAGGACATACACAACTAACTGTTTGAAAAGATTAACTGTTTTTTGTCGTTTTTTTTGTGAATAATCTACATTCAAAAACGTTTGATTGTCGTATATTTTATGTAAACTTACAGGTTTACATATAAAAATGCTTCCTTGATTGATTATATTAATAATTATATATATATATATATATATATATAATTATATTATTCATTGGTACGTGCTATGGTGAAATAAAAATATAATTAAAAGAAATTAGTCAGATATTTCCATGAGATTAGCGCGTTCAACCATATTAATATAGGTGTATATTTAAAATACAATTAATAAGATCTTAAAACTCGATTTTCTTTATCAAAAAATAATTTTTCAAGCCATAAACTCTGTAGGAATGCTTAAGGCGCGATTAGGGTAAAACAACATCTGTCGAAAATTAGCATTCATTAACAGGAATCCCTTCATGGCTGTGGTTATCAATACGCAATAAAATAATTAGGGCCTAACAGAGGAAAACGAACAATTTAATTCAAAGGCGAGGAAGATTTTATTGCAACCTTAGAAGTAGACTTTTTATATCAAAACTGTAGCTTGGTGAATGTTACGTTAAATATAGTTTTATAATTTATGCACATGATTAAGACGTTTTTAATTGCTAAGTCCTAGCTTGTAAATCCGGTTCGGATCAATAAAAATAAAAGTTTTTTCAGTCACTGTTCACTTATTCACTATAATTATAATGTCCTGCGTGTTATGGCCGAACTCGAAACAAAAGGATCGAACAGAAGGACCTAAAACAAAAATTAAATAAAGTATTGGCCTCGGTATTACTAACTACTTTAAATATACATAACAAATTCCGATCCATATTATTTAAGTATAAGTAGATTCTAGAAATATTTTTAATATCTATTACATCTAAGACCACATAACACAGCAAGAAACACAACAGCAACAAATAAAAATATTTCATATCAAATAGACCTTTCAAAATATTTTGGATTCTTCAAATCCCTTCACTAGACATTTTCCTAAATACTTCAGTTTTCTTTGCTTCTAAAAATCTTCTATCTTAAACCATACAACAAAGTCTTTTTCGACTGCCAAAGTAACATTAGGCAATTAGCTAATTAGCTGGGTCGGTCCGAATGTCCAATTAGCGGATTGGAATTATTATAAAATACAGTTTAACGCACCACCAACGCCATCTGGCAAATGATTAGCTCCACTAAAATCGGCTTTTCTTGCCATATTACCATTAACAAATTGGTATAACTTTCTGTTTTGTTTGATAAAGATATTTATTATAATAATATTTTAGACTAGCGTCAATTTATGCAAAGTTTCTTAAGAAAATATGAAGTTAAGCCAAATAGTATTTAATGAGTTACCCTTACTCTCGATTTGAGCAACTTCGTACTTCATTTGTTTTATATATGTTTAACACTTTTGGTCTTATTTGAAAAACTATGTTGTTTTTTAATCAAGTCTTTAACAAAAATATAAAATTAACTTTTGATATATCATTTATATCAACATTAAACGCGCCTAAAGCTATTCCAGCATTTTCCAATAGTCTTAAATCGCCTTTAACCTCAAAAACCTCGTTAAAATTTTTCTCTGCACATTCTATTACTTCAATACGGCAGGTATCTTATAAATCTACCAGATAGCAGACATTATCCAGCAGCCGTGATCGTAAGCGTAGAATTACGCGGATTACCTCATTAGGATGGAACCTAAGTCGAAAATTTATAGTCATGGATAAGTTTCTTTCGTTTCGTGGTCTCGAAACGATTTCAGGGACAAATTAGCATTAAGTGGTAAAATAAAGTGCTAAGCAAACAGTAATATTTAGATGAGTTGAAATGATAGTGAAAAAATTCGAGAGTTCATTGTCTGCGTGAGTATTTTTTTTTATGGTATAGGTACGGGCAAATAGGCCACCTGCTCTTAAGTGGTCACCACCGCCCATATAAAGAAGTTCCTTACATCGCCAATGCGTTGTCTTGTCAAGTGTCGCCATTGTTTTGTCTGTTTTTACAGATATAAATATATTATATATAACATAGATAAACAAAAATATTCTCCACAAAATGATCTTAGATCTAAGAATCGTCCAAATTAATTGTATGTTTTTAGATTACTTTTTTTAGTCGGAGGTTTTAATGAAAGTAAATCTGAAAACTTCGTAAAATCTTCTCGTCTATCTAAAAGGTAAGATAAAAGGGAGAATTATTTTGAACACTCTTGCGAGAGTGCTCAACGTTTTGTTTAAAAGCAAATAATCAAATGATAATAATACGTGACTTAGGTACTCACAATCTTCAAGTACGATTGAATTCAGTTTAGAATAGAAGGACATCTCGTAATCACCAGATATTTCACTAAGGTTATTATTGGAGTTGTTTTTTTTTTCATTTAAATGGTATCAAGGGTATTGTCAATATTAGCAAAATGTATATGACTACTATCCTTGAATTATCAAACTTTGGAAAGGACCAATCATCAATCAATAATAATCGAAATCAATTGACGTGGTAGAGATTTAATCGCCCATAATATGTCGTACCGATGCCTTTGCTAATTTAAGAGTTTTATGATTTTGAGATTCTATTAGCTTTTGACTCAATATTGCGCCACCTCGAAGTATCACAGAATATACGATTAGCGTCTTGATGTGCTATCGGTGAATATACATATAAAATATTCTACCTAATCGAGAAACTTATATTTTAAATAGACATCGAATATAACCGATATTTACATTGTTACATAATGCTAATAATCGTACGTAAATGATATACTATAATAATAATAGGTCCTTCAAACCGAATTCGGCTACGGCCAACTGGCCATATTATAGTGCACACGTGTGTGCGCAAATACAGGTGCAATCTCTATTCCCTAACACTCATAATCCGATGGGACGGCAATCCGAAAAGAGAGAGGCGCAGAACCTACGGCATTACGTGCTTTCCGAGGCACGGGAGTGTACACACTTCCAACTTCGAGACCCCGGACTGCTATTGAAAATTTTCTGACAGAAAAACCCAATAACTTTTTATTGGCCCGACCTGGAAGTTGAACCCAGGACCACCGAGCCAGCGGCCTTATATTTAGCCACTAGACCAACGAGGCAAGCATACTCTATATATAAATATAGTTCCTATAATGAGATTTAAGAACTGAAATAAATCTTAATATACGTTGATATTTGTTACCAATTATTACACAACAAGCAGATGCCGAATTCACTCACCCTAGAGCGGTAAATAAAAGGGAAAAGTCTACTAGATTATACGAAACACGGTCCCCAGGTGATCGTAGACCGAACGACCGAACGAATGACTGAACGAATGGAAGGAATGAATGGGCGGGGCGGTTAATGGCCCACGTCAAGACTGCTTTGTACAATAAAACAAAACGCGCGCATTACGGACCGTGTACATATTAATCATGGACCCGCGGAACCTTTCTTAAGTTTCTTTGTATATATTTGTGCTGGATAAGAGACCTATTGTGCCTTTCACTTTGAGCAGTGTTTTTCTGTTGGTCATGATTATTTTACTTCATTTTGAAGGTAAATAAATGGTTTTTTTTATTTATTTTATTATTATTGTCAATATTGGTCTAGAAGAGATTGCTACTTCAGAAATCTTTAATTGTATTATTACTACTTATCTATAAAGTATCAAGTTAACATTATTCAGGTAGGTTTTTAGAAATACCTTCGAATCGTCTACTTCATTAGCTTCGGTGACCTTGAGAATACTCTTTTATACCTTAATATACCTACACCATCTCATAAAATACACATAGCTTATCTGCACGTAAAGCATGTTTGTCCTTTTTTCAGAAAAATCAGCAAAATTTAAAATACAAAATATGTCACCTCTTCCATTTATCGTCTCATTGGTTTCATAAATAGCCTGAAAAGTAATTTTGAAGTGCTTTCTTGAATTTTTAGCGTAACTTAACATCAAAGAAGTTTCACAGGAGGTTCTTTCGCGAAACTATTCCTTTGTGGTAACTTTGAAATTAAAAATTAAATGTTGTTGAGTTAACATTGTACTGAAATTATAAAGTTATGTTTGTTTGTTTCGGGGTTTTACACAAAGTCCTTAGACACCAAAGTCTACTAATTCTATTAACTTTCGATGAAGTAAGTTACGAAACTAGTATATCTATAGTTTATATATATATATATATATATATATATATATATATATATATATATATACTAGTATATATATATATATATATATATATATATATATATATATATATATATATATATCTCGTTATAATAGCATATATATATGTGTAGTTATTAAAAGGCACACAAAACCAAAACAGAAATTTCGCTTTTTATACCAAAAAAATCCGCGTGGAATTCAGACTGTGATAATATAGCATATGAAGCTATAGACATATATTCAGATGTGTAGTTAAATGAAATAAAATATTAAAATATTGTAAATCAATTTATATAAAAAATATACAAATTACTTTGTTGTACAATATAATACAACCGCATAGATGGAACGTTTTGTTATAAATAAATAATTGAGCAGCTATCAACTTCGTCTTCTTTTTCTTTTGTAAAAACAATCACATTTTATTGGGATGACAGGAAATTTCCAATCGCCATTAAAATATATATATTTTGAAAACAATCACTCCAGTAAGTATCATTATATCATGATGAATGATGACCCAATCAATGAGATACCATCACCGCTAATTTGACGCTCGGACGACATTGACAAATGGCTTGACAGTTTTTGTTCTCCATTTCTTTTCCTTGTTTTGACTTTATTCGAAACATTTTGTATCGCTGGTGCATATGAATAAAACTACGTTCTTAGAACACACTAATTGGTATCATTTACAGGTTTTTTGTACGTTCGAAATGAGTTATACTGGTCAAACTTTCTGTTTAATTCATTCCAGAAAAAAAGGATTGGAAATATGAAATGACGAAATGATTTCCTATGATTATTTAACTGTTTTATTATTACACTTACATTTTCGTCAGTATTAACATTTTAACTATTTACCTAATTAATGTTACTATTATTAGATCATTCAATAAATACATATTTCATATATGTGATAATAAACAGACAGTGAGTTGGATATATTTAGTATATTATAAGAATATTAGAGGGTAGTATTAAATTGTAAAACTTTAGTGTATTAAGATGCCGATGCCGATTGGCTTTGCAGATTTTTTTTTTTTTTTTATAGATTAGGAAGGTGGACGAGCATATGGGCCACCTGATGGTAAGTGGTCACCAAACGCCCTTAGACATTGGCATTGTAAGAAATGTCCTTGGGAACCTTGGGAAACCTTGGGAACTAAGATTTTATGTCCCTCGTGCCTGTAATTACACTGACTCACTCACCCTTCAAACCGGAACACAACAATATCAAGTATTGCTGTTTTGCGGTAGAATATCTGATGAGTGGGTGGTACCTACCCAGACGAGCTTTTTGTCATAAATACATTTTTAAAATACTTAAAAAACAATTACTAGGTTATGCTATCATCATTCATATATTTATGTAATTTATTATTATAAATTGCTTAAATACTAAGGTATACATTATACCGGTTCTTCACGGCATTATATTTTCTGAATCATTGATAGCTTTACAATTATTTCAATACTGCAACACGACTTAAATAGTCGTGTTGCAGTATTCATATATCAAAAGTACCCGTATGGACTACGTTATTAAAGAATTATTTGATTTGGATTGATTTGGAGTAACTTTGCCCTTGAATTGAGATTTTATCATTGTAGTAGTAGTAGTAGTAGTAACAGCCTGTTAATGTCCCACTGCTGGGCTAAGGCCTCCTCTCCTTTTTGAGGAGAAGGTTTGGAGCTTATTCTACCACGCTGCTCCAATGCGGGTTGGTAGAATACACATGTGGCATAATTTCAATGAAATTAGACACATGCAGGTTTCCTCACGATTTTTTCCTTCACCGTCAAGCACGACATGAATTATAAACACAAATTAAGCACATGATAATTCAGTGGTGCTTGCCCGGGTTTGAACCCACGATCATCGGTTAAGATGCACGCGTTCTAACCACTAGGCCATCTCGGCTTTTTTGTCATTGGTCGAAATCTAAATACGGTATGAATGAATAAAGATTGTATTCATTATGGATTCGTGAAAAGGAAGGAAATTAAAATGAACATATAAAACGTTAAGTAAAATAGTGTATTATAATCAATAACTGTTTGTAGTGGATAACATAGCAGAGCTATTAGCAAATCGCGTGGAATATATAAATCTATGTTTATATTTTCTATTCCTGCTATTGGATTACACTATACTGTTTGAACTGCTCGATGGATGACCAAAATATATCACAATTTTACGAGTCAAGATGAGTGAAATTGGGTTTGATTGCAAACATGCTAACGATCATAAATATCGTGGACATTATTTACAAAATATTTATTGCGATGGTAAATTTAGTATTGAATAAGCGAATAGTTTCGCTAAACTAGTTCCAGGAAACTAATGCGGTTTCCCATTATAACTTAGCTAATTCTGCGGATTGAGTTGCCCAGCATATTCTTATTGCTTCTTGGGACTCGAGTTCATGTCCAATGCTTGTTAATTTATAATAATCTACTTCCAGAAACTTTTTATTCTTGTTCGAGTTATGGATAGCACAATTAAAAGTTGAAGTATACAATGATAAGTAGTGCAAATTAAATATGTTGTTTTTTTGTGTTCGTTGCTTTAAAATAGTATCCTGGGACATTATTCACACACGGTCATCTGATCCCAAACTAAACAGTGCTTGTACTATGGAAACCAGACAACTGATATATTACATGTACTACTTTTCTTTTGTAATTATATACTTACATAGATAATTACGCCCAGACTCAGGACAAACAAACATGTTCATGCACATAAATATCAATCCTGGGTGGGAATCGAATCCATAACCTTCGGCGTGAAAGCCAACCACGCGAAGCGGCCCGTCAAATTATGGATATTTGATTGTATGTCAATGTTATTAAATTATAAGACTTTTTCCTGACTGATTTTTGTCATTTATGAGACTACACTATTGTATTAGGATTGTCCTGTAATAATTGTGATAAGAAGTAAAATAAAAAACCAAGGACATAGGGTATTCAACAGTGTTCGAGAGGGGGAGGGGACTCCACAAAGGCTAGCAAAGCCGCAAGCATATTAAAATACATGAATTAAAAAAATACTGTATTTAGGGGAATATTTTTCAGGTAGGACTTAAATAGCATTTGTAATAATAGTTCAAAATATCAGGTGTGCGAATCAATTCACGGTGTAAAGATTGGCTCATACTTCTTAAAGTGCCAAAGTTCATACGTATGTGGGACGAAGACGTAGCATCAGGTGCAAGGTTAGGTCGTTTTCCTTATAGTTTAAAAACTGTATAGACCGAGTTGTTCATGAGCTTTGTAGCGCCCTATAAATGACATGTCGATACTCGTAAATGATAATTATCTCGTGTACTTTCGTTGACGTAATACTACTTGACATAATATAAATTAGGTAGGCAGGCTGACAAATGGGAATTATTGCAATGCAACACACCAATTTCAATTTTTTTTTGTTTATTGTTTATTGCACAACATATTCTTACTAATCTTATTAATACGAAAGAAATTTTGTGTACCTGTTTGTTTGTTGCGATTTCACGTTTTAATTACTGAACCGATCATTATGAATTTTTGCATACAAGTTTTAAGGGTTACTAAATAGGACATAGTTTACCTAACACCCTCCTCCCCCTCTCACACCGGCAAAGCCGTGGGTGGAATCTAGTAATCTATATGGTACAAAAGGCCAACCGAAGTAAAAATAAATAAATCTAAGAGAAAAACTATATGCTGAGACATAGAAATATACATACATATTTTTTATAATGATAATAATAATGTCCTCCAGACCGATTTCGGCCACGGCGGCCAATCTCAAGAGAGATTAGCCAATTGCGCAGGAGATATAACTGTGTGCGCAAATATAGGTGCACTCTCTATTCGCTAACTTCATAATCTGATGGGATGGCAATCTGATACGACCGGAAAGAGTTCAGGCGCAGGACCAACGGCTTTACGTGCTTTCCGAGGCACAGAAGTGTACACACTCTTTGGGCTGCTACTGAGAATTTTCTGGCAGAAAAACTCAATAACTTTTTACTGACCCGACCTGGGAATTGAACCCAAGACCTCCGGGTCTGCGGCCTTACATCAAGCCAGTAGACCAACGAGGCAGTTATTTTTATAATAAAGTTAGGCGGAAAGAAAAATGGGCCACGTGACGGTAAATGGTCTCCTCTACCTAACGGTGTTGGCGCTTTGTAAAAATGAAATTAATGTCCCTTATATCTGTAGCTACACTGGTTAACTCACCCTTCCAACTGGCACACAAACTGAAAGTGATCCCACCTAACCTACCCTTGCACACAGCTGTATCACCAAATAATACATGAATATATTCATACATACGGAAATATAATTACACCTATACGCTATACCGATGAAATAATTGGTATAAATACAAAGGCAGTATATAAAATAGAAAATTATATCAGTTTAAGGTACTTATCTCTTTTATACTCAAAGGATTATGTTCTTCACTTTGCTTCTTGTCAAGACCTCTTTAAGTCCTTGTAGTTTTTCCGAATGGGCGAGTACATCCGGTTTCCTCTCAGGAAGTTGTCCGGCAATGTTTTCGGCTACTTTGTTCCTGTTAAAGTACCTTCAATTTTAACTTGTAGTGCTAACATTAAAAAAATATTCGTTTTATTTGCGCTTAGTAAAATTGTATAATTGTCGTTTACCTTTTATATATTTATTTAGGAAACGCGGCTTTCGTTTTTTTTTAAATAATTAAAAAAAAAAAACGATTTTTACGTTATAAATAATTATAGACAAGGCAAAGGCTATAACTATTTAACTTGGTGGTATGCCTTTGTTCAAACGAACCCTAAATAGCAACAAAATAGCTTATGTCATATTCAGCCACCAAACAGCAAAATATACCTGGATTATTGGGCTTTCATTTGAAGAGTTAGTTCAAATACAGACACAAGGGCCTCGAAATCTTGTGACCACTTACCATCAGATGGCCCATTTGTCGGTCTGCCAACCTATTTTAAATAAAAAAATACTTTCTTATAAACTAGTCTTATATTCCATTGCTTAAATTGTATTGTCAGTGTAAGGAATGAATTATATTCAAGGGCTTAATTTGTATGACTCCACATGTAATGGTCCACTGGTCTCACTGTTTCCGTATTTTTAAATAATAAAAAAAAAAAACATTTAATTTATAACAAAATAATAAACCTTAATTGCTTGAAACGTGAATTTTTTTCCCACACCGTACCTTGGAGAAAATATTAAGCTGCCAGAGTCATTTATTTCTAGTAAATTAATCATCGCCTTTTTATCTCTTATAAGGATTAAAACCAAAAATCTTTGTATTAAAAAAGCGAGCCGAGATAATTGATGTTTGTGTTTTGTTAAAATATTTTTCTTAAAATACTAATAAAAAAATTATGTAAAGCTAATAAAATGAACAAAAAGGTTATCTGCCATGCGTGATGGGCTGGCTATTGAGTTGCAGCAACTATGAGCATTGTAAGATAGCGATAAGTTTTTAATTAGTTAAGATTACATTTATAATTACTAACATAAGCATAGCCTTTTCATTGAAAATAAAATCATAATATGGACTATAAATTGTCTGAAATGAAAATGTATTATACGTTTCTATCATTCGTAAGCAAAAGCAAAAAATCGTTGCTTGAATACAGTAACCGGAAATTAAATAATATTGGCACACTTATTAAAAGTACACACAGACGCACATAATATGACTAAACTGAATGCGATTGGTAAACGAAATAGTATAAGCATGCAACGTATAAATATTATCGTCTGGTATTGATGGATGAGTGCGAGTGATGATGAATTATTGTTGAGTAAAGTTATAAATAACTAAGCTAAATAACATAACCATTCAAGAAGTGGAACTGTAATTATCAATGTTAACCGATTTGGTAAAACGTACTTGTATTAGGTTGATGAGATGAGATCGGAGAGAAGGCGGTGGCGCTTTGCAACCCATCTCCCCACGCCGTGTCACGAGGGCTAGAGGGGGTTTTCTCTGTATCTCGGGCACCCCCTAGGAATTTTAGGCTCGTAGAGGCGGGCCAACATGCATGGTCAGCGCAAACGTTTACATGACGCCCTTTGAAGGGTCGGACCGCTAACGGGTGGTTTTTACTGTATATTTTGGCGTATCCTCGGCGGCGACGAATGTATGCGCCCCCACTTTATGTGGGGGAAACGCATATATGCGTTTTACCATTGAGATATAAAAGAGATGGAATACTCTTGGACGCTTGTAACCAAGAGCTGAGTGGCCATAACACATGAATCGTAAATGAAAATGTTAGTTTTGGCGATTAAAAGAAAACACCATGTTGGAACCAATGTAGGTCCAATGATTTGCCACATGTGTATCCAGGAACCCACATTTGGAAAAAATTTAGCCGAACAGTGGGAAATTTAGCAGTTTGGAATTATTTATTTCGTTATTAAAAGAATTAAAATGTAAAATTAATAATCGTATCAAATAGAATTAACATTTTAATGATTGTATACTTAATTATTCATTAATTTGATCATATTGCGTGAAATTTTAATTAATCTCCTAATTAAAGTATGTATTCCAAAGGCAAACATATACATAATATAATCCAAATTTAAAGTAAACATAGTAGAATTATCGCATAAATCCAGTAGAGCCAGAACATAACATAAAGGCGACGATTGTATAAAGTTATAATAGAAATTCATACAGAATTAATTATCATTATCATCATATCATTATTTCAGAATTTTAATATAAAGAAAAAATTAATAAAATCAAAATGACAAACAACTTATTTTTGTTACGAATAAATTTTATTTATAATTTAACTTTTAGAAACGATACGGTGCTAAAAAAATAGGGTAATGAAAATTTCTCTTAGAGGGATTACATTTGTCTTTAATTAATCCGAGTATGTCCCTCGGTGGCGTCCAAAGTTTTTCCATTTGAAATTTCGAGTCTGCACTAATTCCCCTTTGAGTGAGCATTACGAGGACTTTCTTGATTGGGTCATCATTGAATATTCTCCCTTCATTTCAAAGATTTCCAAGTTTTTGCAACTAAGACAATTGTTGGAATTCTTCATTATTTAATGTATTACTGTAGTAAATCTCATTTTATAAGACCGAATCACCTTAGCGGCTAAAACCACACATTTGACGAGCCGGTTGGCGTGGTTGGTGGACGCTTGCCTTTCACCCCGAAGGTTGTGGGTTCGATTCCCACCCAGGACAGATATTTGTGTGCATGAACATGTCTGTTTGTCCTGAGTCGGGGTGTAATTATCTATATAAGTATGTATTTACAAAAAGAAAAATAGTATACGTAGTATATCAGTTGTCTGGTTTCCATAGCACAAGCTCTGTACAAGCTTAATTTGGGATCAGATGGCCGTGTCTGAAAAATGTCCTAGGATATATATATAGATATGTCTTCAAACCCGTGCAAGTACTACTTAATTTGCATGTGCTTGTAATTCATAGTGCTTGGCAGTGAAGGAAATATTGTGCTTAAACATGCATGTGTCGGATGAATCTATCACATGTGTATCCCCCAACCCGAATTGGAACAGCATGGTGGAATAAGCCAAAACTTTATCCTCAAAAACCAGCAGTCCCCAATATCTCAGCAGTGGAATATATAGTTACGTTTCAGAGCGTTTAATAACTAAAATTGTTTTGTAAGTTACCTTTATAATACATTAAAAAGTTAAAAAAATATATTAAATTGATTTTATCAAACAACCAACAACTCATTGAATCCCCTACTATTAAGATTTTATCAAAATAAACAAGGTGGCTTAAAAATATAATACCAATATACCAAGGTAAAAAAAGATAAGTTCAATTTACCTGTTGTATTAATATTTTACGATGTGTTTTTCTTAAACCAGATAATAAGTTAATGCTGTTATCATTAGCCGTCGACGCTTGGGGGCGTAATTATAAAATCGCACCTCACGACAGGACCTGACAGATATTAACCGGTAATGTAGCATGGTTGCCCTTTTATGATAAAACTACGAATGTAGTTTAGGAGCCTATTGTGTAATCATGGACTTGAATTGATTACAACTTTTGCTTGGTGGTAGGGCTTTGTGCGGTGGTGAGCACTTACCAGGTGGCCCAATGCCCACCCGCCAACCTATTTTAAATAAAAAGGCAGAACTGGTTAAAATAAAATGGCAAGCTTAAGTTACTGTAAAAAAAACACAATACAATTATAGCAATATAAAATACGAATTTGTTTAATATTTTCTCTTTCTATGAATAAAAAAAAAACATGTAATAATTATTTATATATAATAACATAATTTAGAAAGACAACTAAAAAAAATTGGCGTTCTATGGGGGAGGCTTTCGTCCAGCAGTGGACGGCAAAAGGCTGAAAAAAAAACATAATTTACAATCTGCATATCATCACCTAAAGCCATATTAATTCCTCGCAATGAGATGAATGAGCGATGACAATTAATACTGATCAAAGCACAGTCGGCCCCTAGTCTATATTTACACGATCTTTATAGCTCTAGTTATATTTACGGCATATACGAATACCGATCGTAGTAAATTAGGTGGAATTATGTATTATTATAATATTGGATCGAACCCTTCGAAGAAGTAATATACCGTATAAACTTGGCGCCGTGTATACAAAAATAGGTGGAAGGTTAGGACTACTTTCACTTTGTTATTTAGATATAGTTACATTTACTTTAGGGACCAATCTTCTGAATGAAACTCGTTATCATTATTTGATAGCTTTAAGATTGAGAAGTTATAAAATGACGCTTTAAAAGTATACGTTAGGCACTTGAAGCTTATTTTGATTTGTTTTTATTTTTTTATTTTAATACAGAAGATAAATATATTGAACATTTACTCCTATATTAAACTCCTAAATTGCTCAAGATTCTGTATCGTTACTAGCTGCTAGCAGATTCCGAGGCCTCAGGTCAAAACCGGGTCGATCATTAAAAACTTATTGAAAAGTGTTTTTTTTATCAAATACCTCTTTTAGTGATGATCTGGAGTTGAAATTTGGCTGAATTGATTATTTCGTCCTTGGAAATGTACGTAATGCCGTTGATCCTGCATATAAGCTCTGGTCATGTCGGATTTCCGAACGGATTATTAGAATGAGAGAAAAGAAAGTTCAACTGTATTTGTGCACAAACTTGTTCACTATATATGGCCTGAGTAAAGTTATGTTCCATTGAGATTGGCAAATACGATTCAAATAGGTTAAGAGGATATCATTGTATTGTTTGAAATTAAACTTTGGTGATCTAACTTGAATCCATCCTGTAATTTTCGCATGAGTCGTTTTCAGTAGATGGTGTAGTAATAATAGTAACATTCTCTAAATGTCCCACTGCTGGACTAAAGCTCCCTCTCCTTTTTTTTTTGAGAAGGATGTTTGGAGCTTATTCCACCACGCTGCTCCAATGAGGCTTGGTGGAATACACATGTGAGAGAATTTTAGTGAAATTAGACACATGCAGGTTTCCTCACGATCAAGTCTTCTTCACCGTCAAGCACGAGATGAAATATGAACACAAATTAAGCACATGACAATTTCGTGGTGTTTGCCCGAGTTTGTAAATACAATCATTGGTTAAGATTCACGCGTTTTAACCATTGGGCCATCTCGGATATCAGTAGTTGGTATTACCAAAAATGTTGCTTTCGATTACCATACAAAGAAACAGTGTGCATTGTTATTGATAATAATATCAAAAAACTATTATAACAATCAAATCATAAAGAAAATATACTTTATCTAAGAAACTACGAATACTTTATACAAGCGTTTAGAACTATTTAAATAATTTTAGGTTAGTGCCAAGGAACGTAAGAGCTATTCGGATTAAGAATTTTCAGAAATTCAGCTTAAGTTTGTTCAGAAATAAATATATAACTACTTTGATTAATAATTTTTATAAAAAAAAAACATCGTTATTATTTTTATAAAACTATACAAGAAGATTATTTAGGTCGTTATAAATGAGAAAAAACTGGAGTACCTAAGAACTTATAATCCCACGATTTAGCGCATAATATGAAGAATAAGTCTTATTTTAGAAGGTTTCTGTAATCTTTTCTCCATAATGACCGAAGTCACTCAGTAAGGGGACAATAACAGATTGTTACATTTACACCCACTTAAGTGAAAATTTATGTCTTACATGGTAAAAGATCTTCCACTAAGAGATAAGAACTGTTAGAGAGTAAGTAAGTAATATGTATGCTACTTGTTTAAAGTCTGGCCTTCCCTGTAAATGTACCACTAAAACTGAACAAAAACCTACTCTTCATTTTTGAAGCTTATAAATAGAGATTCAAGTATTAGACCTTACCGAGAACCGCCTAGAAACTCAGTAGTGACTCTTTCTTCATCAAAAAAGTGGTATATACAACGGCAGGCGGTTAATTCTATATATTAAAATAAATGAGCTATTTTCTTATAATTAATCTCCTATAGAGTAATATGCCTCGTCTATCAATAATAAATACAGGCCTTAATGTATTTCTTCATATAATTATCTGTCTTATTTTGTTATAGAATCGAAAACTTTTTTTTATACAGGTGTACGAGTAAATGGGCCATCTGATGGTAAGTGGCCACCACCGCCCATAGACATTGGCGAGGTAAGAAATAATAAGCAATTACAAATCCTTACCTCGCCAATGCGTTACCAACCTTGGGAACTGAGATATTATGTCCCTTGTGCCTGTAGTTACATTGGTACACTCAACTTTTAAACCGGAACGCAACAATAAATTGCTGCTTATCCAAAGGGAGGATGCTTTTAATTAGTGAAAATCGAATCTTGTTTTATGTTTCGTTTAAATTTCTTTTGTTTATACAATGATTTTCAAATTTTTATCAAAATAATCAGTATTATATACATACATATATTTTTACCTATGACGAGTATAATAATCATATCATACTCGTCTATTATTCCGTTAGGCAATGATATTTTGTATTGCTATTATTTGGTTTGGAGGATGTGTCTAATAACTGGAACAAATGAATTAACATCTTAGTTAAGTATTTATGACGCTTGATCACATAATATTTCTCAGTGGATAACATTGTGAATATAATCTTCTTTAAAGATCGCTCGAAAAGTTTCCACGGTTCGCGTAAATAAAACCAAATCCAACTCAGTAATAAATAAATAAGTATCACAAATATCTGTTATATCATGATAGGTAGGGGAGGAGTTCTTGACAGAAGGCTTTTCCTTTTGACCCTCTTTAAGATTGAGATTATAATATCTTCCTCTTGTAATATAATTAACATAGCAATAGCAATAACAGTGCTATTGCTATGACATAAATGTCATACTTCTCAATGAAACGCGAAAAGTATATCGGGGTGCATAAAATAATAATATCGTACAGATATTGTGAAAGCAACCGAATCGAATAATTTATGCTTTGTTGACGTTGATAAAGATGTTTCTAAAGGACTTTTTTTTATATTTATTTTACGAAAATATAGATTTAATTTATTCTGCCTTTTCTCTTTGCGTTGTTGTTTGTATAGCTATCTATAAGGAACACCCTTGCGTAGTACGTAATTTAATAAGAGTTTAGTTTTTAAGTCAGATTATTATTTTTTGATTTTTTTTCGTGATTGAAATGTTGTAATGTTGATATACTATAAAGAGAAAAATGTTATGTTAATTTGTATATCAAGCAATACGAGAAAGTCAGATAAAGCCTTTGGGGCAATGTACCCAAGCCACCATATACAGCCAACTAAGTATTCTGAATGTCTAAATTTTGAAAAAAAATTAGGACGAAGTTGCTTCGAGTCTATAGATTTCTTCTCTTACTTCTTCTTAACTATACCTTTAATTTGATTGCCATTAACTATTAGAGTAATATTTTTGTTTATCTATTCAGCTTTGAACATAGCCTTCTACCAAGTTTCACCAAAGTCCGTACACAGTCCGGCCACCTTATTCAAGTCGATATAATGGCTGTCTGCGCGTCGTTGGCCAATCCGCTGTATGTGACCAGTCCACTCTTAATTCAATCTGCTAATTTGCTAAATTCTAAACGTAAATTCTAAACGAAATCGGTAAATCTGATTCTTCTAATGGATACTACTTGATTACTTTATTTTGATTATTTTTATAGTATCATATCTTAGGGTAACCGTGGGTACACTTCGGACATTAAAACTTTTTTCATTCGTTAAAAAATTATTTGGGTGCGCAATCTAAGACCTTGAGTTTGCCTTTAAAAGCTATTTTGAAGATACAGTGCCGTTGTGTAAACACATAAAGTAAAAACAAACTTGTAACGGCAAGTTTCCCTCTCCGCAAAGTCACTTCGTACTTCCTTGGGCAATATTGTTGACTCCTATAATAAAATCCCGCAAATATGTTTCATGACATATTTGCGGTATTTTATAATCATAATATTTTTTTTTAAATAATAACTACTTTATACAACAATAAATTACGAAAAAAAATTATTACATGAAAATGGATTACAATAAAAAAGATTGCAAATAGAAGTGTTCGTTTATTTTGATGCATGATATTATATAATAATTTAAAATTTTATGTCTAGGTAATTTAATTTGGTTAGAATAATGCTTTATGATACATAAGAAGATATATTATATTATTGTTAGCAAAAATCTGTGAACAATTCTGGCAGCATACAAATCGTAAGTGTCACGGGCTTATTTGATTTTTTATTACTCTTTTAGGCGGGTAATTGATATGTTTTAATGTAAGATGTCGATAAAATCTGTAAATATTTTTTATCGCATAATTACTGAAAAATAATACTAAATTTTTTTTTTTAGTTTATATATATATATATATATATATATTAATTGTAGTTTTAAAAAGATCTACAGAGAAGTTCTTAGTAATATTTTATAAATAGAAAATTTATTGTGACTTTGTATTATTTAATTTATTTGTCGCATAAGATATTTCAATAAATACACAAGAAAAAAAAAGTTCGCTCGCCCCAGAGCAGTGTAAGGATCGCTGTGTATTATAAATTGCTTGACATTGTATTATAACAAAGTGATTGGACAAGACCTTAAATTTGCCCTCACAAAGTCATGTCGTGGATTTGAGGATTCAAATAGACGTGGATGTCCCTAAGGTCACGAGTTCGAATCCAGCCAAACACGACTAATTGCTTAATGTATTTGTTAAGTCTGTGTTTGTTTGTTTATAAGGATGCCAAAATATATATCACAATCAAAGCCTAACTTGAAATGCGAGTAAAACTTAACTCATTCTAATAACGAAACTAAGCATTCGATGGAAAAATTTTATTACATTCATTTATATTCATTTCTTATTTCGTAGTTAAAATTATTTTTTAAAAGACAAGCAAAACCCCGTTTTCAGCAGCTCTCTACCAAGTAACAGCCCTTGAAAGTTGATGATAACCACTACTTTTCTCTTTAAAGATAAGCAAACAAAAACTTTGAATAACGAAGAACTTTTGATGACGTTTAAAATTTCGTATCGTTTGAAGTCAGCTCAAACTTCAAATTCGCAGTTCCTATGAAAACTTTATCTCTCTTGAAAGTGACTTTAATACACGATTTCATTTCTAAATTCTCTCTTTTTATTAAACGTCTTAAAAATTGAAGCTAAATAATTCCGTAATTAAGCTGGCAGACACTTCGGTCTCACCCCTTAACCCCAAAATTGTCGGTTAGCGCTCACCTGGGAATCTCGGTGAAATATATGGGCTTATACCGTAATCACCCGCGATTCTTCTTGCGGAAACTTCGTTTATATTTATTTATAGCTTTTGCTTCTATATAAGGTTGTATATAAATTATTTTAAGTTTAGTAATCGACCGTTGACTTTTTGCTATAATTCATTGATAATTTTAATATTTATATTTATATTTTTGTTTTTCAAAACATTATAGTATAAATTAGGCGTACTGTATGCGGGTGCAATTAATAAGAACCTCAATATCATCTTTAGTGTAGTTATTACACTGAATTATTTTTGTCTTCATTGTTTTTGCAAGATTAACGCTATTATTTGTATTTGTAAATGATGGCACACGGAAAAATGGGACGCCTGATGGTAAGTGGTCACCTCTACCAGTAAATTTTGATACTAAATCGTTAACTATGGGGTCTTATATCGCTTGTGCCTGTCACTGACTCACTTACGATATTTAACATTTTAAATTGATTTTATTCAATATTTAAAACATTCATTTCATAAGTCAAACTCTCACAATAGTTTGACTTATGAAATGAATGTTTTTATCGCACGTACATAAATAACATTTGGGCTAAATAGGTGAACCCGCTAAAGCCATTATAACCGTAAATATGTTTAAATAGAACATATGTTTTAGGTTTATTATTTAAATTAAAGAAGAAAAGATTTAATTTAAGGTATGTTTTTAATAATTTAAAAAAAAGAATCCAAACACAATTTCATTCTGTATGTTTCCGTAGTGTCGCTATTCGATTAGTCAAGGTTAGATTGCAGAATCCTTACCACTCATGGGACACCCTTTACCGCGTTTATGAAGCTATAAAACGTTTTTACAGGAATCATTAGAATTTAAGTATCTGAAATTGTTGCGTAATTTATTTTTGAATATAATATTTTGTAGCCATATTTACAAATGTATTGTTAATATTGTACAAAGTTGTATTATTGTAAATACAAATTATTGATGTTTTGTGGTAGAGTAATTGATGATATGGTCAGTAGGATACCCAGCGGACTACCCAAATGGATGTACAGGAAGTCCTACCACCAGTAACTTTAATTATAACTATTTCAGCTTCAGAACTTAAATTGGAAATATTATAGTTCTGGCTTCTATAGGCATTTAAAGCAAATAATATCAAAGATTTATATTATTTTTTTTGAAAAGAATAAAATTGACAATTTAATAATCAGGTTTTAAGTGTGAGCCCCAAAGTGTAGTAAAGTGGAAAGTGCAATATATCAAATAGGTGGTAGTTACACTTCCTCATCATTGTTACGTCTTTGCCCAAATATAATATTACCACGAAGGTCAGACTCAGATTCGTGATTTAAGTGCGTCACTTAACGCTAACTATTTGACGCACGCAATCACACTATGCGTGAAGGGCTGGTACAAGCAATGGTGATTTATTTTTAACCCCTCTTTTTAAGAACTAAATATTTATTTCGACTTTCGAGTAACATTGATAATGATAGGGAAGTTTACGAATATAATGCCTTTAGGGTTAAGACAGACGAAGCGTACGATGAGAATTTCCAGATAATTAAATTCGACAGATGACAAAATCTTGTCTAAAGAAATTGGTGATTAAAGAGGCAATAATGATTTTTTTCATTGCTCCTAAAGCTTCCATTTAAATTATTTTGCGTGTAATAAATAACAGGCGTAATTTAATTTTTTTTTAAAAACAGTTTTTGTTTTTCATCAAACAAAAGCTACTGAAAATAATATGAATGATAATTTTATTACATAGACATGCTATCTAAAAAAAATTTTAATGTAACCTTAACATAGCTCATAAACAAGAAAGTTATAAAGTTTTTTAGGAAGCATCTTTGAAATATTTTTTAAACTGTTAGATAACGATTAAAAAAAATGCTCAAGAATTTCACCATACTAAGTACATCAATACAAATTGAAATTCGAACCATCTACACACAACCTTACCGGAGGTGGGTCGCCGGCGGCTAAGTAAACTTCCGGAGCCGCGCCGGAAGTGAATTCTCCCATTTGGCGGGAACGGAGAGCACTTCCGCCATTATTTCGTATATCGTTCTGTTTCGTGGTTTGCCTAAATTGTTGCCTTGTTTTATGTTTCACCGTATTCAGTTGCTTATACCTTACAAGGGTTGGACCTTAAGACCACAGCAAAATAATATTAAGAATTCAGCGTAAACACGAATTAGATAAAGCCATCGTTTAAATCCAAAAAATGATATGCGGCAGTGATTAACGTGGTTTTTTTATAGAATAGGACGGCGGACGAGCACATGGGCCACTTGATGGTAAGTGGTCACCAAACGCCCATAGACATTGGCATTGTAAGAAATGTCAACCATTACATAGCAAATGCGCCATCAACCTTGGGAACTAAGATTTTATGTCCCTTGTGCCTGTATACACTGGCTCACTCACCCTTCAAACCGGAACACAACAATATCAAGTACTGCTGTTTTGCGGTAGAATATCTGATGAGTGGGTGGTACCTACCCAGACGAGCTTGCACAAAGCCCTACCACCAGTAAAGGTTTAAGTTAAAGAGATTATTGATGTATAAAGATTACACTCTTCAAAATAGCGTATCACTATAATCAGGTTGTCGTTACAACTTGTAATTATATTCTAGCGATACAAAGTAATTGATGTTATGATGTAAATGATAAGATATTTATGTTACGTCCTGTTTATATTTAAAGAATTACGATTTGTAAATAAAAATGTTACAAATTGAGATAAAGGTATAATTAATCGGTTAATTATAATATTATGCTTTGGAAGCTAAAGGCTGTGTTGGCCCCTTGCGGTGTAAAAGCCGCAAGCTTGATCCTTATCCTTATGGGCTATTATTCTCCCTCCACGTACAAGCTTTAGGCTGAATTGGAAGAAAAATATTATAATAATATTACTAGTTTCTTGAATACATACTTTCGGGCTTATACATAATAATATGGATATGTAAAATTATTTAAATAAACCATACAAATAAATAACATTGAAGTATCTGACTGTGATTTCAAAATAACTGCCTACAAATGTTAACATGACTATCAGCATGTTACCAAAACAGCCGTTATTTTTGTCTGTCCTTCTTTCTTGTCGTTATTAAATTATAGAATTAAATATAAATAGTATTCTTTACTATAAGAAGTATTTTAATGTACCTTACCTTTCAATCCATCAATCAATTTAATCAAAATCGATTGATGCTATCCAAATCTGTAACAACTTTTAATTTACGTACATATTGGTTTACCGCTAACCCTTTATAAAAATTGATAGGTTGTCTTGCTTCCGTTGATATTTTTAGGTTTGAGGATTTTTTAATATTTATAATAGAATATAACTTCATTTATGACCTACCCTGCTAAAAGACAAACGAAACAATAAATAATGAATGAATCTACAAAAATAAATACAAAACAATATAAATATACAATTATTACATAATAGTGTCCTTACATGGACAGCGGTGTACTTTTGTGTTCCATGTTATATAAATTTAACGTGGGTACAACCGTATGCCACAGCTAGTCACTAAAACACTGCGAAACGCATTTGTTAAAAGAATCTTTAAAGTCAAAATGATGCAATTACTTCAATTGTCTTCGCGTTTGGACTCTACTACCGCTTACCATCAGGTGGAGTAGAATCTTTGGCATTTCCGGCAAATATAAAAAAAAATAATAAATATATCGACACATGGCTTATAATAAACTATTTACAAATAGAACACATTCGAAATATAGCAATTCACGAATTCGACACTAACTTTCAAATTGAACGCATACCAGTAACGCAATCATGTTTGAAATCTATGATCAAACAATAAGCCGGTGTCCACCGTCCGGTCTAATTCACCGGCTCTTCCAATAACTGTCGCTGAATTTCCACACGATTTGCCAAATACTGAATTTGGCACTAAAATCTAGAAGATCCGGTCTCAGGCGATTTATTTCACACGCATCATTGTTTAGGGGCATGGCTTTCGATGCGTATAACGTTACCCGATTTGTTCATTTGGGCATAGTTTACGATTTATAAATGTTACATTGTAAGTTATGAAACGTCGAAGTTATGAAGCGATCTATTAAATGTACCAAGAACGTACAATATATTGTCTGTGCAAGCAATTTATCAATATACAAACTCATACTGCAACCGTTGATAGTAATTTTAATTTGATAAAAGTAATGAAGTGTTTAATTGAAATGGTAAAGTTACTTTAAGTGAACTATATTATAAATAATGATGGAATAGTGATGTGGATATTTAGGCTGTGACTATTTCAGATTCCACAGATTACAAAGAATATATGTACCTGGTAGTGGGATTTTGTGCAGGCCAGTATAGTAGCAGTATGTATGCGAGCTATCAATTTTAAAGAAATTCAGCCAAAAATGCATCATCATCATTGTTACGCAGTGTGATGGAAGAGGGCATATCATAGTAAATATAATTATGTAAGGTCATATTAAATATGTATAAGACACATCGATTCCATAGCTGATAGTGTTTTGACTATATAAGGAGTCTATGATATATATATATGGTCGAAAGTGATTTAATAAGGTGTCACATTAGCTTGTAAGGCCTTTCAAAAAAATAAAAAAAATTAAAGCAGTAATATAAAAAAATAACTTTTTCTAAATAAATTGCATTGAAAAAGTATTTATCTGCCTGCTATTCAAAGAGGTCACATTATGGGCAGTCCTGATTGCACTCAAGAGTACCAGAGGCTATAGCGTTGCACGTATCAAGTACGTGTCTCGAATAACTAGTGGCCCCACTCTTTAGCCTGATATTTGTACTGGTGGTAGACGTGTAAATTGGATAAAATTAATTATCACGTACAACTTTTACGGTGTTAGTATATATCTTTATCATTGCTTTATATATAATTTGTAAAAAGGTATAATTTGCGATTAAATGAAAATTGATTTTGATTAAATGAAAATCAAAATGGCACCGAAAAAAGCTTAGACCAAAAAGTTCTATGTCATTTATATAATAGAAATATTTTTGAGCTATTTTTATGAATTTTATTAGCTTATCGACATGTGAAATAATTACAATAGTAAAATTATAAGGGTATTTGAGAATAATAATAATAATATAAATAATAATATTGGATGTACATATATAAATTTAATTTGCAAATTGTCGATGCGAAACAATTATAAAAAACAATGACAAAAATTTGAAACATGACATGCGCAAAGCCTATGGTGTTACAAATATATAAAGGAGAAAAAAACATTGTGTAATCCTGTAACATTAAATCCGCTAGTCATCTCGTACAGCTTACATAACCGTATATTTCTATGTCTCTAACCGTTTTTAACTTAAGAAACCTATCAACAGAAGTAAATGGGAATAGTTACAAAAGATCCATCCGTCTGACTTTTTATTATCGATACAAAAACTTATCGTATCTTACGTTAATAGAGAGCGAAAAGACAAAGTAATACGAATAGTAAAAAGAGCGAAGGAGCGCAGCACACCTCCGGATCTTAGAGCTACAAGTTTAACAGTTTATTAGGGTGGCTAAAGTAACTTTTTTCTCGTTTCGAGTATAAAAGGCACGGTTTTTACATCTAGGAAGTAATTATCTTTCAAAGTTGCGAGAATCAGGAGTACTGAAGTTGGGCTGCGCGACACCAAAGCACGAAGTTGTTTCACAGAAGTCATCATTTGATGTAATAATAATAAAGGACTACTATTTTTTAATCAAATAAAAATAGCATATTCATAGTTGCAGATTATTAATTGAATATAATTCTGAAAAGCCGAAGATGGTCCAGTGGTCACGTCTAACGTGGGAATCTTAACCGATGATCGCAGGTTCAAACCAAGACGAGCAGTAATGAATTTTCATGTTTTTATAATTCATCTCGTTCTTGGCGGTGAAGAAAAATATCACGAGGAAGCCTGCATGTGGCTGGATTTCACGGAAATTCTGCCACGTGCGTATCTACTAACCCGCATTGGAGCAGCGGAAGCTCCACACTTTCTTCTTCAAAGGAGAAGAGGCCTTAGCCCAGTAATGGGATATTTATAGTCTTACTTTTTACACTGAGAAAATAGCTTAATTTATTATTAGTTCTCTCTCATACGTTTTAATAATATTGTAAGAATCAAGATTCTGTGTATCATTGACAGTAGTTACTAAGAGATATTGCAAATGTTTTTCATTATCGAGAGCTTGTCGTTGATATTTTGTTAAAAACAAGCAACATATGTTGTTTTTTTAAAGAAACAAAAATATAGAATTAAATATATATATTTTTAAGATAAAATAAATAAATTAATTAACTGTAATCATCACCGTAAGGTACGTTTTGACTTTACGCCTCCCGTTCGGTCAGAGACGCAAATGATCGTTTGAACAACTTTTTTCATTATCTCCAGCAACTCGAATACTTTTATAGCATAGTCCTATTTCGTTTTAGTTGTGATTCCATTTTCATTTTGATTCCGATGTTTAAGTGGAAATTTTCGCTTTTGTCCGATTATGTAACTGTCTTGGACTGTTAAAGCTTTTTTGTTTAAAACATATAGTCTAACTAGTTTCCACCCACTTTGCCCACGTACGACCCCTCATACCTGGACTACTCTATGTCTTATTCTGTGCACCCGACAACGTGAATGAAAAATTTCATAATGTTTGGTTCAGCAGTTAAGACGTGATAGCGTAATACACCAACAAACAAAGAGCCAATTAAACAAACTAACTTGTGCACTTATAATATTAGAATTAAGATAGGCATTATGTATATATATATGTATATATATATATATATATATATATATATATATATATATATATATATATATATTATGGAATGAATATCATATTTTTTATTAAACATGTCGCTTTCGACGATAAATGTTTAAGTGATATTCTACTGCTACACAGCAATACTTAGTATGATTGCGTTCAGGTTTGAAGGACAAGTGAGCCAGTGTAACTACAGGCACAGGAGACATAACAACTTCGTTCCCAGAGTTGGTGGCCCATTGGCGATGAAGGTTTATATTTCGTACAATGCCAATGTCTATGTGCGGTTTTGACTAATTCTATAAAAGGAAAATGCATCTATAATGACCACGTAAAACAACATATAATAAGTTTTGTTGTATCCTAGTTCTCCGTGCGTTGTAAATATTGTAGAGCCTTCGTTTTGCGGGATATATACTGACTGCTCCGCACGGTTGCACCCGCTTTAAATGTTGATGCTCTCCTTATGTGATAGCATGATGTTACACAAGTTTATTACTTTTGCTAATAAATAGACTAACGTAAACAAGATGTTTGTTAAATTAACTAAATTCTTAGATTAGCGATAATGTTTTTGTTAACTACATAGAACCTCAAGATCGACAGCATCAAGTAAATTTATATATTATATGTGTATACATTTTCATTTGAAATAAAAAAATACTGTATTAATTCATGATCGTACGTTCGTATGACATGAAACAATTTGTCTGTTCCCAGTAGATACAGTAATAGATTAATATAATGATTAAAGTAAGTTAAATCAAGTTATAAAATTTAATTTAAGTTATTAAAAGATTTTATAATCAAAGAAAACCAACTAACAAATATTGAATACAAATAAATAACAACAGAATTTTTAATATATCATATTACATACTAATTATCATAATATTATATAACAGAAAAGTATATAGTACACACGTCACGCACATACGAGGTAAGCAGCGACGAAAATGCTGTCTGCCTCCCTTAGCTTTAAATGTTATCATTTTATTAAATTCAATGCTGTATAAAACTTTCCGACATTTCACGATCATGATTTGCAGTTAATTCGTATGAATCAATCAATCAATCAACAGCCAATCGTTGTCCACTGCTGAACATAGGCATCTCCCAAGGTGTGCCAAAGCTCCGTGTCCTCCGCCTTCCGCATCCAGTTGGTGCCCGCCACCTTCTTAAGGTCGTCGATCCACCTGGCTGGAGGGCGCCCTACGCTGCGCTTGCCGATTCGCGGTCTCCACTCTAGGACTCGTCTTCGTCAAGTCCTCAAGTCGTCTATACCGCAATGTTTGAAGGCGAAAGTCTTCAACCAATGCGTCTTACCTGCCATGACATACGGTGCCGAAACGTGGACACTAACTGCGGGACTAGTCCACAAATTCAAAGTCGCTCAGCGTGCTATGGAGCGAGCTATGCTCGGAGTATCTTTGAAGGATAAGATCAGAAATGAGATTATCCGGAAAAGAACCGGAGTCGTATGAATGCCTTCCTAAAATTGCTACTATAATATTATGACGTCACTATAGACGTCATAACAATTACATAGCAATTGCATCTGTTGAACTGTCTGTCAACGTGTTAATGAACAGTTCAAGGAAATTTGGACGTAGCTTATATCTTTATATTGTTGTAATAAAAAATAAGAAAAAAAAAGTAACAATCATAAACATTTTTCAATTTACTCCAACAAGATCCTAATCCACCTCTTGCTTTACAATTTTTTACATCTTGTTAAGTACAAATCGTTAACTTTTACCACGCTATTTGGGCGGTTACTTTTTAAACGACCTAAGTTACTTAGCCCGACTTATTTTGTATTATAAAAATCTCGGTAAATTATTCTCAGTCTCTTAAGTATTAGCACAAACTTTAGTTATAAATATTAGTATTATTATTATTGTTATTTATTCATCATCATCATCATCACCCTTTTCGCGTCCACTGCTGGAAATACGTCTCTCCAATGGTACGCCACTGAGCTCGATTTTCAGCTCTTAATCTCCAATGCTGCCAGCCACCTTGCGTTTATCGTCACTCCACCTAGCTGAAGGGCGTCCTACGCTACGTTTGCCAAGGCGTGGTCTCTACTCCAGAACGCGTCTACTCCAACGGTCGTCGGTTCTGTGACATATGTGTCCAGCCCACTGCCACTTCAGCTTACTAATCCTTTGGGCTATGTCGATAACCTTGGTTCTCTGTCGGATCACCACATTTGGGATTCGATCCTTCAGAGAAACTCCGAGCATAGCCCTCTCCATAGCTCGCTCAGTGTCCACGTCTCGGCTCCGTAGGTCATAACCGGTAAGACGCACTCGTTGAAGACTTTTGTCTTCAAGCATTGCGGTATTCGTGACGAAAAGACTTGACTGAGTTTTCTATACGCTGCCCAGCCCAGCTGTACTCTTCTTCGTGCTTCTCATCTGACGAAGTGACTGTAGGGTTTTCACGTCGTTTTCGCATTAGCTCTAAAGCCTCTCCCGAAAATTTGGTCCTCTTGCCGGTGTTTTGAGCTGGATAGAATTTCGTCCCCTCGTCCCTAAGGATACACACTTATAATTATGATAATGTTCTATACTCCACGCCTTGGAGCACTTTTGGTCGGAGTGTAGACCTCATTAGACGGGCGCGCTCGAGCTTGTAGTCAATATTTAGAGTGCCTCGTACAAGTCGGTGATCACTTGTACTTTACGGTATTGAACCTTGTGACCACAGAGTCATCTCTAAATATTCGCCTCTTGTCCGTCATAATAAAGTTAATCTCGTTTCTAATCGTAGCATCTGGGCTTCGTCACGTCTACTTCCGTTGAGGCTGTTTCTTAAAGAAAGAGTTCATCAAGAACAGACCCTCTTTCTCCAGAAAGTTGATGAGCATTTGCCCCCTATGATTCCTGCTTCCAAATCCGTGTTGTCCTACTACCGATTCGCTGCTAGTATGTACTCCCACTTTAGCGTTGAAGTCCCCCATGACAACATTGAAGTGGGCCTTTTGGGTGAAATGATCTATATTGCACAATATCATACGAATTATTATAAAAAAAATTACCCAAAATAACAGAAATAATAATTCATTAAAACCTTATCTTCTGAATCGCCACAGCAACAAAACCACACAGCTAATTGAAAAACCCGATTGGATCCACCGGTCACGCCATATTTTATTGAGTTCCAAACCAAAATAATTGAGGTGACGGATTTTGATTTCGTATATTTTATGAAGCCAAAACAAAGGTCAATCAAAGTAAGAGTGCGAATCAGATCAGCTGACTCAAATGGTGGATGAAGTTCAACGATGTAATTAGGAACAAAAATTTATTTACTAAAAAACTGGATTTCGTTAGTATGGACAGATCACAGAAGTGCAATTGTTTCGCTAGTCATTAGTATCACTTTTGTAATAAATTATTACCTGTTCAATATACATAAAAAGCAATCACCATATCGAATTTTCCAAGTTATGCAGAATAAAAATCCCTCTTGTATATAGCTTAGTTATAAAATCACTAAATCTGTTTTTAATGTCCAACATTCTTTATATACACTACTTTAATGACTGGCATGTCTTGAGTTATATAATAAGATTTTTAGTGTGGTGGTGATGTTGATAAGTTCAAGTAGAATTAATCATTACAATTTTACTATAAATAATAATAATAATTATTATATATATGCATTTTTTATATAAATATCAACTGTTACGAGTATTAATAAGCATAATTATACTTTCTATATAGAAAGTTTAGCAGTTAAACAGCCAGAAAGCCAACCCAACTGAGTTCTTATTACTTGCGGAAAAGTCGTCTGATGGTTGAAAGTTAGTTTTTGTCCTGGTCTTTTAATATTTGGATGTATTAGACATAATGTTACAGATATTATATACGTTAATTTTATTTTATATATTATATACCATATATATACATTTATCACGACTCACAACTTTTATGGTTTGCACAGTCTTTAAAGATGTTTTAAGACTTACAATTGGTCTACAAAAGTATTGGCTTATAATTTTGTTGATCATTCCGTCGAACGCCCTTTGAGAATATATTCACGTAATTGTATACAGTTACTTCTGAATTTTATTTATTTAAAATTTGACTGATACTTATTTGTTGATGCATGCGAGTAAAATTCGTTTGTGGTCAATATTATGAAAAAGTGTTCAAGAATATACAAATTCGATCCATTACTTTTAAATGGAGAGTAAAAAAATTTGGTAGGAAAGCAAAATTACTTTTTCGCTCCTCTTGCATTTCGACGCAAACTGCATTTTTCAGAGCCGAAATGTCGAATAAAGTTTGACATTCTGCGACGGTTTTAATAAACTGGTAAATAATTTTCACATAGCACCTCTCACGTTTCGTCAACCGCAAAGTAGCGGTTTTGTAGTTCATACTAGTTTGAAAATTATCAAAAACTATGTCACGAACTATCGGGCTTACGTGATCCGCGCTTTGTGAACTACGTATTACAACGTACGGTGTACCATTTGAACACCTCATTGACTACTCTAACATCACCTCTATATTAATGGTTTTAAGGACTATAATTGAAGTTTAGGTTTGCTGTACAAGAGTTATTGCGACTCAAACACGAGGACAAGTTTTAATGAGCAACTGCAGAAGCTTGAAGCATATTGACATTTACAGGCGAGTTTTGAACAGAACTTGATAGATTGGCTGGAAAGGTAAACAAAACTGTGGAAGAATTAGTTGTGATCAACAACGAGTTGTTCATTAATTTGAATCATCTTAAGAGACTACGAATATCTGTTTTTGTCTCGCCAATATTGATTTTAACAACGTTAGAGTGAAACAACCTAAAAAAGTCATCTATTTTAACTAAATAAATTATCTTTCTCGGTAAATATAATAATCTTGATTATTGTTCTCAAAAAATGATGATCGGAAATTAGAATAAAATCAAACGAGTATAGAAGTAATATATTGTATGTCTCACTTACAAAAAGTTTCGGAAATAAATATTATTGGAACAGATTTTTTTTTAATTCCATATAATCCATAGGGCAAGGATACCAAATTAATACGTTAATAGTAATTTAAAAATATAATAATCGCATCATCATCATCCTTTTCGTGTCCACTGCTGGACATAGGTCTCTCCAATGGCACGCCACTGAGCTCGATTTTCAGCTCTTAATCTCCAACCGCTGCCAGCCACCTTGCGTATATCGTCACTCCACCTAGCTGAAGGGCGTCCTACGCTACGTTTGCCAAGGCGTGGACTCCACTCCAGAACGCATCTACTCCAACGGTCGTCGGTTCTGCGACATATGTGTCCAGCCCACTGCCACTTCAGCTTACTAATTATAATCTACATTTCTGTATTTTCCGATTTATAAAACAAAGCTTACTGTTGTACCTTATATCAATTAAGAAAGGAAATAAACAATCAACGTCGTATAAAATTACAGAATATCGATTCGGATATTTTCGCAATGGAAACAATATCAGATGGTCCGGATATTTTAGCCAACAGCAGATTCTAAAAATACACGTTATTCATCTATTATGTTGATTTAAAGTTATTTTTCTTTATGCCTTACCTATCGCTCTGCTAAATATTCCCAATTTATTTCTCTCATTATTGTTAAAATCAGTAAACATCAATCAAAATTTAGAGAATATTTTATCTGTACTGTAAGAATATAATATGATTCCCATTGAATTTAACATTACGAAATTTTAACCCTAAGTTTAGTATATTTTTATATTAAATAGCCGACTGGTAAATAGGCTACCTGATGTTTATTAAAACCTAAACACATTTACACTTTAAAAACCATTCACCATCACTTAAAAAGTGCATGCGCCACCAACCGTGGGAACTATTATGTTTTCATAAAGCCTTTTACTCAGAGATTTATAGTACGTAATATAAATCAGCGCTTTATAATCATTGGAAGTTACTGAATGATTCGATGCTGTTTCATTAGCTTTTAGACATTTAGATGATAGATATTTTATTAGGGATTGTTATAAGGTCTAAATAAAACAACATATATAGACATCAAGTTGTATTAAATTTTTTTTTTTTTGTCTGAAACAATATGCATCAGTTGAACTGCCACCAACAATCCACATGGAGTTTAATCCGGTTACAATTTGTTTTGCCTTCGTTACTGAACTGAATTTGGTTTGTCCAAAATACTGATCTGACAAATCTGTGTACATTGAATAGATAGGATTGGAAAAACTATCGGCTGATTCCAAAGTATTTTGAAATAGAATTTGATTTTATTGAAAACAATTTTTTCAAGAAGAAATGTCGCAAATCTCATTCGGTTTAAATATAATAAACTTTAGCGATTTTATGTGAACAATGAAACTTCATTGTTGTGTTGGAAATAAGAAAAAAAAAAAAAAAATTTTACATAATCGTCAATATAATCGAACATACTACTGTAACATAAGTCCTAGAAAGAGCTAAACGATTTTTTGTACGAACTCCTAGAATAGCAAACGAATATCCAGCTTAAGCAGTTTTTGAACTGATACTAGCTCGCAATAAAATAAGTTTTCTATAAATGTCCACTTCTTTTCGGCTCGTAAAGAAAAGTTTTGAGCTTATTCCACCACGCTACCCTACTGCAGATTAACCAGCAGAAGAAAATTATAACAGATTTAGAAGGAAATCACTAACGTTACTTATAAAGCCACTACATTGAAAATTTTCACCACATTTCATGCTACTAATATTTCAATCTCGTGTATTCATCAATTGTACATGGTTGTATATATTTTAGATTAAAAAAATCGAAAACAATAAAAACGAAAAAACGAAAAGTATTTCATTAAAATCATTTGCTAGCACATGAAATATCGTGCTCAAGGCGTTCTGCCAAATACACTGTTTCCAATAGCAATGTGAATATACTGAACCACACAACATAGATCACCCGCAATATATCCAACGCACGTTTCACGCTGAAACCAAAGCGTTCTCGGTACATAATACACCCTCAAGATAAATTGCAAAATACTCTCAAGTGGCTTAATTCACTTCAAAATTCAAATAGGTACTGGTTCACATTCCTTGTAAAGTGGCTTATCATAATAAATATTAAATGAATATTACAAAGTCTTATTAAAGTATAATAATAATTTTACGGTATGCTATTAAGGCAAAATATTATAATTGAAATAGGTGTTGTGATGTGTTCATACAATACTACGTTTAAAGTAACGATCATTGTCGCATCCTAGTTCTGTGTCGGTTCGATAATCCTACCGAAATTGGTTTAGAGGCTTGCAAAATTTCCCCCAAATAAATACGCCTCTGACCGAGCGATGCGACAAATAGGCTTAGGGAAGGTCTATGCGTATTCCTAGTTTACCATATGGTTTTCTGGCTTGTTTAAGATTTGAGGCAAGAAAATGTTACTAGATTTATAAGCGAGCCTATTATGTTAATTTAAATATATTTACATAATAGGTTACCTCCATAGCAAATCATTCTTATTCGATTGTTTTTCTTAATGTATTAATATTAACAAAGCAATGTTGTTGAGTAATTGCCAATATATCTGCTTACCCTGTTAATTAAGAGTCGAGCCGATTAGTTGTTACTATATAAGCTTACAACTTTACAAGTTGCTACTATATAAAAATATAGACAATTAGGCAACCTTGATTTCAAATATTTATGTTATAAAATAACTGAGACCGACTTAAATTATATAACACACGCAACTTTGATGAATAACTGGTACTACCTATGTAGCTAACTAGGTTTGAAACTGATTGCAAAGTTACCTCCCACTTTTAACCTTGAAACTGACCTAGAATTGACCATCAGCGTTACCTTAATGAGTAACACGCCTTACTTGTAGGGCGATTGTTGTTTGGACTTTTTTACTTTACTAATTCTATGGGCAGTGGTGACCACTTACCAGGTGGCTTATTTTTTTTTTTTTTATAGAATAGTAAGGCGGACGAGCATATGGGCCACCTGATGGTAAGTGGTCACCAAACGCCCTTAGACATTGGTATTCTAAGAAATGTCAACCATCGCTTATAGCCAATGCGCCACCAATCTTGGGAACTAAGATTTTATGTCCCTTGTGCCTGTAATTACACTGGCTCACTCACCCTTCAACCCGGAACACAACAATATCAAGTATTCACTTGTTTACCTTTCAAATAAGAGAACCTGTTCTGTTCCAAATGGGAGTAATTGTTCTTTGCGTGTACTTAGTATACTGGAATTATTTTTATATCTGTTATAAAACATTTGAAGTTAAAGCTGACAATTAGTACTCTTTTGCCTGTCAGGAAAGCGTATACGTCCAAATAATGAGCTACTGTGATGTTATACTGTTACAGCCATTTCTGTCTGACAACTCGTATAAGTCCGCTAAATCCATTGAAATTCGGACAGTATTTTAGCTTTCCGACGCGTCAGTACAGTCAGTCAAAGAATATGTATTCGTCCACAAACATCCAATATTTTTGGTACCCAGTACATAACGTATGTTCAAGGCTTACATTCAGATAGTGCTTTTAATTAAACAAGAAGGTTCTCTATTTTGCCCTTAGCTTCATTCCCATCTATACCTATATTAAGGTTCTGATCATACAAACATTTTAGCTGCTTTGTTGATGTGAATGTATGTAATATAAAATTTGGTAAATATATCTGAGCTTTCTGTAAGGTTTGCTTAACTTCACTTGTTAGTATTTGTAGTTCAAATCTCGTAACTAAATCAAAAGTTAAAAGTCAAAGTAAAAAATCTTTATTCAATATAGAAGCGTCGTTGATTGTCATAAATCTACCATTAGTTCCAAAAGAACCGTTATAAGGAAGAAAAGAATGATAATAATGGTCACAATAAATAAATAAATAAAGTCACAACGTTAACAGTAGTGCTTGGCTAAGACATTCACTACTTTTTAAAACATTTTTATCATGGTGGAAGCTATTCAGGAAGGAATAGCTTCCACCATGCTATTCCTATGGAAGTTGGTGCACTTACGAGTATGTGTACCTTCATCCGACACAAGCCGGTTTTTACAAAAATTAAGCACATAATAATTATAGCCTTAGCAGGTACCACCCACACATTAAAATATAATTATATATAATATAATTTAAAAAATAAAAAATTAAAATATAATTCTACCGCCTATACTATGTATAATATTCAAATAGTTGGCTAAATAAATAAATTATTGAAGCTGACTGTACTAAGAATATTTATAGAAATAGAACAGAAATTGTGTGAATAAAATCCCGAAGGTATATTTCAGAACTTTGTGACTGAATAGCACAGCTTGTATATTTTAAAATTAATTCGCAAGTTAAGTGATTTAATTAAAGCTCCAAAATATAAATCCACTTTCAATCGAAATCCCCGAAATAATTTTCTTAACGCTAGATTTCATGACTGTTCAACAATTAGAAATTCCTTAATGAAACGTCACTTCGGTTCAATTTATTAGTTAAACGCTTTGGAAGGCATGAATGGTGGTTTTTTCATAATTAACTTTGGGACGAACTTGAAACTTTTTATTTATTTATTTCGTTTACGGTTTTAAAAACATGTTGCTTGTGAACATTTTAAAAACGTGTTTTTATAATACTTGATACATATTATAAATGATTTGTAAATAACAACTATAATTTTGGTCGTAAAATAAGGTACACAGGCAAATAGAACATTCTTTAGGTGACCATCAATGCTAACATAAAGAAAGGGTACCACTGCCTCAAGACGTTGACAGTTTAAGAACGATGAACAATTTCTTGCAAATTCGATGTAATATGAAGCCAATGTTAACATGTTATGTCTCTAGTTACTACCATCTCAATGGCTTAATTACCGTCCAAACTGGAATACTACATACTATTGCTCTTTGGTGGTAGAATAATTAATGATACCCACCCAAACGTACTTGCATTAAGTCCTAGAGATATAAAAGAAGCTACTAAAAATTATGTTAAACACAATTTTTTATAGAAATAAAAATAGTTTTGTATAAAGAAATAAAGGTATACCAAAAATTTTAATTTTTGGCTATGACACGCTTCACAAAAACAGCCTTGAAGTTAAAACAAACAAAATAAACTCTTGACTTGAAACCTTCTTCTTTCTTACGTAGAATGATTTCAAATGAAAAGATAAAAGAGAAATTCACACAATGTTTACTAAGTACATTGGGAATATTGAAAGTTAAATACATATTATGTTGCTATTTACAAATTGATTTTACTATAAGTGCTTCAAAAACGTTTCATTTTCGATATAATTTCAAATAAGTTTGTAAAATTAAAGACTCTTATGTTGACTCATAACAACTGGTCTCTGTTTTATTGATTTTGATCTTTATTTTGTTATTATATAGTTTTATTAGTATTGTAATATTAATACCACTTGTATTTCATTATGAAGCCGAGATGGCCTAGTGGTAAGAACGCGTGAATCTTAACCGATGATCGTGGGTTCAAACCCGGGCAAGCACCACTGAATTTTCATGTGCTTAATTTGTGTTTATAATTCATCTCGTGCTTAACGGTGAAGGAAAACATCGTGAGGACAAACCTGCATGTGTCTAATTTCATTGAAATTCTGCCACATGTGTATTCTACCAACCCGCATTGGAGCAGCGTGGTGGAATAAGCTCCAAACCTTCTCCTCAAAAGGGAGAGGAGGCCTTAGCCCAGCAGTGGGACATTAACAGGCTGTTACTGTTACTGTACTGTTGTATTTCATTTTGTACCTCCAAATTGTGTTAAATTTATTTTTATTTTATTTTTCTTTTCTTTCATTATTATTTTCGTACACTAAGCATAGTGTCATTTTTGCATATCGTGGTTACCTATAAGTATGGCAACTTTTACCCTTAGACATATTAGTTTGTAAACTTTAAATTTGTAATTATTACTGTATGTCAATAAATAAATAAATTTTAAATGTTACGTGCTAAACGTTGTACGTTGTTTAAATTCGACTCGTTTTAACGAGACCGTGATTGTTATCTTATCCTTTAGGCACTTATCATTTAATTTGTCTGTATTTATAAGAATGGTTTTAAGAAGATTTAAGCTAAAATTACCAAAAAGGCAATCACCGGAAAGTTCAATATTTTATAGTATACAATAAATTTAGTATAATAACGGCTTTGGGATCGCGTGTCGTACATTATGTAACATAGCGTTGAATTAATACTAACAATTACTTGAACTGCACGCACAAAAAAGAACAAATTGCCACTGTGCGTGATGGTATTTTGTAGGGTATAAGTATGGAGAGGAAGCGAAGACGTTCCCTCGCGTCCGACTATTTCGTTCGTGTTTTTTATATTTTTATACACGTGTATTATTTAAACTTGCATGTGTTGGATGGAACTATCTCATAATATGTGTATTCCGCCACTTTGGTGGTAGGGCTATGTGCAAGCTCGTCTAAGTAGGTACCGCCCACTCATCAGATATTCTACCGCAAAATAGCAGTACTTGGTATTGTTGTGTCCCGGTTTGAAGTTTGGAACATAACTCCGTAGTTTCCAAGGATGTTGGCGCATTGTCGATGTAAGCGATGGTTAACATTTCTCTCAATGCCAATGTCTATGGGCGGTGGTGACCACTTACCTTCAGGAGGCCCATTTGCTCGTCCGCCTACCTATTCTATATAAAATAAAATCCGTATTGGAGCAGCGTGGTGAAATAACCGCCTAACTTTCTTATCGGAAACGCTTTATCCCAGCAGTGGGACATTTACAGGCTGATACGTTACTTTTATTTTACTATGCCTCTTAAAAGTTATTAATGTTTTTTTGATACAAATATAATAATGATATGATAACCGATCGCTCGCGCGTTTATATTAGACTATATATCGTCTATTCAATTCTAAATGACCCTTACAATATTAAATGTAATATTATCCATCAATACGCCTTTTAAAATATGTATAGCAATGTTAATTTTCAATTCAATAAAGTATCGAATATTCGTTCGATGTTTATGATAATTTTTTATTATGATCTACCCACTTTACTAAGTAATTTGACGCACTTAAAAAAATAACAATGAGAAACTACAGGAAATTAAATTAGTTGTTGTTGTTCTTCATGTTTTGTAACAGGCCTTGTGTGATTACCACCCACTATTCAATCGCCAAATCTTAATACGCACTGTATACGCGTTCAACGGATATATTTTTATAACTAGGCTCATATGCGAAGGTCTTCTTAAAAAATAACAAAGAACGAATGAAAAGACCACATTGATACCATTAATTTTTACCTTCTCGTAGTTCTAAGCAACAGTCTAGATTAACGAACAGGATTTTTTTACATAATATATAAAAATAATGGTTACTCGTAGGTTGAAATATTTTAAGGGTTAGTCTATAAATTCGTGAGATTTTCATTGTGTAGAAGAAGAAACAGGATGTCATAATGTAAAGGGTCGAGCCCAATTGACTGGAGCTTTAATCTCTAAACACATGTCTTTGGCGTTCAAACATCCTGGAGGACGATAACCAGTATAGTCTAGGAAACTGATCCGATAGAATCGAGGTCACTCTCACCCCAGAGACGAGTTTCTCCTATTCCTGGGTGGGAAACAGTTTGTCAAGAGTTCGGACTTGATAAAATAATTATATCCCGTGAGGAGAATTCACCGAAAGCGGAGTACCGCACCCGGATGCATTTTGTCAAAATCATCCCATAACCCTTCCGATTTGCGTAGAGAACGCCATTAAAGGGATTTTAGCGGGTACGAATCCCACGATTTCCGGATAATATTTTGATTTCTTTTTTGCTTTTTCGTTGTGGAATTAATTATTGTTTCTGATATTTGTATATTTAAAGGCAAAAGTGAGAAAGTGATGTCCTCGTGTTTGGTCAATACCAATGAAAATATATAATATATCAAAAAACGTCGTTATTGAAATGTTGTTTATATAAAGTATATGCAATGTTATATAAGATTCGTAATACTATTAATAAGACTTCTACCATCTTAGAGCGTAATCGTATCGATGACCTTTATTCTAAATGCCGTATTAAAAAGAACCGTTACAAGCCCACTTATTGTTACACTTACAATATACAGCTCAGTTGCACTGTCATCCTTGCAATAGGACTATACTACAATATATTTATATTATTAAAATAAGATAGCGACTAAACTGTTATTATAATATCATGTGATTTGTTTACAGAGAGATAGAAAAACCTTATAACTCGTATGTATGGGAATATGAAAATATATATCACATCTGGATGACTAATAAGAAAAAAATACATAAGCAAGTCACTTAGACATTGCTTAATTGCCGAAACCTTAAAATGAAATGTTACAAGTATTTATGCATTAATTTCAACAAATACTTTTCCGTTTTCTACGGAACTATCAACATTTTATACAATTTTAATATTCAAGTTGAATTGTAAACGCTCTAACAATTACTCCGGATAACAACGACCAGCTCACTTGGTCCATTTTCAATTAGCCTCGGATCCTTTTTACCCTCGTCACAGAAAAATCCTCAGTTAGATTTTCGTACACAGTTAATAAATACGCTCTTTTATAAACGAAAATGTTCACTAAAAGAATCAGGTAAATTATTTATTAAAGAAACACATCTAATGAATTTTATAAGTTTTATTTCAATTGAAATATTTACACTGCAACGCGTATTGAATGACTTAGATTGCAAATTGAGGGATTTCTATTTACTTATAATTATATAAATGATATAAGTAACAAAAAATACTAGATTAACAATAAATATTAAATATGATATATGGTTAGTATTACGAAAAATAAACCATGATTGATGAAATGCACTATCAAAGCAGAAAGATACATATCTGAAACAATAAAAGAGAAATTAAAAAACACACATTTCATATAAGAGATGTTTTTGAAATAATAAACCATGTAGATATTACACAAGAGATAATTTAAAATAGACAATGACCTGATTTTACCCAAAATACAAAGGGTCTTTCATAATTAAAATTTTAATCCTGACTCTGTGCAAAGTTTTAAATTGTGAACCCTTTCAGTGACTGCCATTGTTGTGAAGCGAAAATATAACTGATTTAATTGCAAAAATATTTAAAGAAATGCATAATAAAAAGACTCGCTTCATAATTTGCAAAGAATGGTGTGTCAAAAAGTAAGCGACATATTTTTTTTATTAAGCGGCATTCTAAATAGAGATATAGTTTTAGAAACTTACATAGAAAATTCAAAAGATATATATAATGTAGCTGCTATTACGTATTCAGAGCAATGACGGCCTAGAAGTAAAGCTACCACATTGCTAGCACCGCTAAGATTTCATATGGTTAAATTATGTTTATCAATTCTAAATACACCTTGATTCAAAAAACTATTACTAGCTCACCTAGTTATAGTCTTACATCGTTATATTTTGAGAAATATGTTTGTGTCCTTATATATAATGATATATTTTGAGAAATATGTTCTGTTGTTTTACTTCATCGAGAACTACATTTTATTCAACATATTATTCTTCAAACGAAATTTATGAGTAATGTACGATAAGGCTCATGTGACTATTTTTTTTGACGACTCTTTTGAGAATTCAGCTATTATAGCTATTATATTTCTTTTTTATCGTCCCTCAGTACCTAAAGTATTTAAATATTAAATAACTTCGGTTTTCATACACCCAAACCTGTAAAGTATTACAGAGAAAATAGTGAATAAACTAATTAAGACATAGGAACAAGTGAAAATTTGTTTTGTTTTCCACTTCAAATTTACGTTCACTCCTCCTTTAGTATACGTTATTTTAATATTCGATAATTAAGTCTGACCTGGATAAAAACGTTATTTAAATCAAATTATGTTTTATAATCAAAATGGCAAATAACAAGTCCATCTCGATCAATCATGAGATGAGTCAATAAGTTTGCTCCGTCTCTAGAGATTCGACGGTGACAAATTATCGAATCGTTTACTGTCATCTTTAACTTAGTGAATGGTTCCAATTTATATAACTCAACTTTTCTTTGAAGGATAGGGCATTAATGTTAAGATTTCTGCAATCGAATGTTCTGGAATTGGATGATAGGTAATGGAATCACCAACCGGAAAATAATTAAAAACATACATATGATTTACTGTCTTATATGTCATATTATTTTAGCTCATACAGATTTATTTTTATGTTTTAGTTTCAATGTTTAGGACATCTGACTCTGTATGTAAATATGCTATTTTTTTATATACACATATATATACGTATGTTTTTTTATAATTGATAAAGCATTGCATATTTAGAAAAAAAAAGGAATCGATGGGCATGATGGTAATGATATTTCAAACTGTATCCTGTTTCGAATTTCTTATAATAATTATATGAGTATTTAAGTGTTTCAAATCAGAAGCACTTTTTCTTCACAGATTCATATCGTCTGAATGTAGAAATTTTCTCCATGATTTCAACTAATTGTTACATCTATCTAATGCTTAGCTACCATGAAACCAAGTCTTACATTGTTAATCATCAGATATTTTACCGAAAAACAGCAGTACTTGGTATTGTTATGTTCCAAGGGACATAACATCTTCGATCCCAAGGTTGGTGGCGCATTAGTGATGTAAGCGATGGTTAACATTTCTTACAATGCCAATGTCTATGGGCGTTGTTGATTACTTACCATCAGGTTATATATGCTCGTCCGCCTTCCTATTCTATAAAAAAAATACGCTACCATTTAAATTAGATTTTAGACCCTTTATTATTTCTACTACAATGTTTTATTTATCGTTTAAACTACCATATATCACTCACATAATAATGAAAAGAGGTAAGTTTTAAAATAAAAAATAACTTTTCAAATAATTAAGAAAAGTCGTTCAGAAAAGCATTTTTCGGTTTACATATTTTAGTAACTGGACTCTTATTATTATTATTATAAAAACAAGTTATTGGAAATTTATTTTATGTTTAACGAACAAATATTTAAAAATTAAAAATAAATTGAACAAGACAGGCTGGTAGGTTCAAATTCATATCATACCAGCCACCCACCCACATACCCTAATTACGCACAACGACACAAGCGTGTGAATCAAAATTATGTAAGCAATAATACGCCATAAGCCTATCGAAATAAGGTGTATATTGGGATGATTCAAAATGACAATGGTGTTTGTCAGTCATAAATATTGAATGTCGTTGCTGTGACAGAAATTATACCGTCAAATGTTACATGTGGAATTTTTTTTATTCATTCCTGTTTTGGGTGTCGTTGCGGTATTATTTTCATTCGATAAATACGGTTAGCGGAACAAATTAACACTTTTTTATCTTTTTTTTTAATTATGAATTGCAAAAACGAACCAAACAGTCATAATATATTTATTAAAGAAATATCAACAGTATTATAATAAGAAATTACGAGACATTTCTTACTTACTTCATTTGCTAAGCTACTACTCAACTACTGTCAAGCTTTTAACACAAAATAAATAAGCAAAAATAATAATAAGAAATGAATTTAATATTAAAAATAAAAATATAAAAAACCAATAAAATATTAATATTATTATAATAATTAGAGAGCATTACAATAATTGTTTAAAATTTTGATTTTAATTATACTTATCTCCCTTTTTACTTTTTGCTTTTTATTTTTGTATTAGTTACTAGTGAAAACTTTGGTTATGTATTATTTATTATATCTGTTATTTTGGAGTTTGTTTCCTGAACATATAAAAAATGTCTAGATATATAGATATTAATAGTGTGAGTAATAGCATTAATATTAATTATGAGTGTTATTATTTATAGCTGAAAGCGTGCTTATATTATAAATTAAGAGGTGGACAATTTTTTTGCTACTAAAACTATTACGGAAGTATTCCTATAGGCATGAAATTTTTAATGTTTATTCTAATACAATATATTATATAATCGATATCTAATGATTAATAATAAGGTAATTTAAATTCATTAAAATTACAACGATAATTTATTTTGCTGTCCTTACAAATAACGCGTGTTCTGAAATGTTTCCCATGTAGTTAGTTATTGTTGAACAATTGAATTGAAATCAATGTACACTACCATCAACTGCATTGTGTTACCTAAAACTAAGCGGTTTTTATCCCACAGAGTGGGGATAAGTTACGGTGTTGTATTACATTATTTTTATAAACAAATCAAGGGAATTAATTTAATTATGGCCAATTAATGTAAATTATATAATAATTCCTGCAAAAATGAAACCTGCACGTGTCGAATTTCACTGAAATTCTGCCAAATGAGTATCCACCAACTCGCATTAAAGCAGCGTGGTGGAATAAGATTCAAAAGCAATGCCACCAAGTAACAACCTTTTATTATATAATAACCTTTGTTTTGTATTTCTCCTTCTTATCAAAATTTTTTCCTGACTACGTATAACTTATCAGTCACTTAAAACAATTTGTATTATTATTAATGTAAAAAAACTCCCTAATTAACGCTAACCTTCGAGTAACAAGTTTTTGTTAACGTTTAAAATCTATATATTTTAGACGCGTCCCAACAAATGATCCATTGATTCGATTCACAAATCGCCTCCATGTTCTGACCAATGTCGACCGATTTCGGTCTGACGTGATCTGAATTCTCTGTTCGCTCGTTAGCTAATCGTTTGAATACCCTTTATAATGGTAACTGTTTTAACAACCTTCTACGAATGTTTGTGACTTTGGTTTTGATGAACGCTCAACTACCTGATTGGTAAAGTTTATAAATGTTAGATATTCTTAGATGACGTATAATAATGCAGATTAACTTAGTCTAGGGTCTGTTTGGAATTGTAATAAACTAGTGTTCGCTCGCGGCTTTTCCCGTATGTTAGATAAGGATGGGAGATGTTTTTGTTTGAGGAGGGGTTTTTATAAAAACGTAGTCTCTTCAAGCTTGCTTAATACCCATCAAAATCGGTTAAGCGTTTTAGCCGTGAAAGCGTAACAGACTATAGAAATGATTTATTTTATTTATTATTAGGAAGACATACAGAAACAAGATACATATAATATTATCAAAAAAAAAAACAAACCAATAAAGTATTTACAAATAAGTAAATCAAAATTGATTACATATTAGATTGTCGAGACGGTAACAATTAAAAAAATAATAGAAAGTGCAATTAATTAATATAAGTAATTGTACAAATTAGTGGATAAGACTTACTACTGAGTTTTTTGGCGGTCCTTCTCGTTAGAATCTACATGCGAAATTCGTGATTTTTTTTTATTTATTATATTATTTTTATTACCATAAATGTCGTCTCACTGTAATCCTTTGTTATTTTCTTAAATATAATTTAAAAAATGTATTAAATTCTACTTTTGGTAGGGCTTTGTGCAAGCTCGTCTAGGTAGGTACCACTGACTCTTCAGATATTCTTCCGCGAAACAGCAGTACTTAGTATTGTGTTCCGGTTTGAAGGGTGAGTAAGCCAAAGTAATTACAAGCACAAGGGACATAACATCTTAGTTCCCAAAGTTGGTGGCGCATTAGCGATGTGGGTGAGGGTTAACATTTCTTACAATGCCAATGCCTATGGGCGTTGGTGACAACTTACCATCAGGTGGCTCATATGCTCGTCCGCCTTCATATACTATAAAAAAACACTGAATCATTTAGAAATGTATAATTTTTGAAATTATGATATGACAAAAATAATAATGATTAATAACAATAAACTTATACTCTTATTATTTCGCATTAGTGTTAACAGCTGAGTATGGAGTATTGCGAACTATTTGCTTAACGCAAGGCACTACTGGTTCGTAAAAATGATGGATTAGCTTTACACTTCTTATCGCTAGAAACGTATACAGAAATATATTACTGTCTTAGAAATTGACGTAGATTTTCTAAGAATTTCATTTATAAAATGGAAGTCTGTCCGTATTTCAGCTAGCTTTATCTCTAGAGTAATTGAATTCTTCTATGATTAGAAATTTAAGTCAAATCAAATTCCTCTATTCAATGTAGAAGCGTTACACTCAGATTTTTATGTCACAATTGGACAAAGTAATGTTTTTTGACCAAAAAATTAGCTGAACTAAGCAAAATAAATTATGATTTAAAATATGGCAATTAAACTACCGAAGTTATTATAGGAAATAATTTTCCTGTTGTGCGATGTTCGGGTATCACTATGATATATTAGGAGACTTTTTATAGCTTTTTATAGCAAAGACATTACTGAAGAAAGAAAAAGTAATTTTGTATATGTGAATGATCGTCATCATGACTTTTATTAAAATAAATTTTATTTTGGAAAAATGTAATAGACGTTCGTTGGAATTTCGATTATCAGCGATTGATTGATATTTTTATATTAATCAAACTATCAGAAATCAATTAAAAAATGTATGAAAAGAAATATTTCTTCGACAGATTAATAACTTGAATACGCCCAGCTTGGGATTTCAACCCAGAACCACAATATCAGCGTCCTTTTATTTAGACCACCTAGGTATTAAGTTATGCACAGTGTAAATTCCAAAATTCAAATAAAATAAATCCAATTACCGAAATGTTCCAATAAAATATTAACAAAGGTAAGAAGACACCATTATCGTAAATGGTCCATATGGACATCATTCACCACTGTCGTTACCGGCCCATATGGACATTATTCATGGCCAAACAACGAACACAATGGTTTTGAGTAATCGAAACTTTATATAACGGGTTTAAATAAATTTCAACCGCGTCCCTATTCCAGATAACACTCGATGATAAGCAGCTTTGAAAAATAGGATGCATTAAGACATCCCTATTTTAATTCATATTTTTTTGGATTTAATGAAAATTCTTATACAATATTTTATTTTATTTTTTTACTATATCAATTGTAAATTTATAAAGTCTGGTAGGAACCTGTGCCATTCATAATATTTGCAAAGTCCTGATTCTGATAGTGTTTATTAAAATACTGAAAGATTGAAAATAAATGAGATGACGATTTTTGCGTGTATTATTTGATTGTATCGATAAGTATATAAGATTATTTACTTATATTGACCTTAGAAGCAAGCCACTAGACCATCAATGATATACGTATACCGATTAATATTAAAAACAAAGGAATAGCGAAATATCCATCGAAATTGTTATGCCCGAATATAATTATAATATGATCTCAAACTGTAAAATTGTCCGCATTGAAATGACGATAATATCATATTTATATTACGAAATATAAATCGGAGTTAGGTGATATGAAAAATATTTTGAAAATATAAAAAAAATCTGAATTGTTTTAGTTAAACGAGTCGCAGAACGATCAAAACGTATGTTCTATGAAGTGTTATGTTCTATGTCTAGTTTTCGTTCGAGGCTTTGTTAGACAGATGTTAGATATGAAAAATATAACCTATGCCAATTTCTTGGTAAACCCAAGGCTTACTTCATACAGTAACAGCCTGTTAATGTCCCACTGCTGGGCTAAGGCCTCTTCTCCCTTTTTTGAAGAGAATTTGTAGAATACACATGTGACAACATTTCAATGAAATTAGACACATGCCGTGGAGTACCGGCTTAGAATAGTACTCCCCCAATCTCATCCCGTGGGTGTCGTAAGAGGCGACTGAGGGACGGGGAAAAGGGGGGATGGGCAGCAGCGTCCCCCCTCCCATAAACATCTTACCCCCTACTGCGCTCGCCAACACGCCTGCCCAGCGCGGCGAGTATGGGCAAACCCCTCCCTTAATGGCAGATGCGCCCAAAAAAAGGCCCCCAGTTACCGGCAAGCCCGCTAGGCCCGACCAAGATAGCGGTCGCGGTATCGGCAGGGCAGGGGGTGCTAAGAATCACCGGTTCACGGCAGGCTACCGTATAAAACGACTGAAAATGGCAACGTATAATGGACGCTCGATGAGGCTGGACCATCACCTCGCCGAATTAGAAGTAGAGTTAAGTCATATAAACTGGCATATACTGGGGTTATCTGAAGTCCGAAGACAGGGGGAGGACACGATAACTCTAGAGTCCGGTAACTTACTCTACTTCCGCGAAGGTGATAACCTCTCCCAGGGTGGTGTCGGTTTTCTAGTCAAAAAGGATCTCATTAGCAGCATTGTGGAAATCAGTAGTGTGTCGAACCGGGTAGCGTACCTTGTCCTAAAACTTTCCGACAGGTACTCCCTGAAGGTTGTACAGGTATATGCGCCAACTTCGACATACTCTGATGATGTGGTCGAAGCGATGTACGAGGACATCGCAAAGGCCCTCAACGACACCTCGAGGGCCCACTACAATGTTGTTATGGGAGACTTTAATGCTAAAGTGGGAGTACAAGATAGCGGTGAATCGAAAGTCGGACCTTACGGCTTGGGCTGCAGAAATCACAGGGGGCAAATGCTGGTAAACTTTCTCGAAGCGCAGGGGCTTTTTTTGATGAATTCTTTCTTTCAAAAAAAGCCTCAGAGGAGGTGGACCTGGCGAAGCCCCGATAACGTGACAAGGAACGAGATAGACTTTATCATTTCGAATAAAAGGCACATATTTAGAGATGTTTCAGTGATCAACAAGTTTAATACCGGAAGTGATCACCGCTTGGTTCGAGGCACTCTAAATATCAACTTAAAAGCCGAAAGATCGAGAATGATGAGGTCTACTCTCCGACCTACCATGCTCCAAGCTGCTCAAGGCTCCGAAAAGTTCCAAATGGAACTTCAAAATCAATTCACCGCGTTGGAAACCATAAGCAGCATTGATGAGAGAACCGACACGCTGGTCAAAATACTGCAAAACACATCCCGCAAGTGTTTTCCGCCACAGAGAAGAGACAACGCACCAAAACTCTCTGCTGAGACACTCGAGCTCATGAGAAAACGACGAGAACTACCATCGTTTTTGTCAGATAAGGCCTTAAACCGAACAATAAAAACGCTGACGCGACGCGATCTCCGACGCTCCAATACCCGTGCCATCAAGGCTGCGATTGAGCAAAATCGGGGATCGAAAGTGTTCGCTCGCAAGTTTGGGAGGCCGCGTCTGACAAAACTTAAAACTGAAAATGGTGGGGTCGTTACCTCTAGGCCTGAGATTATCGGAGAAGTAGAGAGGTTTTATGGGCAGTTGTTCTCTTCAAGATCGGATAAACCCGTGGGAATCAGTATTGATGACCAGCGCGCCCCTCTTATGCGCCATTACTCCGAGGAGCTCCCGGTCGTTGACCAAGGAGAGATTAGGGCGGCTCTAGAACAGCTTAAAAACAACAAAGCTCCGGGAGATGACGGAATCACAACAGAGTTGCTTAAGGCAGGCGGGACTCCGGTCCTGAAAGAGCTAGCAAGCCTCTTTAATTCCGTCATCCAACATGGCAAGACCCCGGAAACGTGGAGCGGGAGTGAGGTGGTACTGTTTTTCAAGAAAGGTGATAAAACCCTCTTGAAAAACTACAGACCAATCTCCCTCCTGAGTCACGTGTATAAGCTGTTCTCAAGAGTCGTTACGAACCGTCTCGCCAGACGACTTGACGAGTTCCAGCCCCCAGAGCAAGCCGGCTTTCGATCAGGCTACAGCACCGTGGACCACATCCATACTGTTCGGCAGATTGTGCAGAAGACCGAAGAGTACAATCAGCCGCTGTGTATGGCATTTGTGGACTACGAGAAAGCCTTCGACTCCATCGAAACCTGGGCAGTGCTCGACTCATTGCAGAGATGTCATATCGATTGGAGATATATCGAGGTACTGAGATGTCTGTACAACGCCGCTACAATGACTGTCCACATCCAGGACTGTAAGACGAAGGCGATCCAACTGCGCAGAGGGGTGAGACAGGGGGATGTAATATCCCCGAAACTGTTCACCAACGCGTTGGAAGACGTTTTCAAAACGCTGGATTGGACTAGGTATGGAGTCAATGTAAACGGCGAGTACATCTCACACCTTCGATTTGCCGACGATATCGTCATCATAGCAGAGTCGCTGGAACAACTCACCGAAATGCTGCGTAGCCTAGGCGAGTCTTCCCGGTGTGTCGGTCTCGGTATGAACTTGGACAAGACCAAGGTCATGTTCAATAGGCATGTCGTGCCGGGACCGATATACGTCGAGGGGAAACCTCTCGAAGTTGTTAGTGAATATACCTACCTAGGACAGATAATACAAGTCGGTAGGAACAACTTCGAGAAGGAAGCCGATCGAAGAATTCGCTTGGGATGGGCAGCATTTGGCAACCTTCGTCAAGTCCTCAAGTCGTCTATATCGCAATGTTTGAAGACGAAAGTCTTCAACCAATGCGTCTTACCTGCCATGACATACGGTGCCGAAACGTGGACACTAACTGCGGGACTAGTCCACAAATTCAAAGTCGCTCAGCGTGCTATGGAGCGAGCTATGCTCGGAGTATCTTTGAAGGATAAGATCAGAAATGAGATTATCCGGAAAAGAACCGGAGTCACCGACATAGCTTGCAAAATTAGCAGGCTGAAGTGGCAGTGGGCTGGTCACGTATGTCGTAGGACCGATGGCCGTTGGAGCAGACGAGTCCTAGAGTGGAGACCGCGAATCGGCAAGCGCAGCGTAGGGCGCCCTCCAGCCAGGTGGACCGACGACCTTAAGAAGGTGGCGGGCACCAACTGGATGCGGAAGGCGGAGGACAGGGAGCTTTGGCGCACCTTGGGAGAGGCCTATGTTCAGCAGTGGACAACGATTGGCTGTTGATTGATTGATTGAGACACATGCAGGTTTCCTCACGATGTTTTCCTTCATCGTAAAAATGAATTAAATTCAAAAATTAAGCACGTGAAAATTCGGTGATGCTTGCCCGGGTTTGAACTCATGATCATCGGTTCTAACCACTAGGCCATCTCGGTGAATACTATTTCGTTAAAATAAGTTCAGAGGTTTAGCAGTGAACGTGTAACAGACAGGCAGACAAAATTACTTTCACATAACGCGCAACGCACAGCTACGTTTGTTATACGTTATAACAACGGAACGGAATGGAATTATTTGGAATTATATTTTAATCAATGAAATGAAAATTTTTAGAAGTGTTTTAAATAAGCGCGTACACTAATCCCCATTTAATAGAATAAGGCCACGGTGTGGGCTCAGAAAACATTTGTCTTTCTCAAAAATCGTAGTTCAAGTTAATGATATATATATAAATTTCGGTAATCGTATACATTATAATAAAATAGGACGTTAATCGTTGTTTTATTTTATTTATATACATTATGTGGGAGTTTTAAGAGATTTTAAGGGATAAAGAATTTTAACAATACCACAAAAACTTTAGTCTTCTTAAAGATTAACATGAGTGCAATAAATTCCAAACGTTTAACGAATCTTTGGCCCAGAAGTGGGACATATACAGATTATTACTTAACTTTTACTTTACCTTTACTTTTACTTTTCTAAAAAAAGCCGAGATGGCATACAAACAAAATCAAGGATAACTTTATCAATATAAATATACAATAGATTAGTTGCCCAAGTCCTCAGATCTAAGTGGTCTTTAATCAAGAAGCAATTTAGTAGAAAAATAAACGTATCGAAACATCTCGTTACTGAGTAGACCCGTATCTTAGTGTTTGACCAGAATTAGATCGGTTCTTATCGATCTCTTGCTGGAATAAAATGAAATAAGAATTATGAAGTTGTATATTTTAGAAGTTGTTTTATAAGGGTAAAGTAAAACATTAAGAGTAACAGTAACAACCTGTTAATATCCCACTGCTGGGCTAGGGCCTTCTCTTCCTTTTGAGGAGAAGGTTTGGAGCTTATCCCATCACGCTGCTCCAATGCGGGTTGGTAGAATACACATGTGGCAGAATTTCAATGAAATTAGACACATGCAGGTTTCCTCACGATGTTTTCCTTTACCATCAGGCACGAGACGAATTATAAGCACAAATTAAGCAAATGAAAATTTAGTGGTGCTTGCCCGGGTTTGAACCCACGATCATCCGTTAAGATTCACGCGTTTAATTATCCATTACAATTAAATATTTGATTCATTATATAGTAATAGCCTCTAATTTTCCACTGTTAGACTAATGCTTCCTCTATTTTGTGGAGAAAGTTTTTGATAAGCGATGTATATAAACCCACCGGTATGTATGTGGTCACATTCAACCATAAACACTGTAATGCTAGAATTTCAAAATACTCCGCCAATCAATGTGATATGTGATGTGATATTATGATATTTTTACCTGACTGGCTCGTTTACCCTTCAAACTGGAAAACAGCAATACCAAGTTTTATTGTCTAACGATTTTACTAATGATAGAGTGTTACCTATCCTGATGAGCCAGCACCAAAATTTACAACCAGTGAATATAAACAGGAGTTCTTAATGAAAATTTAAGCAATAATATAAACCTTGAAATAGACCATAATTATAACGTTTATCCTGTAAAAATATTTGAGGACTTAATGCAACAACATGAAAAGGAAAAATAAAACCGTCTTGCTCCAATTAATTCTATCCAAACAGAAAGATACGGGTACGTTCTTGACGTAAAAAATGTTTGTATAAGTTTGTTTTTTCTAGAAGATTGTTTTTAAATAAAGCAAATCTTTGATATAACCATATGATTTATTAAAACAGCTTCGCCCTAATTAAAAATATTTAATTCTAAGTCAGGATTGTGAAGAAATTTTTTCATAATTTTCAGATAAGATGGTGTTCGATTCCCTTCTAAATATTAAACAATAATTATTACATATATATTGTTTGTAAAATACTCAATTGATAATTACGGCATATTTCTTAATAAAATATGATATAGTTGATAAAATTATACAAAGCGCGGAGTTAAAGGAATAATTAAGTATGAATAAACATATATTTTTAATTTAATCGATATAAAACAGTAATCACTGAGTTTCTTCGTCGGTTTCTCTAGGAACTTTAAATTTAGTTCAAATTACGTTATGAAAATGACCATTAATCTTAACAATATGACAGGCGTCATTTGTCACTTGTATTGCCTAGAAATATAAAAATTTGTAGGTAAGTATAATATTTGCCCTGCCAATTAATTTCATAAATATTTCAATCTAAAAATTCCAAATAATTTTATATTTCTATCTTAAATATTTATGGAAAGTTTGTTTGTGATAATTGAAGTATTTGTCAATTTTATTGATGATAGAACATCTGGATAATGAAACGATCGCCTCCAGGCTTTCATTTTTAATTAAAAATAAATTGTTACTATCATTTATGAGAAAACAATAGCGTTGAAATTCTATTCATCGGATTTCTAGGGCTTGAGATATGTTCTTTTCAGTTCCGTTGACAGTTGTGACAGTCAATAAACTATACCGCTTCTATATGGAATACAATTTTTTACATTAATTTTATCGTGATGGGCTGCTCAATGGAAAATGCTTAAAATTGATTGTGCACAAATATTTACTGTACGAATTTTGTTTAAATTTTTGTGTGTATATCATATATATCATATCATATATATGCCTCGTAGGTCCCGAGAGATCAAACCCCGGGTCGGGCCAATAAAAGAAGAGCGTTGCAACCGTGGCCGAAATCGGTTGGGTTATGGTGGGGGGGCAAGATGTGGAGACGACGTCAGCGTTGTCTCGGCCCCTTCCACAGCCCCGACTCCCCGGGCTTACACGATATGGCGTAGCCCTGTGGCCGTGGAAACGTGAGGTAGGGGCTCATGTGTCCTATTTATATATAGACGGCCCTGACGAGGACCGCAGCCGAGATGACCGAGGACGGCCATCGCAGTTGTTTTAATGGGTAAGAATTTCATATAACATATCATATCTCATAGTTTTTTAATGTTAACTGATAGTGATAGATAGTAATTATTGAAAAGAGCTTCTGGGTCAATTCAAAAGTAAAGTGCCGTGATTACCCATGGTAGGAACAGGTGGATTTTAACCAAAATTTGCAGGATTAAATAGACAAACATCACTAAATTCGCATGAACTTAACTTGGTGACGCATTGGTGATGTACCTAAGGGATGGTTAAGATTTCTTACAACGCCAATGACTACGACCGTTCGTGACCATGGTTTAAAATCAGGTGGTCCATATTATTCTCGTCCACCTTCCTATTCTATAAAAAAATAAGTCAATAATATGTCTTTTACCCTATAACGGTCTACTATTTGCAATTCCACGAGAGAATATTGAAAAAAGTATATTGAATTATTAAATGAAGACAGTTTTGATTTTAATAACAGATCAAATATGGAAGCTGAGAAATGCTTAAATGAACGACTTGCTGATAGAATTGCGGCTTGGTCCAATTTATTAAGTAATATCAAAGGTTCATGGAAGAACATTTTTAACGTTCCAACGGAAACCCAAGAAGCATACTATTTGTAATGCAATAATGTTTGCTTTTTAATGAAAATAGCTTACGTAATTATTATATTAACAAATGTAGTGGCAAAATATGCATATAATATGATATTTATACAAGATTTATCTTGTATAAATCTTCAAGATATCTTCTTCTCAGGGCTGGATGTTTCTTTTCCGAACCGGTGATAGTTTATAGTTTGACTATCAAGAAGAAAGTGTAATGCTTCAATGTTGAATAAAGTATTTTGATGCTGATTTTTGATTTGTGGTTGTATAGATTAAAAATATGTGTTGTGTCGTTTAGTATAATTTAAAAATACATTGAAGGGAAACCTAAAATAAGTATGTATTTGAATAATTGTTATTGGCAAAATGATAAAACCTTAATAAATCTCTTACATTAAGTTGGTTAGCTGTTTTATGATCTAATATAAATTTTATATGATTTTTTTTCAATACATATGGAAACCTATTTATATAATATAAACAGGTAAAGGAAAACCTGCTCTGCACCGTTTTCTCCTCTGTTTGTCAACTAATTTTTTATAGCTATTTATTATAGCTTTACTGTTAAAAAAAGTGAAATAAAATTAGAAAATTGTTTATAATTTCACATTCATATAACATTACAACAAAAATGATTATGGTCAACTTTCAACCACTTATTGAAAACTAAATATTCTCTTAAATTATTGCCATGAACTCGTGTGTTTTTCATTTCCGCTTTCGCTTGTATTTAAACCAAGACCAATAACAGAACTAAAGCATCTGCTCAGCGCTTTCGATTCTCGAGATGTTTTTTAAACATTTTCCCTCGATATGAGAGTACGCCGACAGCTCAATCGATTGTTGGTACAAAGAATATTGTTGCAGAATTACTTGCCTCTAACGACCCGTTTGATTGTTAAACATTTGTTCAGTTCTCTGGCAAAGATCAATTTGAAATGGGCTTTTTATTTTAACTAAATGTTGTTAAGCTACTGAAATAATATAGTGTGTGTAATACATACATACATAAAAACGAAGTTATAACATATTTTCAAATAACCTTTAAGAATCAATATATTAGTAAATTTTCTACGTAACTTTATCAGAAAACAATCAAACTGCATGATATTGTTCCTATTATTTCTTTATTTAAACACTTTTGAAATGTATTTAATTTTAATTGTATAGCACATAATATAGATGACACATCTCGCTTACGAATGTTTAATTCTTCTTAGATATATGAACATTTTAATAACACAAATTTGCTTTATGATAGTGAATTGCTTAAAAACTTACTATCAATTGAATTATTTTATTTCTAGTTTTAAAATTATCTTAAATATCAAACAAACAGTGTAATTACACGCACAAGGGACATAACATCTTAATTCCCGAGGTTAGTGGCGCATTGCCGAAGTAAGCGATGGTTAACATTTCTTATAATGCCAATGTCTATGGGCGTTGGTGACCACCTAACATCAGGTGGCCCATATGATAGTCCATCTATTACTATACAGAAAAAGGAAAAAAACAATTTGCAAAATGATTGCGGAAATCTCGAAAGAATCTGAGAAAAACTTATTTTACCAGTTAGTACAAATGTCTTTGTAAAAATGTTGCAGTTAATACAATATAGAATGGCATATCTTACTTATATTCTTTGTCCGTTGAAGACGAAGTTGAGAGGAGTGCCATCTTGGGTACAAAATGTTTGTAATAATAAACTTTTGGTTTTACAGTTTTATTTTTTAGGTATTATTTTTCAGCTTTAAGTTCAAATGTAGCACCTTCTCTTATTAAAAAAATATTTTTTTGTATTTCTAATACTATTTACATAAATTAAATAATCGTACCCTTATAAAGGGTACGATTATTATTTATATAACTAATGAAAGTTGGACTTTAAGTTCACTTGCTATATTTTTTAAGTGGAATTTGTGTTGATAGTACATGTATTTGTGTGCAATAATTATATGTTAATGTCTCGTCAACATAATCCACGATATGAATATGGATTAAAAATATCATTGTGTTCATTAAACTTAGGTGATGTTTTATACTTAATTGTTTAAATTTCAAAATACAATTGTATACATTTAAGTGAATATAGTTAATTTTGTCCCACAATAAAAACAAGAAATAAAAGTATTCTTTTCTTTTATACGCTTCCCTTCCTTATGGGGTTCTTACGTAATCACATTATCTGTTTTTGTTTACAAAGTCTTTCCTAACTTGTGAAATGGCAATAGACTTAAGATATTTTAGCCGTCTTTACTCAACGCGTGGAAATTTTTGCTTTCAAACTCCAAGGATTTTTGGAATTGAAAAAAGCGTTTTGGGACTTGTAAAAAGCCGAGATGGCCCTGTAAAGCCGAGATGGCCCTGTGGTAAGAACGCGTGAATCTTAAGCGATGATCGTGGGTTCAAACCCGGGCAAGCACCACTGAATTTTCATGTGCTTAATTTGTGATTATAATTCATCTCGTGCTTTACGGTGAAGGAAAACATCGTGAGGAAACCTGCATGTGTCTAATTTCACTGAAGTTCTGCCACATGTGAATTCTACCAACCCGCATTGGAGCAGCGTGGTGGAATAAGCTCCAAACCTTCTCCTCAAAAAGAGGAGAGGAGGCCTTTAGCCCAGCAGTGGGACATTCACAGGCTGTTACGGATTACGGATACGGATTTTGGGACTTGTGTAGTTCTGTTTTTTATTAGTTCAGAAAAATACTGGTACAATAAAACATATTGTAAGACGGATCTAATTAGTTACATTATGATACAATTTTTTGAATGGTGGTAGTTTCTTGCTTTAATGGATATCATCCTTTCAAAAGTTATTTTACCACATATATCTATAAGTTAAATTGTTTCGTATTTATTTAAATGGTACGTTACTGTATTTCCAGATATCATATTAGATTTTATTTTATAGTTATTTAAGGGGTGCATAATTATTTTCTTTTACATTAATTTGTTACTAGCATTTTAAAACTAAGGTTTGTCCCTAATGGTACGCTAGTTATGTGTCGCATTAATTTTACAAAAAAGGACAAAAAATTATAATAAAAATATACAAGCATTATACGAATATAACACAGACACACTATAAACCAAAAGGAATAAAAAATAAATATGCTGAGAATTATGTGAGTGTTGATTTAGAAAAATAATAGAGATATGAAACAACTTAAACTAAACACAATGTTTATATTCCATTAAATATATCGTTAAATATGTATTTTTTATGTTTAATATTAGTTGTCATATTATTTTTAATCCGTTAGAAAGTACAGTGGTAGGCGGTGCCTTGACAGTGTAGCGAGTTATTTTTATTTCTTATAGTGCCAATGTTTATAGGCAAACGTGACTTCTCACCATCGGCTGGCCCATTTGCTTGTCTGCTTTTAGATTTCGACATTTTTTATAAATGAGACGAATTTTAGAATGAAGAATTTCTAATAATTTCTTAAATGGTCTATTCAATTGCAAATAGCTCTGGATATATTTGCGAAGCATTATTAATTATTTGGTAAATTGAATAGTTGGTAATTCAAAATAAACAGATAATTTAAATCGCAGAATTTTTGTTTACAATTACTGTCTCCATCTTTCTACACTTGCCAGAAAACTGCAATATATTTGTGATAAAAATTTCAATGTAAAATTATTCGGGCCGTCATTTGAAAGTAAATTTGTTACTAAGGGCTACCAATTTGTATAATTGAAATGATTTTTGCTGCTAGTGGCTAGTTTTTATTGGGTTTTTAGTCAATCATTTTTCAGTAGTATCCTTTGCCTTGGAAAGTACATAGGTTGTGTCGAACTTTATCTGGTCGTGTTTTATTTGCCATTTCATCGAATTATGTGTTGACGGCACTAAGATCACACTTAGCTATTGATTAGTCTTCCTTAAGACTGGTCGCCGCTGTTATTTACTCCCCTGTATGTGCAGTAACAGTATCGGCCTGTTAATGTCCTACTGCTGGGCTAAGGCCTCCTCTCCCTTTTTGAGGAGGTTCGGAGCTTATTTCCACGCTGCTCCAATGCTGGTCAGTGATAGAATGCTCGCCTGCCTGTATGTACGTGGTGCGTAAACTATATACTTCGGTGATATACATATATTTATTGAAAGAATATGCTTACAATTTATTGTACGTTTATTTATTTAGTTTTCCATAATTAGATATTCTTTCAAAAACCGTCAATATCGATGTTTCACATGGGCCAGTAGTCCCGACGAGGCCACTTATTTTTACGTTAATATTATTTATTTAATTTCAGATATCTATGAAGAGCTTATTTCCATTATATATGTTATAACTTAGTTATATGTTAAATTTTACATTTCTTTGTAGTGTCTAAAAATTCTTATACGATTTGCAAATATAATTTCACCTAAATTTTTTAATTGCAATTAATTACGACAACCCTATTCGACAGGTGATTGAAATTTTATGTGTTATGCTTCAAATGAAATTGTTTATTTTACGAAGCGGTACCTGTAAACATGTCTTGTTTATATTGGTCACTGATAAATTTGCTAAAGGATAAACAAACTTAACGTAACAAAATAGGTTTCAATTGCTTTGATATAAATTGTGGTGCGTATAAATTTTAAACGAATTTAGAGAATAACAGATTAACATAATTAGGGTTGATAACGGTGAAACAGATCTGCTGAATTTTTAACTTAAATACGTAAGTTAACAGATTGTTAACATACGTATTTAAGTTGAAATATTGAATTAATGGTTCGTTAACGTCAATAACTATTACAATAATAACTTTGAATGTGACAGAAAATTTACTAGTCCGGACTTTGTGCAAGTTCTTCTGCGCAGTTACCACCCATTGATCAGATATTCTACCGCTAAACAGCAATATCAAGTATTTTATATATTTGAAGGGTAAGTACTTCAGGCACAAGGGACATATAACATCATCATCAACACATCTTACCGGCAGTGGTGACCACTTACCTTCAGGTGCCCGTTTGCCCGACCGCCTACCAATACTATAAAAAATAATAATAATAAATGATATTGAAATACATATCACCACTTTCACTAAATACTTTTAAAGCACATTGTATTGCAATTCTGTAAAAGCCTTCAAATATATTTCTAAATACGTCAACAGTGCCATCTATTTAGCAATGTTTGAAGTTTTAACAGGAAATAATTTAGGTGGAATCACTCAATATCTGCAATAAAGCTGTGTGAGGTATTTTAGGATTTCAAAATCTCGAGAGAGACCCAATTTCTGCGAGTCGTTCATTTAGCTGTCAAAGTGGCAAGTCTTGAAAACGGACAAAAAGTGTATTTCACGGAACAAAAAATAGTCAGAGCAACAAATCCAACCCTGGATTCATATAATGTGATAAAAACGATGATTTTAATGGAAACAGTGATAAAATTTCTATAAATACGAGGAATAAATTTGTGTACTCGACTTCTTAAAGTTTAAGAATACCAAGTACTGCTGTTCTGCGGTAGAATATCTGATGAGTGAGTGGTACCTACCCAGACGAGCTTGCACAAAGCTCTTCTACCAGTAAAATATTTATTTTATGTTTGTATTACTAAGCCATTAATCCGATTTTGATTAAACTTTGGTGACTTGTTCTGCGTTCGTCCGCAAATGTTCCTGGCCAAAAATATTATGTATATATAAAATATACTTCAATATTAATGTTCTATGTAGACCTTGACTTTATCCGTGCGAAGAAGAGATGGGAGCTCGTAAATCATAAAAGAGCTTGGAGTTTGTATTTATTGAATTCCATACTGGCTGCATGAAAATTGTATTTGATTATTACATAAATATATGTAAATGTATAATTAATAACAAAGGAGTACATTCAAATTTTTTGCCAGTTCTTTTTCAGTAGAAGTCTGAACCGTTAGTAATTTACATTGAATCGCATAAAATAACGATTTAAAACTGCATGCAAGGGCCTACTTGAAAAAAAAATTTTTTGATTTGGTATAAACAGTTTTAACTGTCTTCTTTATTCAGAGTTTTTGGGTCGAACCAATAAAACGTCATTGAGTTTTTCACTTTAAAAATTTTTATTAGCAGTTCAGAGTTTGGTAGTTTTCAGTAATAAACACTCCCGTGCCTCTGAAAGTACATAAAGCCTTTGATCCCACGGCTGAACTCTTCGTTCGTGTCGGATTGCCGTCTCATTGGATTATGACACTGAGGAAATAGAAAGTTCACCTGTGGCTGTGCACACACGTATAAAATATATATTCTCTTTCGAGAATGGCTGCAGCCGGAATCGGCCAGAGAGACATTTTGCATTTTTAAGTGACGTTTTCATTCCGTTGATATTTTATACATTTTCTCATGATATGTTTATATATGAGTATGCTTAAATAAATTGTCAGGATAGAGTGTTTTAATATTAATAAACCCTTATATGCGCACGGGGTCATTTTAGCCCTACTGGAAAAAAATACATTTTCTAGTGCCAATATTTAGTAAGCGTGGTTAAATATATTCTAAATGTATTCCTCAAATAGGAGACATTAGCAGTGGAACAATTACAGGTGATTACTTTAAATTATAAAATTAATTGGACTATTGTGTTACAGTTTGAAGGGTGAGTGAGCCAGAGTAACTACAAGCACAAGGGACATAACAACTTAGTTTCCAAGGTAGAAGGCGAATAATTGGCGTTTTACTTTATTAAAAAAAAATAACCATTCATAAATAAAAGTTAATCATGTATATACAAACATTTAGAATCAAAAGTTTTAATTGTGTAAGATAAAATGAATATACAAATTATTATTAACAATGCAATTAATAACAACATAAATTGTTTATCGGTTATCGCTACACGTAACGAGTCGTACTAAACTAAATTCACATCTATTAGTCCCCATTCAACCATAAATTAGAGTGTCACTCAACTGTGCGGCCACGAACTCGGCGTTACTGGAAATTTAATATATATTTAGTGCAATACAATTTATATTTGAATATTATAACGGTCAGAAATATAATACTTACAGTTTCTAAATGTTCCACCGTTGGTTTGGTTTGGTTTGGTTGTCAAATGTCTTTTGAGAAGGTTTGCTCACTACGGTACTACAATGTATGAGCCCAATTCTACTAATTTATAATTCTACTAATTTATAAAGTTATATATATATAATATATTATATCCGTTCCCGATACAATTCCGAACCAATTTTGACTGTTTTACATTTGTTTAGATCGTATATAAATATAATAACCAAACCGATATATTATAATGTTATCATATACCGTAATGTTAGAACATAAATTAATCGTTTACTTTTTAGTAGTGAATAGCAAAATTAAAGAATAGGAAACGATAAACGGTAGCGATTACGTTCCGATTCAATAACGATAGAATTACAGTTTATTAGTAGAACTGGTTCCCTGTTTGATATAAACACGAATGAATTTGAACATGCAGGTTTTTACATTACCCTCCTTCCTCGTTTAAGATTCAATCATCGTGTTCTATGTAATTGATCTCTTAGTAGGGCTAAGAAATTTTATGACATAGCTTATAGCTGAACTATGACAATGTCAATTCGGTGACCGTTTACTGTGGCGCGGCTTTGAACCCGCGATCTTCATTTAGCATTATATATTCTAAGTATGATTAAGAATATGGCATTTTAAGATGAGCATAAGGAGTTCCAGGGGTATTTGATAAAATCAATCTGGTTTTTATAATTAAAAATAACTGAAATTATTTTATTTAAAGTTCTTAGACAAGAATAAAGCTATAGATATTCACATTATACTGGTGGTAAGGCTTCGTGCAAAAACGTGTGGGGAAGTACCACCCACTCATCACAAATTCTACCGCAATACTCAGTAGTAGGGAACTAAGATTTTATGTCCCTTTTGCTTGTAATTACACTGGCTCACTCACTCTTCAAACCGGAACACAACAATACCAAGTACTACTGTTTTGCGGTAGAATATCCGATGAGTGGGTGGTACCTACCCAGACGAGCTGGCACAATGTCTTACCAAAAACGAGGGCAAACGAGCAGGAGGCTCACCTGATTGAAAGTGATTACCACCGCCCATGGATACCTGCAACATCCGAAGAATTGCAGGTGCGTTGCCGGCCTTTAAGGAATGAGTGCGCTCTTTTCTGACATCCGCTTCACTTTAACAGTTGAGCCATAGCTTCATATATTATTTAAAAAATATGTTTCCCAAACATTTACCACGGCGTTTTCGACTTTCATTTCAGATATATTACTTTGTGTCCTTATTAATAAAACAAAAGGCTTTCCAAATGATGCGGACTCAGCTCACCCATAAATTCGGTTCCCTAATTAAGTCCGCAGGATGTACTCATCCGCGATATATAACTTCCGCTCTGATAAAATGTTAATTCGTAATACACTTGTTTGGTTTGCGTTCTTTAAAATCGATATTTCCTTGGAACTGGTAATTACTGGTATATACTGGTAGTAACTGGTAACTTGAAAGTGATAAGCTATATATAATATGAATTATTTTATGATTCGATTTTAATATTATGCAAATGTAATTTTCTGGTGCAGGTATTGTGATTGTGTATCGCATGGTCATTTCAGATAATGTGAAAAATGAGGAGCAGACTTGTTTTTATGCCTCGATTTTTAATATAAATTTATATTTCTGTTACATGCTCTGGTACAAGAATTTAATACTTATGAAGTAGTTTTAATGTTAATCATAGAAACAGCCCCACTTTCAAGGGCTTCGAAACACAAACTACAAATAGCATTATTACTACTACTGCCACTACAAGAACTACTAGTAGTACCAGGCAGGGCTTTTTGTAAGCCCGTCTGGGTAGGTACCACTAGCTAGCTAGCATTAGATATTCTACCGTTGGTGGCGCATTGGCGATGTGAGGCATGTTTAATATTTCTTACATTGGCAATATCTATGGGCGATAGGGACCACTTACCATCAGGTGGCCCATTTGCCTGCCCGCCTACCTATAAAATATTAATAAATAAACGCAGTCTGGGACAAACTTTCTAAAAATATTTGACATGACTTAAGTGGGATCGTTCGTGGCTGGAGCCTGCAGTGCACTTCATTACTTACCCGTAAGAACAGACATATTGTGATATACTATTTTGATGTTTGTATTCTTAAAATATTATATTTTTATTGTCAATGTCACATATCACTCTTTGACATTTCACGACCATTTTCATCGATGAGTTTCGAGCTTGTTCTTAAAGAATAGCCACACCGATTATTGCTCCTAACACACTTAGAAATAAGAATACAGCTTAATATAAGTTTTTCACTAGTTTTTTTTTTAATTAAAAAACTAATCATAGTTTTTGGTAAATTAACCACAGCTCTGGGACACTGACAGATGACCTAATTGTCAAATATGGGCTGTGGTTGGATAAATGATTGATACACTCTAGCACCACACTCACCGCACTACCGCAAAACTTGAATCAAGCATTTATGTTTTATAGTATTAGAGTGGATTATGTCATATTATGGACGGAATTTGTTATGCAATTTATTTTTTTAATGTTTGATGTATATTATTATTTGTTCACGTGTTCATACAACTAATCTATTAGAAGGGTGTTTTTGGCACTAATTTAGTAAACCCGGTTCAATCATGTTCGCTCAACGTAGTTGCTCCTCGTTTTCTCAAAACATAACAATTCAATATTTCTATCTGATATTATCTATTAATTATTTATAAGCAACCTTAAAACCGAAAGCGGACCTAAAGACAATTGAATCAATTCATATGCTGATTTTGATTATGTAAGCTCTGTTTACAAAAACTATTTAAATATTAAAAAAATACTGATATAATATTATCTCTGTTGGTTGATTAAACTCCGTATTGCTTTATTCAGCCTTGAGGGGTGCTTAAGCCAGTGTAATTATAAGCAAAAGGGAAATAATATCATAAAAATGCCTGACTGTCTGATTGCCTCGTTAACCATGTGGTTAGATGTAAGGCCGCAAGCCCGGAGGTTTGGGTTCAAATCTCAGATCGGGCTTGGCAAGTTATAGAGTTTTTCTGTTGAAAATTCTCAGTAGCAGCCCGCAGTCTGGAAGTTGTAAGTGTATACACTCCCATGCCTCGTAAAGCACTTAAAGCAGTTGGTTCTGCGACTGAACTCATTCTTGCCGTGTTGTATTGCCGTCCCATCGGATTACAAAAGTGCACCTCTGTTAGCGCATACACTTGTACACTGTATATCGAAATTGAAAATCTCTCTTGAAATTAGGCGCCGTGGAAAATTGGTCCGTAGATCATTATATTAGCGAGTGATTAAATAAAAATATTTTTTTATTAAAATAATATTATTAAAGTTAAACAATGTCATGTCTTTTTCTTTCGAATGTCAAATCAATAATGACAGAAAGAGAGCAATAAGTGCCTAACTAAAAATATGTAATTACTACTATAATATATTTATAGCATTAGACTTAAAAGCGTACAAACCAGTTTGATTAATATTTTTTTTATAGAATAGGAAGGCGGACGAGTATATGGGCCTCCTGATGGTAAGTGGTCACCAAACGCCCTTAGACATTGGCATTGTAAGAAATGTCAACCATTGCTTACATAGCCAATGCGCCACCAACCTTAGGAACTAAGATTTTATGTCCCTTGTGCCTGTAATTACACCGGCTCACTCATCCTTCCGGAACACAACAATAACAAGTACTGCTGTTTTGCGGTAGAATATCTGATAAGTGGGTGGTACCTACCCAGACGAGCTTGCACAAAGCTCTACCACCAGTAGATATAGTGATTAATATATTTGCTAATGTCAGTAATTTTTAAGGGTCGTCTAATGCGTTGGCGTAAAACAAAATAATATGTTACCACTATTCATACATATTTATGACTTATATTAAAAATATAATTCGTATAGATTGTTCTTTCCTTTCTCACAAATTAAATTTATGTAAAAACGTATAATATTTTAATGTTCTCATTACAAATTTTAGTGTTAAATATTTCATCCTTTTTATCATTCTTATGTCTATCAAGGTAAGAATCATTTTCATTTGCAGCTATTTCATTTTCATCTCTCACGTGTTATATATTTACGGGCTCTGTCAAACATGCTATTTTATAATCTGTGGGCGTCTATGTTTTATTGTGATTGTTTTATTTATTGTGTACAAGTTTTCATTAAATCCGCTGTTTTATCGCATGTGCCGTCTCACAACAGCCCAGTGTCATATAAATACTTTTTACAACTTTCTTCGTATGTGGTACAGGATAACTTACTATAAACAAAAGTGTTACGTTTTATGTTTAATATAAAATCTGCTCGTCATATAAGCCACCTGATATTTACCTCTATTTACGAACATTGGCATTACGAAAAACTTTTAAAGTCTTAATATAGGAAAATTATATTAATAGTGGCATACTGCCTATTGGCGAACAATGAACACGAAGATTGTGCCATATAGGTGGATGAGGAACATTGTGGCACAGCCTACTTAGGAGTATATAAAATAGACGGGAAAGACTTATTGTATGCTTCTTCCGTTAATGAGAATACGCACGTCATTAACATTATGTTGATCCGCGAACGCATATTTGACTAAGACTTATCTGATGTAATTAACTAATTAATAATCATGTATGTAGTTTAGCCGAGATGGTCCAGTGGTAAGAACGCGTGAATCTTAACCGATAATCGTGGGTTCAAACCTGGGCAAGCACCACTAAATTTCTTGTGCTTAATTTGTGATTATTATTCAACTCGTGCTTGACGGTGAAGGAAAACATCGTGAAGATACCTGCATATGTCTAATTTCACTGAAATTCAGCCACATGTGTATTCCACCAACCCGCAATGGAGCAATGTGGTGGAATAAGCATCAAACCATCCTTTTAAAAAGCCCAGTTTTTCAGTAAATAGAGAAAGATATTTTTCGATGATTCTGTTGACAAATTTAAGGAATAGTAATACTGGTGTATGTAGGGTCTACTTCGCCCAAGTTGATATCACTCACAGTATATATACTACCGCCTACAAAGCGTATTGCCTTCGTAGTAGGATGTGTGAGTTACTACAATTAAATGCACATCACATGCTAAGATTGGTTTATCCGAACCATTGCATTATGATACTGAGCGGCATGGAGAGATCGACAGTGTGTGCGCACAACTGGTTTCATATAATATCTTCTGCATAATTGCCGTGTATAATTGCCATTGAAAATAACAACTATGGCCTACATTCGATCGAAACAATTCATGAAAAATATAATTTATTTGGTTTGTTTTCATAAAAAATATCCTCATAATAGCTTGAATAACATTGTTGACATTCTAACAAGCAATTGGGCGCTTTGAATATAGATTTATCAATTTAACGAGATTATAAAATTTTGTAAATAAATTCCATAGCGTCTCGTTCGTCATAAAATCAAACCGTGTGTTATCAACGGGGGGTATTATAAAATTCAATGATGTATTTCGTACACATAAGAATCGCCCTTATACTAAACTACATAAGAATCATATTGGCTTGAATAGAAACAAGGTTTGTGTGATCAACCGTAATCCTGATAGAATACATTGTTTTGGTATTTTAGTTCTTATTTTATATGAAATACGAATTTTAAATTTCTAATTTTGTAACATGTTCCATTTCATGTGGATTTTGTAACGATAACTCATATTGGAAATTGAAATGTTATCGTAAACATGTTTCCGTTCTGTGTTTACTTTTGTTTAATATATTTTTTATGTTAATATGTAGATTAGGTGATAGTTACAATATATTTGAAATACAATGATAAAATTACATTGTCCAATTAAGTAGTTTAAAATATTCAATTATTTGACGAGCCGGTTGGCGTGGTTGGTAGATTCTTGCCTTTTCACGTCGAAGGTTGTGGGTTTGATTCCCACGCAGGACAGACATTTGTGTGCAGTCTGGGTGTAATTATCTATATAAGTATGTATTACCAAAAGAAAAGTAGTATATGTAGAATATAAGTTGTCTGGTTTCCATAGCACAAGCTTTGTACAAGCTTAATTTGGAATCAGATGGCCGTGTGTGAAAAATGTCCCAGGATATTATTATATATATTATTATTCAGCAGCAGTAGATACTTGCTTTTTATGTCGAAGGTTGTGGGTTCGATTCCCACCCAGACATTTGTGTGAATGAACATGTCTGTTTGTCCTGAGGCTGGGTTTAATTATCTATATAAGTATATATTTACAAAAGAAAAATAGTATGTGTAGTATATCAGTTGTCTGGTTTCCGTAGTACAAACTCTGCTTAGTTTGGAATCAGATGGCCGTGCGTGATTACTGCCCCAGGATATTATTGTATGATAAAAATAATTAAAGTAAATAAATATATAAATATATATATATATATATAATTTGTCCTGTGATACATTGCTATGAACGTTCGCTCATTTTCTTATAAAACAAATATATTTTCAAAACTTTGTTGGAGATAAATCTTGCATGAGGTGTGCTGCGGGGACTCGTGTTGGTCCAAGCTTATTTCTTATTTACATTAATGGCAGTTGTGTCTTGTCTTTAGGAACCAGAAATAAAACTTTCTTTATCAAGAAGTTACTCAAGATTTGAAGGAAATTATGAGCATTCCGTGTTAATTTAATTCTGTCAGCAAAATATCAGATACTTCAAGGATTGTTACACCATTGTTGCTTAAAACCATATTACATAATCTTTGTGATTAAGAATAATAAATTGTTTATCGTCTTTCATTAAAAGTATAAGCTACTTTGTTTTATTACTCTTATATTATTTATATAATATAGTAATTCGCTATTTTATAATTTATGTTTATGAAACTAATTTTTGACTTTCAGTGAATAGCTCGTTGGTTTAGTCACTACTGATACCGATGTTTACATCCTTATAAGGCCGCAGGCCCCGATGTTTACATCCTTATAAGTCCGCAGGCCCCGATGTTTACATCCTGGGTTGGGTCAACAATAAGTTATTTGTTTTTTATGTCGAGAAATTCTCAATAACAATCTGGAGTCTGAAAGATTTTTTACACTTCTGCGCCTTGAAAAACACATACAGCCTTCGCTTGCACTCTTTTCAGTCGTATCGGATTTCCCATCTCATCGAATTATAAAAGTAAGGATATAGAGTGCTATTGTGTTTTCGCCATCATTTTTAAATGCTAATCCCTTAAGCAAAGGCGGCCTAAATCGCGACGGAGGACATTATCCTTTCCTCACTTGGAGTATCCGGCGCCCAGACCAGAAACACATTGATCACAATAAACTTCCTTTCTGCCTTGACAAAATATATTTTCCACTCATGAGGAGTAAAGCTGTAAATAAACTAGTTTTACTAACAATAGTATCAAAGTGTTACATTAAAAATCGTGTGCGACACGTGTAGAAGCGGCAGTTACGAATCATTTACGAATGAACATTTTTAAATCATTTATAATATATGACAATTTATGATTTGAGGGTGAAAAAAAGAAATAATATAGTGAAATAAACATAATCATCGTAGTAAAACAAAAAAAAATTTAAATGTCACTCTCAAGTGTGAGTCACAATTAAATCTATAAAAAAAAATTGTCTATCTGTGATTTCAAAATATTTCCCTTTTAAAATTTAATATTAGCGAGTTGTCAAAACCAAAACAATATTTTTTTTGTCTGTCTGTCTGTTTGCCGAAGATGTAGTTCTAGCAAAAAAAAATACTACATCTAATATAGTATATAAGCATTACAATAATTCAGTATATCCATTTTTCCTTAATTACTAGAATAGTAGTAATGGCACTTATATCATAAATACAAAAGGTTGTGTGGGCTGTGAATATTTATTACTTCGTCATGCTTTATCACAGCTAAAATATGACAAAATTAAGTAAAAAGTGTACGTAAAAAGGAGGAAAATAAAACACTTTGAACCATAAATGCTCGACATTGTATTTGGAAACATTTACAAGAAACAATTGTTATCGAATCTCTTTAACAGGTCTACCCGCAACTCGTACAGGTTGCCGGGCAATTGACATTATCCTATTGACCTGCCATCCATTGACAAGTGACTTGATTGTTAGTCGTTACGATTTCGTTTTCCTTTATATTATGTAAAATATAACAATGGTTTTGAATAGATTATTATTCCAAAAATAATCGTGAATGAAAAATCAATTTATTCATTTTGTATCGATTCGATTGATTAATAATATATATATATTTATATATATATATATATATATATATATATATATATATATATGTATATAAATTATTGTTTTAAAATTAGCAATGTATTTACATTATATACAAATGAAAACAATTTAAGAACATCTTATAATAAAATGACAGATGTAAGATGATAGATAACGCTTCAATGGATAGCCAGTAGTGTGTTTTGTTAATAATATACATTTCTTAGCACCGTTAGAACTAAATACGACTAGATTTCATAATTTCAATATAGAATTCTCTATTTACAAATTTACATTTATATACAATTTAAATGCTAAGTCGGAAATAAATAAAAAAAAAATGTTAGACCAATTTTCATTACAAGAAATAACAGAACATAAATATATATTAAACGTCAATATTTTGTATTACATAATATGTTTTATTTAAAGTAAATAAGCTTTTAATAAAATTATCAAAGCGCTTTCATTTTAATTGATCTATATTTTTACAACCTTTCAAACTTTGAGCGAAACGTTATTTATAAGGATAGCTATTTAATGAAATATCTTTAGGCCGCCTCAGTCACTCGAAGTTAATAGAAATACAATATGACTTGACCTTAAGACCATGAGGAAACAATAATATTTGAGAAAGATTTTTTTTAATCACGTTCTGAGATCGAATACTTTAAGATCTTCGTTCCATATTTAAACTTCATTTCGTATTTTTCTATTTTTTATAAATTCTTAGTATTCACGTCTGCGAACAACTCTCTAACGAGTATAGAATCTTTTTAATTAAGCAATTAAAATATTTCAATATGAAAGAGACATAAAATAAAAGAATAAAAAAAATCATTGTATTTGATATAAAAAAATCAGAGTGGGGCTGAAATCGTATTTTTTGGATAGCCATTGAATTGGTTCAATTTAAAACGAACCACGTTTGAGAACGGTGACATTGCTAACAGTGGATAAATGTTGTCGCTATATTTAACAATATTTCAAATGCGGCCACGGATCAAGCTTTTAATACACAGGTTATAACCAGACAAAATACGAAGTAGGCTTACTTTATAAGCGAATTGAACGTTTCAGTTATCATCGCATTCACAACCTTATATTATAAGTAAATTCTTAAAATGTTGGTGATTAGTCATATGTTACTCATTTCTAATATATTTCGTCGTATTTAATTAAGATGTTATTATTTTGGGTATGTATGTTCGCATGACCTTGTAGTATTTGTTTATGTTATGACAGCGCAAAATCAAGGCTTACTGAAATTACAATATAAAATATAATCATAAAACATTATAAGAAGTTTAAATATTCCGCATTTGAACCTATTTATTTTACGGAAATAAATTAAAAAAATTACCTCCACATACACACAATATATATATTTCCATAGCGCTAACGAAATATTCTCATCACCAAACACACGTTTAAAGAAAACAATGCAAAAATCTTGACTTGATTATTTAATACAGGCTTATATTACAATAGCATTTAGATATATATTTAAATTGGTAAAAAAAATAATCAATAATAATTGATATCAATTGCAATTGACATGTTGGAATAATTGACTTGATTTGCAACCCACTAGTATTATGGCCATACACGTTCTAAGATCGCGCGACAAATCTACTATACAATTCTCGGTATCAATCATACGTTCCAATATTTGTCGGACGACATTTTACATATATGTGATAATTCTTTACGGAGTGCTGAACATCTTAGAACGTTTTTGTGATAACATGTGACAAGATCGTAGTGTGATGTGCTAACAAGAAAGTGTAAGCCTTTATTTTTCCCACGACAGATTAGGAGAGATCGAGTCATATTGTATATCATTCGAGAGACGACGGTTGTTTACATTAAAAATTTAAATTAAAAAGCGTCGTAAGTCTATAGAATATAGTATAAAGTTTGATATAAAAAAATTGTAGAAATAAAATTTTGTATAATTAAATAATAATTTTAATTTTTATCTTAAAAATTATCTATAGACTCATACGCTCAGTGCTTCTCAAACTTTAAGCAAATTGACCACTAACAAGTGTACACTTACATTAATCCATACACAAACATTGAAAAAGGGTAATTTACAAAAGTTAAAGTATGAAAGGAACACAGTCAGTACTTATCTTAACAGGGTATTTACATCAAGGGTTCTAGAACATTATAGTGATATGTCTACATCGTAAAAATATTATTATAGCAAAATGTCTATAAAAACATCTTTAAATGTTTACATTAAAATTTTCATTTGGGTATATCTGGGTAGATTGACATACAAGATTGCTTTAATAATTGATATATTGAAAATTCAGAAGATATGCGTTATTCAAATTCAATAGTTAGTGAGTTGTAAGTTGACAGTTTCATAAAAACATAAATCAAATCATTCGATACTGCACTGCAGTCTAGAAAACCCTTACAATGCCCCCTACCATCTATTTTATATACAACTCTCTTGCACCCGATGCGACGTGGTGACGACTTCCGGTCGGAGCCGGTGCGCTGTCAGCGATGACGTCACGCCCGTTGAGCTTGGGCTGCAAGCGTTCACGCCCTTGTTGACGCGATTTAAACTATGATATGACTGAAAGAGAAGTTTCCCGTTAACGTCTTTAAACATATATAATATAAATATGTAAACAAAACAAATTTTCTTCATAATTTATAACTCGAAGAGGTTTCGCATTATTTTATATATATTTTAAGCTAACTTGACTAAAACTTCAGCGTGATTTAGGGTTCTATCTGCCAGAGAAACCCCAAGCATCACGCGTTCCATTCCTCGCTGAGCGACCTTAAACACGTGGATCAGTCCTACGGTGAGTGCCCACGTTTTGGCACCGTAAGTCAATACAGGCACGACGTACTGATAAAAACCTTGGTCTTAAGCGATACGTGTTAAAGTGGAGACTACGCTCAGGCAAACGTAGTGTGGGATGCCGTGTATCAGGGTGGACCGATGATTTGAAGAAGGTGGCAGGTACGGGATGGATGCGGGTTGCCCAAGATCGGGATGGTTGGCGTTCTATGGGGGAGGTTTTCATCCAGCAATGGACGACTTATGCCATTAAATATATCTGCGTAATGTTCGCAATTAATTTTTGTTTACATATTTGGTAATAGTGGTTTTTTTAATTATTTAGGTAAGTAAACTGACAAACGGTCCACATGATGGTAAGTAAGAAGTTATGTGCCCTTTAATCACACTATCCTACTTACCCTCCAGATCAAAACACAATAATAACAAGTATTGCTGTATAGCGGTAGAACCCAGATCGGCCGGCATAAAACCTTTTCACCAAGTAAATTGATGAGATAATTACGTTCAATTTTACGTTCACAGAAAAAAATGGTCATTCAATCTATTTTGTTGCATTTCCAAATCATTAAATCTAGATACCAAAACATTACTATAATACAATTTTGCCTCAGTGTATATAAGAAGCAAAATTGAAATGTGCATTTAAGGGTGTAAAATGTTAAATCTGAAACCAACATCATTATTAGATGGTAGTGTCGCATCATTAAGCAAAGTTCTTTCAAAAACTGAACCAGAAAAAAAAGCAAGTCATTTAAATGCTTGGCCCACATAACACTAATTGTGGCTGCTTCGGAAAATAGAGTGCTGACCTACTCTCATTCTGAATAAGTGAGCATACAAAATATATATTGTATTTACGTTTCCATTGTATTCAACACAAAGATCATTTCATTTCAGATGAAAACATGCTTCATAGCTCACATAATTGCATTTTTTTTATATAAAACTACTATCAGATGCACAAACGTTTTGAGGAATGGGTTGTTGTATCTTCAACGAAATTCATGTTTGTGGGAGCGATGATGTGAATTTAATTAAATGTTTTGTTTGAATATTTTAGCGGATTCGAAATAGAAACTCGTGAAAATAAATAGTACAAATAAATTCAAACTAACAGTAACAAAATTGGTTTATTTAAAGGGTAAAATGCTAGTAATTATATACTTCTAAATATGGCAGGATTATTATAGATTAAAACTGTTTTTATAAGGTGAAAATTTTGCTTATGATGCGACACTGCCATCCAATTATGATAATAGTTTTAATCTAAAACATTCAATCACAAAATTTTTTAAAATTTCAAAACCGGAGCTGATTGAATTTTATAATAATTTTTTAAACGTCACAAGTCTAATTATTTGTATTGTCTATCATAATTTAGATATTATTGTTAGAAGTCAATATTTTGTGCTTTTAGAAAATATTATAATTTTTACGGTGCCTGTTAGCTCATTTTTCATTCCTGGAATGAAAATTAGGAAACGGTGAATAGCATTCTTGTACTGCGAACATTCTTTCTACTATTTCACGCAGCTATAAATTAAGCTGTTATAATTTTAGAATTGTATTTTTGACTTAATTAGTTATTTTTTTTAACTTTATTTTGGTTGCTTGCTATTTTTTCATAAGTAATTACTGAAAGAAAATCTATAATATAATATAAAATTAGAACATATACCGAGTAATGTAAAATTAACACAACTTGCTGAAAATACATTAGTGTAAACACTTAATTACAATTTACTTAGAAAAAGAAAACAGCTGTTCACATCCGAAACAACGTAAGAACTTAGAAATTAAATAATAAAAGTGGAACTGGAATAAAATTAGTGTAAAAAAAGAAAAGCTTTTCACTATATGACTTTGAGCGCAGGAAGCTTTTGCACGAGTTGTTAATGACTTAGATTTTATTAATTGTAGTTTATAATTTAAGAAAAGTTTTTATACTTACACTAGTCAAAGGTATTTTATAGTCCTTTTTTCTGAAGTCAGCGTAGTACCCGCCGCCGTCAGGCTCGGAGCGGGCGTCTTCGCTGACTTCTCGCATCTTGCTGTTGGACGGTGGTCGCTGCAGGCTCATGTATCCATTGGACACCGGCCTTCGTTCTAAAGTATACAAATTAGTTTAATTCAAATATATAACAAACTTACATTCTGTGAATTTCAAATTTGTCGAATCATGTAAGTAAAATTTCCTGTTCAACTTAATAATTATAATAAACAGAATAAATAGTGATTTGTTCATCTAAGAATATATTTATGGAGTATTTTTATTAGCTTTTAATTAAAATATAATGTAAAATTGAAAACTTTTAAAATTTCACGAATAAGTGTAGATTGTAGCTTTCTACGATTTTCCTTTTCGTTGAATAATAAGCGTAACGATTAAATTAAACTTAAAAATTCATATCAATACCGGCAATGACATTTTTCTGAAACATACGGATTCAAGATACGTCCTTACATATCTTGAATCTAATAGAAGATAGTATTCAAAAGTAAATTCGTTATAAAATCATAAAATAAGGAACGAATGATAATGACAATGGGAATGTAATAAAAATCACGTTTGTTAATCTAATATATACTTTCATTTTTAAACGACTTCGAAAATATGGAGGTTTTTCTATCGATCTACATATAATCTTCATTTGTAAGTTTATTTTTATGTCCGCGATTTTCTCAAAAATAGAGATCCTATTTGGATTATAATGCATTTTTTTTGAGATAGGCTATAGTGTATAGTATATTAGGGTATGATCGGAGATAGTTCTTTTTTCTTTAAAAAATAATAATTGATTTATGTAATAAATTATTTAAAAGCTGACTCGGAAAGCTGGTGATTCAGTCATTATTCAAACTAATTATTAGAAACTAAAAAAAACTATTTATAATATATTGCACGTCTGATATGGAAACTGTTAGAACTAATTAACTAATATCAGTAAAATGTATTTAGACAGTTTATGCAATTAATAATATTCTGATTCTGATTCTGAAACATAGCAATACAGAACATTGCTGATACCCACTTGGATACGATAAAGCCCTAGGTGCACTAAATTTCGTAATAAATTCTATTTCAAATTTATGTACTGCGTTTAATCTAAAATTCTATTTGTTTGTGGTAAAACTCACCATACAAATTTGGTATAATATCTGGGTCAGCGTCATCAGCTGGGTCAGGATCAGGTGCTGTACGAACTTCTGCCTTAACAGGAGTGCTACATTGTCCACTGCGCTCCGCGTACATAGCTTCACTAAAGAATTATAAAAATTCAATTGTTAATAATGATAATAAAAACTATTTATTTTTCTCAAACACAATAATTTATATTATAGTGATTTATCTGCGGCTTCGTAAATATATAATATAAATATTAAATACCTATTTCCAAGGTTGTTTTTGCAAAAATAAAGAATTTTCGTACAAACTTTCATCCCGTTTATTAGTTACATTTTCGAAAATCCTTTCTTGGTGTAAAAATTTTCATGGCGCTAGCACCAGAGGTACTTTGAGCTGTACGTTATTATATATTGTATATATATATATATATATATATATATACAATATTAGCAACCCTAAGCGAGTAAGCACAGCATGAAATGTTGTTATTAACTTAACAATAATAACAAAGCAAGCTAACAAAATAATCTATTTTAGAATAGAGTAGACCTCTGCCCTGTAGCGGGACACATATATTGAATTAAATGTAAAGCTACCACCGGTTCGGAATGTAGATTCCACCGAGAAGAACCGGCAAGATACTTAGTAATTATTCTTTTACACATTTAATTGACTATTAATGAATTCTTAAAAGATATTAAGTGTTTGCTAAAACACGTTTTTGTCAATGTTATACGAATATATACAGATTTCGAAAACACAAATTAAACGAACCCCTAACTCCATTTTTGGATCTGCTCGATTTTATCAAATTATTGTAATGCCATACGTTAGAATTTGCATTGATTCAATTATTTACATTGGAAAGGGACTAAAATTTACATAAATGATGCAAAAATCAAAATATACATTATACAAATAGGCTCTAAAAACAAATTTAATTTAAAACTTCTGGTTCATGATGTTTAATTACAAAAAAACGAAACTACGTAATATAAATTATGTAAATATTTTTAAAAGCTATGATTTTAGACATAAAATCTGCTTTTGCGATGATCGAAATATGCTGATAATATAAGTGATGCAGAATTAATTCTCTACTAGCTAAGAGAATCGAAGTACAAATCTTTTAATCGGCTCAAGCCTATTTCGCGCAAGTTCTTCCAATCTGGTTAACAGCCTGATTTCGATTTAGGCACGGGCTATTTTAATTGAATATCCAGTGGTAAAGATGATTTGGCATTCGAACAGGGATTATATAGAATTATATATATATATATATATATATATATATATATATGAAATGTCTCTCTCTGATATGAAATGGTTATTAAATTTAAGTGACTTCAAATTCAAGACGGTCTATTAGGGTTTTTATTCTATCACCAAAGTTTTTACTAAAAACAGTTCCAAAGCACTCATGATGTAATATTAAATTTGGTTCTACATGATACTTAACTGATTAAATTTCGTTATTAATATTAGTTTTCATCAATGTATAAGAGAGTTACTTTATTTTAATTCATTTAGAGAATAAGGAAGAAGCCCTGAGCCAAAAGTCCTTATCTGATAAGGTTGATTACTTTTTGAGAGGACATCTCGGCAAACATAAGAGGATGCTGAGGATGGATGAGGATGAGGAGGATGAGTGATGCAACACAACTCGTTTAGATCGAGACCAGAAAAATAAGACCCGATGATAAAAATCAATGGGATATTGGTAGAGGAATTTTTCCAACTGCGGACGAACAGGGGCATGTACATCACAAGGTGAATTTATTTATAACTAATTTTATGTAATCATATAATAATATTTTATTATATGAAGCCATGTATATAAAAATTTATAAAGCCATGTACAATTTAATAAGTTCTTACCTCAATGGTGCATGCTTAGCCGGTAAATGTCTATGGCGATTCGCATGCCGCTTGTAAAGAATTGCAAGCACACCACAAACAGCTGTTGCTAATAAAGCAGACATCGCTGCTATCGACGCCACCACTGGAGACATCCCCAATGAGTTGCTTTCACCTGAACAATGAATAATTATCAACATTCAATTTGTTTGTAAATGTATTAGATAAATATAACCACAAATATTATGGGCTACCCATTTGCTTATCCAATAAACTAACTTTAATAATTAATAGGTAACATAGGTTACTATAGGTTATTGATGTTATACGTAGGCGGGCGGGCGTATAGGCCACTAAAGCTAAGTGGTCACTACCGCCCATGGCCATTGGTGATTTATTCTAGATTTAAATGTACTAACCATTTCTTACATCTCAACAATCTACAATCAAGATTAAACAGTTTTATACACATTGTAATAAAATTCCAACCTACTAAACCCATTCGAGTTCATTAAATCGATCATTAAAATGTATTTAAAATGTCACTGTAGTTAATGTACAAAAGTTTAATCATTTTAATGTACAAATATATAATATTATATAAAAATTTATGTTTTTTAATTAATTATTTAATATTTGTAAACATAAAATATATTCATCCTACAATATCTATAATATTTCATCTGGAGAAGAATACTTGTAGGATAAAACTTTTTTAAGCACATTAGTGTCATGAAGTATATGGATACAAAATCAAGTAGGTTTTTAATAAAAATAACGGTATAGTATAAAAGTTCAATATGAAAAATATACAGAATATTCAACTGCAGAAAAACATCAAAACTTTTTTCTCGAACTTCGTACACGAACTAAAAGTTTTTCTCTTAAAAATCTATGTGTATAAAGGTACGAGCGTCGAACGCGGCATGGAAAAGCTACACGAAAAATGCTTGGCAATAAATAGCGGCGATGGCAAAACCATCAACTAAACTTCTCATTTATCGACTTAAGCGTCGCGAGTAACTAGTTGCGAAACACGCGAACGAAATTAAGCAGTTTTTAAAAAAATTTTTTTTAATGAAAATGCTCCGACGAGTAAAGAGGCAAATGAAGCTAAGCTGGATAAAATTTTAGTAGCTAAAGCTAATTATGAAGTGACTCGTTTTACACTGACTACTAGTATAAGATGATCCCTATAGTTCTACATAATATTCTTACAGTGTGCTTAAGATAAAACAAATGAAACACGACTTCTTCCAGGTCGAGATATTCATGAATTCTTTTCGTTTTCTTTAAAAATACTTTTACATTAATTCTATCTCTATAAAAAATATTAATAATTTTTTTACCATCAATATAACTATCAGTTAACAGCCTGTGAATGCACCACTGCTGGGCTAAGGCCTCCTCTCCCTTTTTGAGGAGAAGGTATGGGGCTTATTCCACCACGCTGCTCCAATGCGGGTTGGTGGAATACACGGGTGGCAGAATTTCAGTGAAATTAGACATATGCAGGTTTCGTCATGATGTTTTCCTTCAGCGTCAAGCACGTGATGAATTAAAATCACAAATTAAGCACATGAAAATTCAGTGGTGCTTGCCCGGGTTTGAACCCACGATTATCGCTTAAGATTTACGCGTTCTTACCACAGGCCATTTCGACTTTTAAATAACTATCATTAATATTTTATTAATATATTTTTTTATTTGACGCCTGGTGTTGTTAAATCTTCAATTTAAAAATTCTATCACGAGAACATTCCACCGAATTTATGAACACCTCGTTTTTAAATAAAAGCGAGAAAATAGCAATTTGAAGCAATTTATATTTTTCATATCTATAAAAAGTCTGAATTAAGTCGTTTATTCCGCAATATAGCGTGACGAGGTTACACGGATTATAAGTAATATTTGCGGCTTATTATTGACTACACGATACAAATGATAGAGTTGAACCTAGCAATTCAAAAAGTTATACCTAATTTATATTTTGCTTAGGCACTTACTTTTATTATAATAGAAGTCATGTTTTTATTTGCATTATTTTAATAAATTTATATTTAATTTTAATACATTCCAGCTATAAACTTCTGTCCTAAACAAACGATATGTTTTGACTAACAAGTTTTCAAAGTTCAGTACCGATACAGGTTGTTAACGTGACGTGACGTGGATAATAGACGTGTTATATAGATGAGATAAGATGTAATTGTCGTTCTTTATCTGTTATCACAATTTTTAGTGAAATCGATTTCTTGTTCTCCTGACACTCTTGTCAGAGCGGTCGTGGTCGCCATCTAGTATTACGTATTGTTCAGCGTAGATATTATTCGCCTTACGAGCCTTCACCATATGTCCCTATTAGTGGTGAGCCTGGTGCACTCATACAAAGGACCACGAACAGTTGTTTTTATTTGGTCGATCCATCGCATGATCCACGTGGTCTGGGCCACCAAATCGATTTATATACAAAATTATCATTTTATAACAACGGTACTGACCAGTAAATTTTGCTTGACCCTTCAATGTGACGGTCTCTATCGTAGATACGTCGCTACGTCCTTTGGCGTTGACGGCATATAAGTCGATTCTGTAACTGACGCCCGGCGGGAGACCGCGCACTTCGAAATAGGGTGGTGTTCTATTTGTGGAGACATTGTATCGGACCTGTGTTGAGCAAGATGGAAATTTTCTTCTTCAATATATTTAAATTTGTATATTTTTAGTATAAATATTGTCGATGATTTAATTTCGAAAAGTATTTTATGTAAATTTTTTAAATTAATTATCAGATTAATATCAATATTTCTGTCATCATCAAGTTTCAGTTTATATTAATATTAGAAAGGTTATTTTCGTGTAAGATATATTAGAAATAGATTAAAATGAAGATTAACATTGGAACTACACCTATTTGGAATTTGGAAACATTTTGTCATTAAATGGCATCATTATCAAAATGTATAATACCGTGAGAGAAGGAAGTTCCAGCAGTTCCATTAAGAAGGTTTGAGGAAGGCCACCATCGAAATTTTCAACGCATTCCACGTACAACGAATCCAAACTTTGATTTGCGACCGTACAATTTTGCAGGTGGAAGGGACGACCTGTATAAAAGTAATAATTAATAAATATGAATAACGAATATATTTCTTAACAATTTAATATACTCAGATATCAATAAATTGTCGTTAATATCTAGTGTAAAAATCCCTGTTTTTTCTAAGTCTGGTAAAATCATAAGACAATTCATTAGCTTAGCTAGTTCCTTAAAATCAACCTATGTAGGACTGACTAATGTTGCTAAAATCTTAAATTATACGATATCTGAGCATACCAATTATATATGAATGTATAAAATAACCGCAGTGCAACTATATAGTTTGGGATACAAAACTTAATTATTAAAAAAAAAAAAAAAACGAGAGGAAATGTATACTTCAAGCGTTCTAATTGTGTATTGTTAACGAGTGATCTCGAGGATTAATTTAAACAAACATTTCAAAGCTAATAGAACGCATACGCAACGTAAATAATCAGCTTCGGTTATCAACACTAGTTCCATCGATATTATTATTAAAAAAGTCTTATGTCAAACATAAAATCAACAACAATGAGCCTTAATAAATTTCAAATAATGCCCAATTTAAAACTAATTGGGTCTTGGTCTCACCTGCAGCTACGAGTTGAAAGAGACAAGGTACCTTCTGCTGGCCAACAGCGTTCTCACCGTAACAAGCCAGCGTTCCATACTCCATGTCTGTAGTTGGCGTGTAATTAAGAGTGGACGTGTGTCCGTGACTGCTGTACAATCTAAAAATATAATGATTGTTATTTATTTATCGATAAAGTTGTAGTAAAAATGGGTTCAGAGAAGATTTGGTCGTATTTCATATTATACGAAGTTAGTTTTACTAAGGCAACATAAAGATTATAATAGATTGTTTATTTTTATTTTATATACTTTTATTTCTGACATTTGTTGTAAGTAACATTATTATTAATAAATGCAGATTTAAGTGGTTGATGTGGTTTAGCCACGTTGGCCATTCTTGGTGATTAGTCAACTGCGCGTGATATTATATACAAGTGTTGATATCACATGAGCAGAAATAGTGCAAGCACAGTACCAACGGCTTTCTAATGCACGGAAATGTTAGCACCGCCAAGTTCCAGACACGGTGTCTGCTAATTAGAATTTCTAGACAGAAATACTCAATTGTTTCCTCAAGGATTAAGCCTAAGTAATACCTATATTATAAATTATTATTAATAAACGTTAGCATTCACATCGCACAATCGTCAATTTCACGCACTGTCTCAAAAGGTTGTCTGGAAGGGATCACTGCCTTAGCGATAAGGTCGCATTTTGTACATTATTCTATAAACATTTATTCTTTATAGAACTTTGTCTTTCATATACAATAAGTTTTTATCTGAGTAATGTAGTTAGTGAAGCTTACGATTTTTTTTTTTAATTTTGTGGTTTTATAAATTTATTCTTTCCTTCATATACTTTAATAATATAATCTCTATTTCAAAATGATAAACTTATATTTTCTTCCTCTAGTAACACTAGATATATGGATGGAAGGATGGATTTATTTATTTAAATGAATACATCCAAACTTTTTGCTTTTTTTTAAAATATAATAGTAATATATGTATTTACCTCGGAGGTACTTCTGTTTGTTCTCCCGAATTGTTGAATGTCCAATGAAAGGAAACAAGCGCGGGATTTGCGTCGACCGAACAATGTAAAGATACCGTCTCGTGTTTCAAAGCGCCAAATAGTTCATTGTCCCTCCGCTCCGCACAAACTGGAGCATCTAAATGGAAATAAAACACATTATTTATCATTCACCTAAATTTATTATATCTGTTTATTGCGTAATAAGATCTAAAAATCATATCCGAATTTTGAAAAATTGCTTATATATGAAATGATATAAACTAAAGTTAGATGGTGCCACAGGCAACCGCCTTGCATGTTTTCGTCATGATAATGACGGTTTTCCGTGGAAGTTTACCTAATGATAGAAGATTATAAAAGTAAAAGCAACAGCCTCTATATGTTGGACAAAGACCTTAGCTTATTCCCCCAAGCAGCGCCGAACTGGTTTAATAAATACACATGTGTCAGAATTTTATTCAATAAATGGGACTGAAGTCCAAAATGGCTTCACACCGACCAAGTAATGAATAAACACAAAAAAACAGGATTGAACTCTGCAGTCATTGTTTAAAATTAACGTATTATGTAAACATTGGACCATTTGTTAAATACTTTATTCGTGTTATGTAAATTAATAAGTATAAAATTTCATTTAACATATTTTATGAACATAAAAAAATATATTTAAAATATGAAAATGTAGTCAAACATCCTAGCGAGTATTTCTAGCAAAAATGATATCTTATTGTCAAGAAAACGTCTGTCGTATACACTCCTAGTTTTATGTTAAGATTTATCAAAGGCGACAGATGTAGGAAAATATTTTTTACGGTAAACTTTTTTATTAATCTATCATGAGCATTAAAGTTACAGGTCATACGTCTTCTCTTCTTGATAGCGTTTATTTAACCCATTAGTTCCCAAGCATCAAAAACATTGAAATTTTTTGAACAAATTTTCAAAATAAGGTCTTTAAGAAGACATTACAGAAAGAAAAAAATGAAATTTAAATAAAAAAATTAACCGTGGTTGCTGAGTCAGCCTGTTCTATAAATATGACAATGGGGATATTTGGTCAAAAATGAAGAAAAGTCATAATTATAAGAAAATCAAAATTAATTTGAAAATTATAACCACAAATACTTAAAATAAAAGTTTTAATAACTTATTTTGTATGATATTGTATAAAACAGTCATTTAGCACAAAGTTTTTTTTACAACCTTGTCACTGACACTGATCTCTCTCGTTCTCTCACCATTCCATCTGACATTCGAAGAAAAAGTCAAACCGTTGTTTATCTAATTATCTCTTAATATAAATATATATAAATGAATATAATATATATAATAATAATTAATTTTAATTGTCCGACCGATTTTGGCCACGGCAGCCAATCTCAAGAGAGATTAGCCAACTGCACAGGTCCAACGGCTTAACGTGCTTTCCGAGGCACGGGAATGTACACACTTCCCACTTACAAACTCCGGGCTGCTATTGAGAATTTTCGGACAGAAAACCCCAATAACTTTTTACTGGCCTAACCTGGGAATTGAACCTAGGACCTCCGGGTCTGCGGCCTTGCATTTAGCCATTGGACCAACGAGGCAGCCAATATAATATATACAACTATTATCGAGAGTTGTCATTACTGTCGCGGTTACAACTACGCAAGTAGCTTTAATGCGGTCACAGATCCCACTGATGAACAATATTTGTTTAGACTGTTGACTATGGTCTTCATATTTGTATTTACATTTTGTATCTGAGACGAGGCGGACGAGTGGTTAGAACGAGTGAATTTTAACCGACGAATGCAGGTTTAAACTCAGGCCAACACTAAATTTTCATGTGCATAAATTGGGCTTATAATTCAGTTCGTGCACGGTAGGTTAATGAAAACGTCGCGAGAAAATTTGCATGTATCAAATTTTATGTGTATTCACCCGATTAGACCAACTCGCGTTAGAGCAGCGACGTAAAATACGCTCCAAAACTTCTTCTCAAAATGGGACAGAAAGTCCTAGCCCAAGGCCATTGATGTTACATTTACTTTCCTGTGAATCTCAGGGACAGATTACAACAGGTCATTCTGCATGAGCTGTGTATTTATCAATTAACCTATTCTAAAAAAAACAAACCATTAATAACAAAACAACCTCCATTTAAATAATTAACGACGCAGATACAGAATGTGTTTATATTAAAAAATATATTTTTAACAAAGCAACACTTACTTCCGTGGAAGTTAATGGAACGGCAATTCCAATTAGAATCTAGAATCGGAGTTCGAACAACAGCTGAAGAGAATAAAAACAAAAATTCAATTACAATTCATATAATCCAATCACCGTTCAGTAGTACTAATAAAACTGTTATTTTGTCCTTTATATTTGCTTCGTCTGTAATAACGCCGAATGTAAAGGACCAGACTGTTGAAGGGTTGGGTTTATGACGGGGATTTCACCAATTTCGAATTTCATATTCATTGAATTATGGGACTTGAGTTTATTTAATTGGGATATCATTTGTTCTTATATGCCTGTGACCTTATTAAGCGACTTTAAAAAAGCATAAAATTCAATTTGTTTGTATATCATGTTTTGTTACATTTTCGCGTATGAATTTTATTTATGAACCGATTTCGATTATTTTTTCTGTCATTAGGGCTTAATGATGGGCTAAAGGTTACATTCAGGTCAATTTCTAAGTCAGTTTTATTTTATAAAACCTGTAAAACATAAATATAACCAGTGGTTGAAAGATAAAATATGTAATATCCATTTATTAATGTTACAGTTCTGTATAAAAGTCAACATTAGAGACACTTTTTCATAGCAGTCTTGTATACATACATACAAAGCCGAAATGGCCTAGTGGTTAGAACGCGTGAATCTTAACCGACGATCGTGGATTTAAACCCGGGCAAGCACCACTGAATATTCATGTGCTTAATTTGTGTTTATAATTCATCTCGTGCTTGATGGTGAAGGAAAACATCGTGAGGAAACCTGCATGTGTCTAATTTCATTTAAATTATGCCACATTTGGATTCTACCAACCCGTATTAGAGCAGCGTGATGGAATAAGCTCAAACCTTCTTCTCAAAAGGAAGAGGAGGCCTTTGCCCAGCAGTGGGAAATTAACAGGCTGTTACTGTTTCTGTCTGTACTTTATATACTCATGTGGAATAACTATATCCAACTCTTGAAGGATTCCTGATATTTGCCCAGATTGTCTTCAAACTTCGTTAAAGAACCACGTGTTCACAGAAAACAATCTATTAAAAATATGTCAAAATGTAATATCATATTTATATGACAAGAGAACAGAATATCAAATATAGATTTGAATTTTAAGCGCCACAGCTATACCAGAAAGAGGGCTGCAGCTCAAAATATTTCGTAATAATCGTTTTAGGTCGGTCCGACGGGCGTTATAAAATTTTACAACCTTTTCGTATGTTTGGGACGAAAGCTGATAATACAGCATTGTCCATAGAAGTGCAAGTTTGAAGCCAACCTTGTCGGTCTATCAACTGGTCTAATGGTATAATTAGGAATTATAGCTACCGTTACATCATTTAGGAAGATATTTTTCGTGTAATGACATTTTATTCAAATTATTGTAATATTAGGGAACTCACATAAGATACAACTAGTAAAATTACGAATACAAGTGATGACTTTAGTTTTTTTTTTTATTATAAAGTCTGTCGGTGAACTGGCAAATGGGCCATCTGAGGTCCAAAAGTATTGATACTTTACGAAACATTAACTATTACAAACGCCATTGCGCCACCAACCTGGGAAATAAGTCTGTCCCTTGGGCATGTACTGGACTGGCTCACTCTGGTTTAAAGGGTAAATTGGAACACAATAAATAGTTTCTTTCAATAATCTGATTGGCGAATATATGATGAGTGGGTAGATGAGGGAGACAGAACGTGTAAATGGATATGTTGCATAACTGGCATCAAGAGCCGGTACGTTTTAGTTATACAAAACTGTATACTGGCGACTAACTAATCAAATAAATCGCACTTTAAATCGATAAGTATTGAAGATTAATTTAAAGCATAAATACATATTATGCTTATAATATATTTTGTAGGCCCTTATTCAAGTTTTAAAGAATATTATAAAAACAAAAGAATATAACTGAATGAATCTCGAACTTATCTCATTTATAAATATCAAAACTGTGTGTCTGTAGTATCTTTCCAATAATTTGACACAGAATATGTCAATTTCCAGGTGACAACTATCAATAGTAAGTCTCTCAGGAGCATTTCTCCCTAAGTTTCCTGTTTATTAGTTAAATCATCCAATCGTGAATTTCGCCGCTCCAATACAGGTTTAGGTCAGTTCAATATGATATGCAAATATTTGATGCAAATCTTTGGTGCGGCAAATTGCAGCATACACTGTGAAATTAAAATTATTCGCTTAACTTCGTTGAGTTTCTTTCTGCCTTTCTTCAGTTCGAAATATGTCTAACTTTTAAAAATGCTTCTCGCTTCTTTGTACGACAATATTGGTGTTTTAAACTTTTCTAGTTTTCTATAAAATTTTAGTTTAGCTATCGATAAAATTTGTAATGAAATTGAAGTAATTTCATTTTATTATTATTAATGGATTTTATTTGGTATGTGATTGTGCATAATTATAGTAAAAGATATAAATTACATTACAAGGATATCACTAGAACCGCAATACGAAATGCCTGTCTCATAATGTTAACAACGATATTTCATTTTCGGTAATTTGCATTCGCTTCTGACAGGAATTTATGATTTTCTACAACCCATACTCGAAAAGCATTGTTGGTATTTTTAAATGAAGAATCCAAATTTAAGTTTAATAGTTTGTTAGAATTCATGGTAAAATCTAAATTTACCTTATTCAAGTAGGTTCTTAAGAACTTTTAAATCAAAATTGATTTTTTTTTCTTGATCTTGTTATATTAAATGCAAAGTTACCAACGTCTCGGAATATAGATTAGACACAATTTTATATAACTTGCATGAATATCAAGCGATACTAATTAGTCCAGGCCTATTGTTTATTTATATAAATCTTTCATACCATAAAATCACTTAATATTTTGTAGCACTTAGGTTTGCCATCTGGTACCCGCAGTGTAAATTAAAGCTACATTTTTTCACCACCTCAACCTTAGTCCTTAGGCCGAAACAGATACACAATACAACGCCGAATATTGATGTCGTGTCGCATGCGATATCGTGTCTAGGAAATAGACGTGTATTTTCAAAATAAATATATTTTTGTATACACACCTTATAGTATATTTAATATAATTCAAAATATGAAAGCGATTTCCATTTAAGTTAACTCTGAATAACAATATAAAATAAATTAACAAATGAAAAACATCCGATGTTTTTGGTCAAATCGCCGAAAATAATTGCGATCCCTATAACTAGTGAGGCGTTCTGCATATCTTCTAAGAGGTCATTGGCACCCCTTAAATGTATAAGCTATTTAATCTGAAGTAAGATGTCTCGTCTCGTTGTAAAGAAAATATTTGGAGCTTAGTCCACCATGCTGCTGCTAGTATGTGTGATATATGAACTTGCAGATTTCCGCACGGAGTTTTACTTCACGGCTCACCGCGAGATGAGTAATAAGCATTAATGAATGGCACGACAGCTCAGTTACTATACTTCAAATTTGAATCCGTCACCATTTCAATCCTAAACGAAAATAAATTGAACCTTAATAATATAAAAAATTGAATTCTGAATTTTTATGTGGTTAATTTGTGTTTATAATTCCTAAAATAATATAAATATTAATATAATAATATAAATATAAATAAACCTGCATGTGTCTAATTTCATTGAAATTCTGTCACATGTGTATTCTACCAACCCGCAATGGAGCAGCGTGGTAGAATAAGCTCCAAACCTTCTCCTCAAAAGGGAGAGAAGGCCTTAGCCCAGCAGTGGGACATTAACAGACTGTTACCGTTACTGTTACTGTAATATAAAAATCAACAAATGTATCATTTACTTAATTTATACTAATATTATAAATGCAAAAGATACTCTCTTTGTCTGCATGCTGTCACGACTAGAACCGATTTTGATCAAAATTTGCTTTTAAGGTTAAACTCAGAGAAAGTATATCCTTTTTTATAGCAACAACCCCCAACAACAAACATCTCCTCCACCTTATCCACTAACACTAAATTTTCAATATATATATTGTACAAACAAAGCCTCCGTTTCTTTACCAAGCGTATATTACAATGAGCACTTAAACAACTGAACCGAATAAATTACATGAACGAAGTCGAACGTAAAAGCTATAATGGGTTTTAGAATACTCAATTAAAATCTTGAGAAATCATTTTCATAAACCTAACCTAACCTATTCAATACTCATATTTAAAATGAATTGTTTATCTCAGGGACAGTTTAAATTATATCTCTACTTTGTCGGATTTGTACTACGTAATATTTAATAAAATTACTTTGTAAAATTGTAAGGTTTTATATACATTATTTATATAATATAAAATATTATAATCAATAAATTGATAATTCAAATTCCGCGGTATCACAACTCACTCGTCACATATCTTACTTTTAAAAAACAGTTATTAGTACCTTTGAATTTCTGTTTGACGAGGATGAGTAAGCCAGTGTAGTAACATACACAAAGAACATAGCATCTTGCTCCAAGATCAAATAAAACACTAACACGTTTCGTTTTTTTTTTAAGTTACATTTGAAGCATCTTGAACGACATTTCAAGTATTTTAAATTGTTATAAAGAAACTTAACATTAAGACTTTTAAAAGAATACATTAATTTAAAAGCGACTCTCATTATATACTATGTGTAAGTTAAAATGGAAGCTCCTTTTCCAACTTAATGGAATCAGCAGTTCACTGTCTAAGGTTTCAGTTCTAAGAAAGGAAGCTAGAAGTGTCGAATCTCGTCATTCTATACCCTTTTGAAAGTATTTGAAGTTGAATTTAAAAATAAATAATCTTTGTTTTAAATACAGCAGATTGTTTCTCGTTAATATTTTCTTTTAGCTGGTAGTACATTGTTCTTATTAATAATATAAAGTGTTTGTTTTGTTTTAGCATTTCGTATAATTATAATATAATACAATTATTGTGATACTTATTTAGGGTTAAAAAGTAAAAGTAAGTCCTTAAATGTTTACTGCTGAGAAATATATTATAATTATAATATTAGCATTATAAAATATGACAAGTTTATCGCTATTGACATTAATTTCAAAGCGAGTTAATCATGATCATGAAAATATACGTAATTCGCCAAGATTCTATTTTGTTTCTTTATCATCTAATGAATGTCTCCCTGGATTGGTCTCATTAAGCATTCCTACTATTTTAAGTGCAAATAAATTTTCAACCTTAACACGCTTAGGATAAGAATCGTTTTAGTTTACTCACATCTGACTAATAAGGACACGGGATTGCTTGTTCCTTTGCCTTCACTATTCGCAGCCATACATGTATAGTCGCCGGCGGCAGCTCTCGTGACACTTTGAAGTACCAAGCTTTGAGCACTCAGTATAACACCGAGGGCTTCGTTGTGGAAGATCTCCGTATTCTAAACAAATATGTTACATTACTTATAATAAAATTAAATTTTGTTGTATTAATTTATAATAATATAATAAATAAATATAATAAATAATATAAAAATAAAATATAATAAATAATACTAACATTATACTTAATATAAACAATTAATAATTTAATTGCTAGCCAATAAGGCTTTTATTTTAATTAATACTAATGCACTAATTTATGTATGTATTATGAAATTGTATGCATCGTTAGCCCATAATAAATTTAGCGAGGTTATAAAATTACGTAGAACCATTAAATTTGAAAAGTGATGGAAAAATTCATTTATTTATTGAGGTTTACGAACAGTTTTATACACTGAATATAAGACATAATACATTTAAAAAAAATAATATATATATATATACTATATATATATATATATATATATATATATATATATATATATACATACACTGAATAGTGTAACAACTAATAATAGGTAAACACCGCTTGTAATTATACATAAGAAAAAAGTAGCGACAGAAAATTCATTTAACATTAAATATAGATAAACTAAAACTTAATTACAACAATAGACAAGAAAAAAAAATATAACAGAAATATGTATATCTGAAAGTGTCTTATAAAAGTAGTTATTTTACTAATCAAAGTGGGATAAGCCAGTGCAAGTTGATTTCAACTTAGTGAGGGAATCGTAATGTAGATCGATTTGATCACTGCAAGCATTTATCACTTTACATAATCTCGAACAGGGAGAGTTCGCACCTAACACAGTCTTTCTAAGAAGTGGACAGAGTGGTGTGATCGAGCTGCGAGGGAGCCTAGAGGGTGCACGCAACTTGAATAGGCCAAGAAGCTGGGGACAGTCAATTTTGTGGCAAAAAAATTTACCCGCAAACATTGCATCCAGTATATGCCTGCGATTGGCTAGGGACTTCGTGTTTAAGTGTTTAAAGCAACATTTGTATGAGCGTATTTTTTAGCTACGCCATTATGAAACGCAACGTGCCACACATTACATACCGAATTATTTTGACCTTACCTTAACTAAAATATTATAAGCTTCGAAATTCTATTCATGCTATTAACATATTTTTACCAGTAAATTAATAAGCTATATTCATTATAAGCTAACAGCGCTAATAATTATCTTGTGACAAAATTATAAACATTAAACTTAATTGGCTTGTTAAATTAAATTTATAAATATATATTAAAATTTTCATACACTTGTACATCTGGACAATTATTATAATTACGAACGAGACGTTTTCAGTATTAGCTTTACAAAATCCAAGCTGTTATACACATACAAACGTATTTACGTTTTATGAATTTTATAATAAAATATATTTTAATTCGGATTATTTTTTTGCAATGCATATCATTACATAATTCTCTTTATGACATTTGTAATAAGGCTTACATTCGTGTAAATAGAGTTGAGTACTCACGTCGTGAAACCAAACAAGCCTGTGTGTTTTCGGATTAGCTTTGACCGTGCATTCGAAGTAAACATCGTCCCCTTCCTTTATTTCGTCAGGGTTCAGATTGGATCCCATCTTGAGGTCTACTATTGGTATATCTGTAACAAAAACAGAGATTAATTTGAAGAAATCTTGTGGTCTTTTTATATCGCTTGTAAATTATGTCTTAAAATTCGATTAAAATATTTGTATTATCTTATTGTTATATGGACCTAAAAGTAATAAAATACTAGTTATATTAAATCAGAAATAATTATAATTATTACGTAATAGCTAGTTAATATGTTGTAATCTAAGTGTGCTCTGAAAAGTGTGCTATGAAATGTTTATAAATCTTAATATTATTCTGCTCCAATAAGTACTGATAGACCATCCAATATATATGTCTCTGTAAGTAATGGAAACCACATTTGAGTGGCAATTTTTACTATATTTTAAGTAGATAGTAGATATAAAACTCAGAGAAACTTATTCAAATAAATTTCTTATCGTTAAATAACTATCAAATGATATTAAAAATTTTTATTTATGAAGAACTTCACTTATAAGGACTTCACTTATAATACAAAGAATTCGAGTTTATCTTAAAGAGGTTCTACAGCTTTGCCCCTCGTTTGCTGTACCTACGTGTCGTTCTCGGAGATTTATTAAAATCCTCCTTTTCAAGCCCGCGACGCTACGGCCCTTAAATATTTTTTCGCGATAAATTAAGACGTTTTTTTAAGATGCTCCGAGATTTCACTGTCACGCTCGACTTTTATTTTTGTTTTAGAAGACATACATCACGTTCCTTGACTTTGTACAAAACGATATATTATTAAAAAAATTTTTTTGTTTTTTTTTTTCCTTAGTTCTGAATTTAAATAATAAAGTTTTTAATCAAGATTAAAGCAGCAAAATAAAAAACAATTTCAATAAATATTCAGGGAATTAAGTTTGTATATATATAAAAAAAATATTATTTCGATAGACTATCCATCATACACACTTACATCCGTATGGGTATGTGTGTGTATGATAAACATAGGTTTTAATATTTTTGAAACATTATATCAAAATACTTTTAAGCATCAAGGGCAAAATACCAATTATATTTCCAAAAAACAAAAACAAACAATGATACCTGTTCAAAATTGAATATTTTTTTAATGTTTTGTATGAAAAATCTCATTCAATATATATACGACCATATAATTTAAGTAAACAAAACATAAGCAGCCAAATGAAGTTGGGTAAAAATAACATTCAACTTACAATGTACGTTAAGTCTCCACTTGTCTTCTATGGCAGAATCTGATATGTGCTTGTTGTCAGCACGGCATGTCAAATATTTGCCATCATCTTCCACAGCCGGGACGAGACTCAGGACGCTGAGTGTCTCGTTATTCTCAGAGAACTAACAAGTCAAACAGATTATGAAATATATAAAGATTGCTAATAGAAAATTGAAAAAGTTATTTGATGACATATTTTTATTGTATTAGCGAAAACGTAATTAATTTCATAAGGTATTTCTAAGAAGAAGTAATTGATATTTGATTTGAATTTAAGCGAAATATTTTAGGATCCTAAAAAGGAATCAAATAATTGCCTTTTTGTAAAAAAACGTCAAAAGACTTAGATTCTTAATAATAAAGTTAAAAAGAAAGCAATTACGTTTAACGAGATTAAAATATTGAATATTTTCTGACTTATAAAAAGGTATTAACATATGTATTAATAAGCGTTAAAGGGATTAATTAATTTCAAAAATATTCTTAATAAAAGGTATAAATTAAAATATAGACGTAAAAATGTCTAACAAAATATGTTTAATTCATGGTATACGTTTTTAGATTAAACAAAATAAACTTAATCTGTAAAATAAAGGACATGAATGAAACTTGTAAAACGCTTTGAAAATAAAAATAACACTAAATGCTCAATTTCCATTCAAAATAAATATTCACCCAAAAATATTAACAAAACAATAACAAACAAAAGTAAACATAGGGTTAACGAAATAATAATAGAACAGTTATTTCTTAAAATTAGGTAGAACAATAAAGGTGACGACAATGAGGTTTTATATCATTGCGATCTCGCCACGAAATTACTTCCAAAAAATATAACGCTGACGAGAACGGCATTATTACACCAGAAGAAAAATTGAAAAGAATCTATTAATTAAAGGACAAAGGGATCGTCGAATGGACAAAGGACTTACGTTTTTCGCCAACCGTTTGAGTTGTCTATTGTTCTTCCACCAAGTGACAGTTGCCTCGGGGCGGGAGCCCGTAGTCTTACACTCCACTTCGTATCTTTTATCCGCTGACACTTGCTTCTCCTTGGTCAATATGTTCACGGTTATCGGTTTCACTGTTGGAGAAATGAGATTTATTGTTCAGCTTCCGTTGTGTATTGCTTCGCATCCTCATTGTATGAACGGGAATATTTACTTGCGAATGTTTGCGTAAAGGATTTATAGAAAATTCGTTCAGAATATACGATGTATTTTGAAAGGTCTATTTCTTCATAAAATGTAGGACGTCAAAATATCCTATATAAGCATTATATATTTAAATTCCACATACATTTGTTCTGTAATTCATAGTATTCCTACTATCTATCTGCCTTTTCAGAGATTTAAAATACATTATATAAAATGTTGAGTTAATGTCTTATGATTTACTTCAAACTCATCGAATTATTTTCAAGTAATTCGATTTGAAGTTGAAGCAAAACAGTTCAGAAAATATTGGTATAAGTAAAAATATAAAATACTTGTATATAAAATAAAACTTCTCAAATATCTATTGAGCAATAATTCATACAGGTGACATGTATTTTCAACATAACATTTTAATATATTTCTTTGTACTCACAATTTATGTCTAATATTAGAACTTTAGTCTCAGGCGGTGCAAGATTTGTGTTAGATGCTTGACACACAAGTCTTGCGTTGAGGTGTTGTCTACCAACGTTAGGAAATGTTAGCGTATTGACTGTGATTCCTTCTTTTCTTTCTTCGTACGAGTCATCAATAACAACATTTTCCAAGTACCACGTCACCCTCGGCCTTGGTATTCCTGTTGGTTAAAAAAATGCGTTAAATCATAATAAAAATAAATCATAATTATAATCATTTATTCTCTGACAACAAAAGTCCATACAATTGAGATACAGAAAAAAAAATACAGCAAAAGATTACAAATTTCTTACTATATTATTGTTTGTAACATTTTATCCTTAGAACTAAGTTAGACTACACAATTAAACTATTTCTGATTGCTGTCGCGATGCACGGCACGCCAGTACTTAACAATGGGGTTTTCAGGGTACTCAAAGCATATCCTTAATATCTCATTCCTAGAAATTCTAATGCGGTACCAAAATGCCGTAATCCGCGACCTAACAATCGCAAAATAATCAGGAACTCTGGCGTCGGCAAACAAGGCTGACGCACTGCAGTACCTAGGAAATTTCATCAGAATGCGATACGCGTTGTTATACTGCACTCTGATTCTATTATATGCACTTTTTGTGCCGTTGCACCACAGCTGACACGTGTAAAAACACTGACAATACACTCGAAATAGCGTCAGCTTCACCTCAGGACTACATCACCCGAACCGAAGTGCAATTATATTACACCGAACAGCCAAAGTTCTCCGTTCACGCTCTATGCCGAAGTTTTCGCGTAGATCCGAATTAAGAATATGCCCTAAGTACCTAAACTGCTCTGCTCTTTCGATCGGTATACCATCCAATGAAACCAGCGGTAACCTTTCCAAGCCTCTCCCGAGCGGAAAACCATCATTTGCGTCTTTTTTACATTGTACCTGAGGCCATGCTCACCCGCGTACCATTCGCAGATGCTCAATAATATCCTTAATCCTCTAATTGAGAAACTCAGAAGAGGACTCATGTCGTCAGCGTAATTTGATTATTAACGCACTTAAACTTTGTACGATAACACCAATATACTTTTGGAGATTAAATTTTTTAAGGACATGGCCATGATTATTTTCACAGTTTTTAAATTGTTGAAGATAATAGATTGAACATTTAAGTTATTATTTCATCAATGACAAAAGCATCTGCGACGATACAGAAGATCTTAAGTTTTGAATACAGAGAGAGTGTTGGGTTTCAAGATTTGTATTTATAATAATTAATCTCACTATGGCTAAGAAAAAAATGAGCGTTGTGCTCCCTATATTTCACCTTATAAGAAGCACAGTTTTGTAAATGGCTATTTTTTTAACGAAATTACTTATAAGAAAACTGTTGGGCAACTGGGCCATGTAATGTTAAGCGATAACCATATAGATATTGGCCCACATTATTTACACCGTCTATGCGCCGCCAATCTACTCAGACGGATTAACAAATATCCCTATCACTACCGGTAGTTGAATACATATTGCAACAAAAAATTTAATGCAGGCAACTTCATGAATCATCTCTTCCCTTTAGTTCATAGCACGGCATGTTACACTTATACACAAAAATGTAAGAACATCAGATAGAGTCGAAATGGAATAGCGGATCATGCATCGGAACAGCGTGGAGTAAGCTCCAAAGCTTCTCCTCAAAAAGGAGAGGAGGCCTTAGCCTAGCTCTGGAACATTTACAGACTGCTACTATACATAATTTATTTATATACGTAACTATATACTAAAAGTATATTCCCAACTACTTATACGAATACATATTCTATCGCTACACAGAAATAGTATATTTGTTTGAAGGTGAGTTAGGTGTAACTAAAGACACAAGGGACGTAACATCTTATTTCCCAAGGTTGAAGGCGCATTGACGGATTAAGGGATGGTTAATATTTCTCACTTACCATCAGGTGGCAGCTACAGTTAGTTCGAGTTAAAAATAAACAATTGTTCGTAGAAGTAAATATCAATAGAATTGTGTTCCTTTATATTTGTATTTACAAATATAAATATTTATATCGTATTTGAATTCATAACCCGTTTTGAGATCAAGTGGCACTAGAACTAGTCGAGAATAGATTGTAAAAACTTTTGTGCTCCATTTTGTTATTTTCACAAATATTTGGGCGTAAAGTTGTAGTAACTCTTAACCGCTTCACAGCGCTTGAAAGTTGTTATAAGAGAGCCATTTGAAAAAAGAATATTTCGAAACATAATATTATTTCGAACGTCGCCAAATAGGTGTCAATTGGTCACAGTTATTGTTTAATTTGAATATATAAATGAATATTTAATTTGATGCGAGCCTTTTTTATAGTGCTTTATCGTAGAAATAAAATAAATTTATTTATTTATTATTATCAAAACATACTCTATTATTATAAAAAGGCTTTTAAAATATTTGTCTTTTGACAATCAAACGCGAGACAATGGTTGAGATACTCAGCAATAAGCCTGTTTTACTTACAAAGGCTCATTTTTGTTATTGAATATCTTTTAATTTGAGGATTGATTAACTTGGTATTCGTTACTAACCAATAATAGTAAATTTATGCGAATTATCTGTACGCTGTTACATGCGAGTAGCGCATTGAATGTTACATGATGAAATAAAAAATATTATTACATTATTTAAAAAAAAACTTAAATTCAAAAAAAGAATATTCTGAGCGAAAGCATCATTTATCAAAACAATACCAATTAATTTCAAACAATACCTACGTCACCAAACAATCGAGTGTGACAAGTAACGATACACTAATGGTGGCAAACACGGGTGGTCGGCGCGCACTCAAGGCGATAACGATCACAATTTTAACTCACGATTATCTTTATATCATATTGAGTTGATATTTACATTGTACGATAAGAAGTGTTGAATATTATATAACCATTTGATAAATGTGTATCGTGTTATATATAATAGTATATAGTTTTAGCTTTCTATTTCTTTACTAATATTATAACGTGATCCCCCCTTTATAAAAGAGGAAGGCGCGGTCTAGTACTAATATGAAGTAGCCGATGTACACGAGTACTATAATATAATAGTTATTTAGTTTTTGTTATTTGAAATCAAATATAACCATATATAAAAATAAATAAAATATATCAGCTACTATCGCCGGTCTCAATTTATAAGAAATATTTTATTGCATAAGCGTATGTGCAAATACAAGGTCATACTAAAAGCCCTAAGAAATCCCAGTCAGCTAATGAAATTCTTCGATAGATATATCCCAAAATGTTTGGCTCAACACGAGACCTTGAAATCTGCAGCAATTTAAGAAATCCACTAGGCGACAAGTTTGCTAATTCGATCACGTCATGTCACGTTAGATTTGAATATGGCTGATACACTAGACTGCCTACAGCTCCAAGCACTACTTAAGTGACTATTAGCACTTTCTTAAACAAGTTTAATGATTGGCTCGAGAAAAATAGCAATCTTGAATGCTTTACTTAATAGTGCAATACGAAAATTGTTTTATATAAAATTTTACTTAAGCTCACTTTTTCTAGTGTTTCTAGCTAATATCTCGTATTAGAAAAATAATGGAATAAAATATTTATTTAAATGATAAGGATAAAAAACAAATGTAATGTAATCCCTAAAACATCCAAATATTTATATAATATAAATATTTATGCCAATTAGTTATGCTACATTAGCTCACTCAATGCTTTTGTTAAAACAGAAAGTGTTATGACTTGACTACGAATTCCAATTATTGTCACTAGAGGGCGCTGTTTTCATTTTATACAAATCGCAGTTAACGTCAACGGTATCAAATAAGTAAAAAATCTCGCGCTAAGAACACCGATTATTGTCAATAAATAACGTGTTTTCGTACCTTACATATCACAGTTTAAGTCAACGCTATCGAATAAGTAAAAAAAGTAACACTAGGCACACGAAAAGTGTTACAAATTACATCACAACTGGTGAATAATTTATTAACAAACGGACTATGTGTTTAACGTTTATCAATATTTTAGTTCAAATACACTTTTATTAAAAATTGGCTTTTAAAAACTCATAATTTAGTTTACGTCAATATACTCGAAACTAAGAATTTATGTTTCAATATTATATTCCTTTGGCAAGGAGCATAATATAATTAATGTTGATCTAGTCCCGACTGATTTTAGCTACGGCATATTCTCGAGTAATATAATACTTAACTGCGCTAAAGACATATATATTGTTCTTAAGCACGGCTACACTTCCTATTCCTCACTCTCATAATACTATGGCAATCCAACGTGTCAGAAGAGTTCATACGCACGGGATTAAATAGCTTTTCAAGATGTTTCTTGATATACATTTTTTAAACTGTTTATTGATCCTTATTAGCCAGTTACTACGAAATCAAGGCAGTCGCAGTTACACCAACACATATATTGAGATTATTTTGAGCTCATGGGCTCTGCCCTGCATCCTTATGAAAATGCCTCCAAACAAACCGATTAGATGTACTCGTTTGCTTTTTTTTTATAGAATAGGAAGGTGGACGAGCATATGGGCCACCTGATGGTAAGTGGTCACCAAACGCCCTTAGACATTGGCATTGTAAGAAATGTCAACCATCGCTTATAGCCAATGCGCCACCAACCTTGGGAACTAAGATTTTATGTCCCTTGTGCCTGTAATTACACTGGCTCACTCACCCTTCAAACCGGAACACAACAATATCAAGTATTGCTGTTTTGCGGTAGAATATCTGATGAGTGGGTGGTACCTACCCAGACGAGCTTTCACAAAGCCCTACCACCACTAGCTTTCATGTAAATAAAATTGACGTGACAGTCATTTTAATGTGTTAACACATTACAACAAAATAGCAACTTATCATAAAGATTGATGATATTACACACTCAAATGACATTAATTACGTTACCGTAAAACCCATTATTGATTCCGGTGAAATTCGCGTTGACAATTTACAATTTGAAATATTGTTTCGATAATGATGATTGTAATTCTGTTTACTCAAGTTTTCCTTTCGTTAATGACGTTTTGAGTTGATCAAACGTTTAATTTGATTTCATGTTTAACCGGTCTCGATATTTTAATTACAAAAATTAATTAGCTCGCGTATATTTACATCAATCATTTTTGTTATTGCTTTGAAATATTTTGATAGAAATTTATTTGATTTTTCTGTGTGATAGTAGGTAATTAGGATAAAACGGACGTTATGGATGAAGATTTTTTTAACTATGTAACAATGATCAATTTTTACATAATATACATGTGATGTAACATGTGCATGCGAAACCGAGAATAATAGTTACTAAGTTATGTAAGTGAATATTGAGTTATTGCTAGTAGTTGAACGTTAATCATGACCCTTATTGTTCTAAGCTTTTATTTGTTAATGTGTTATTTTTGGAAAGAAGTCGTAAGTTTTAAAGAGATGGACCATCTCCTATTAAAATTAAGCTAGCTTTCGGTTTGGGAGATTTGAATCCAGATGCAGACCAAGGCAGAGCAACAGATGTAGTTAAATTTATAACTTTCTTTTCAAACACCAAGAGAAAAAAAAACTTTTTCTTTAAATTATACTTACCTGCACATTAATGTGTTTTTAAAATATATTATAAGTAAATAAATATATATATATATATACCATTACTTGTACTACAAGAATAACAAGACATTATATAAATGCAATACGTACCTCCGTCGACTTCACAAATTAGTAGTACGTTGGATCCTTCATTGTACGGTTCAATTAATTTCGTCCTGTCTCGTCTCTTTGCATCGTATATGGTAGGACGACTTGGTGGTACTGAAATTTTAACGAATAATTAATAATTATCATCAGATGGAATTATTAAAGTTTACTATATGGCGAGTCCGATGGGAAGGTTGACATCAGAGCATGATTAACTTTAAGTAAATATTCAAAATATATTCTAATATAAAATTCTAATAAGTTTCTATTTTCAGCTGGTACTTTTGTCGTAAAGTTTTTGAATAATAAATTTTATTGTCTTGACTAGGGATTTGAACCCACTACGTAATCTGTACGACATAATAAGCCAGCCCCTAGGGCTCTAGAATAATGAGGCATTTGAGTATAATTAAATGAAAATGAAATAATGTCGAAGCGAGTTACCTAATTGTAATCTGTTAAATAATTATATAATCATTATTTACCTTGAATCAAAATAGAATTGAAAGATTTCAATCGAAATTTTAAAGAACGGAATGGTTCATTTAACTTTTAAGAAATATTCAACTTAAGAAAATAAGGCTTAAAATTGATAAATTTAAACTTAAGCGATCCAGTTTTACTTTCATTATTTATTTATGAAATAAATACAAGATTAACTGAAATATTATTTAGTATATATTTATAACAAAATTACAGCAACAGATTCATTTGAAATGGCTAGTAGAACCATAAACATAATTTATCCTAGCGCTAAATATTATCGCCTTTTTAAATGTAGTTTAAGGAATGGTTAAACTATGCTGTCTTCTTTTTTCAAATTTAAAATCAATGATACCAGAAAGAGAGAAGTCGGTGCTTAATTAAGCACCTAGTGAACAAAGTCTACAAGTAAAAGCATTTATATTTGTATTTACACATGAGTACAATACAGAGATAGTGTCAATAGACATGCACATAAACGATGAATAGTGCTATTGTATTTGCATCAGGCGTTTCGTGTCCATATATTACATTTCCCAACATTTATTGAGCAATGTTTGACACCGTCTAACGTGATTTTCGATCATACGTTCCACATATTTGAAACTTGTCGAGTATTTCTCGATAAATAAATACGTGAAACTGGATTAGTTAAAAGCAAATCGAGCACTTATGGTTAGTACCATTAAAACTTACTGATAACGGTAAAATTGACTTTCAGATTTCTTGTCGGTGAATTCCTGAAGTCCACTCTACATCTATATACTCCAGCATCAGCGGCAATCACGTTATCAACCATGAGAACAGCCGGTGTTGCACCACCTCTAAAGTATGCCCGGTTGCCGAAGACCAGTGCGGAAGACCAGAGCTTGGGCTGGTTGACATTTCGACCCCGAATGTCATAACTGAAATCACATATTTGTGATAACACACATTTACATTTAACACATATGTAGTTATATATATTAATGTAGAATCAATGGCCAAGTACAGTCAATTTCAACTATTCACATAAACTTAAATAAAATCGGAGCATATTACTAACACAATCGAAACACACGCACACCATTGTAGGTAGATTAATAAAATTAATCTATACAAATAATAATATCCTGGGACATTTTCACACACGGCCATCTGATCCCATATTAAGCTTGTACAAAGCTTGTGCTATGGAAACCAGACAACTGATATACTACATATACTACTTTTCTTTTGTAAATACATACTTATATAGAAAATTGCAATCAGGCTCAGGACAAGCAGACATGTTCATGTACACAAATGTCTGTCCTGGGTGGGAATCGAACCCACAACCTTCGGCGTGAAAAGGCAAGTATCTACCAATCGCGCCAAACGGCTCGTCATCATCAACAAATATTTTGATAATTTTCATGTTTCTAATTTTCAGTCGCTTTATGTTCTAAGCGGGAGTAGTTTTTTAATTAGTCGAGATAACTTTTTGGCCATGACGATCAATCTAGTGGTTTCCGAGCTTAATAAATATTCAGCGGCTGCAGCTTTGTTTGTCTGTATATTTTTAACCGCAACTATATATGTGGTCAATGACCCTGTCAGAATATAGCACGCTTAGTTTAATCAACATGAACTGCAGCTAGAGTTGATCTTAACATAAAAACCGCACTTCTCTGAAGAATCAATGGATTTTTTATGTAACACTTCAACAATATTGACAAAGATTGCAAAATATTTACGCGATCCTATTGTGCTTGAACATTTTACTTGCAATATTAATATTATTTATTTATTTATTTTTTATATGCACAGGGATGGCAAATTACTCTATTCCACCTGATGGTAAGTGGTAGTAGAGTCCAAACGCGACGACGGCCAGTTTATATTTATATTAGAAATAAAGACAGCTAAATTTAAAAGGAGGTAGACAAAGACGACTCGTATAGTCAATATCGGTGGACGTGAGATCATAGTAACTCTTGGCCATATTATGATAAGTGCTTTATTGAAATGTTAGCAAAATTCATTACTAAAGTGTAAACGCCCATTACCATTTTTATATCTCCAACGACAGGTCATTCAATTATCATAAAATAGTAGTAGTAGTAGTAGTAGTAGTAATAGTAGTAGTAGTAGTAGTAATAGTAGTAGTAGTAGTTATAAATGTTACTAATATTTATATAAGCTTTACTCATATGGAGGCTATACAGCCTATGCCAACTATATGAGGGGTATAAATAAATAAACAACTGTGATATTTTATCGACATGATATCATTGGTCGATATAGCGAATAACAATCTATGGGATTAATTATCGATTCGTGAAAAAATGCCATATAGAATGGCAAGTTGTTATCCAAATTTTAGAAGTAAATTTGAGGGATATACGTAGTTAACTGGAATAGTGTTGTGTTAAATAAATATTAATGTGCTTTCTAGTGCACAATTATGTAAATCTATGGTTTGTTTATCTTTACTTATTCGATTTAGAATAGGCTATGGTTACTCTAATTTTCATTAATTATATTAGGTCGTCTGGAATGTTCACTCCGATTTTCCATAGGCATCTCATAATCCAATTATAGAACAGCAACTAAATTTTGCAGCATTATAATCTAGCTACTGGACCAACGAATCAGTCGGCTGTATTTGTCTGTAATATTTACTTGTTATAGAAAATATATATTCATACAGTATATTTTATTCTAAGGTAATGAAAATTTTTGTTGTTTTCTTGTAGATGTGAATACTTATACATTTATGTTTGGTTATTTTTGTTGTCCTTTTTATGCTTTTTATTATTATTTTATTGAGTCTGGAATACTTAATTATATCCAAAATAAGGTTTTCCTTTCTATCTATATTGTGCAAATAGTGTACCTGTACAGCGGTTCTCCGTCGGACTCCTTAAACCACAAAACCATGACCACCGCATCATCTGAATGCAACGGCTGGATGTCACAGGGTAGTGACGCTTTCTTTCCCAAAACACCTTGAACATCTGACGTAGGCACTGTAACAAGAGAAAATTAATTTATTAAATGGTTTCTCAAAGCGTAAACTCAATATTTAATATTCATAATAAATATGTACATATATACAAATACAATACAAACTTATATACAAGTACGCATACTTTTTGAATATTATTAGTAAGTATAAGAAAAGCATGAAAAAATATAAACGACAATTTTTTATACTTTTATTTTTGGAGATTTATGCAAAATAGCAAGAGCATATACATAATAACATATAGAATGGAGACCGCTTCGGCGGGCCAACCGTCGGTGCGTCACGGTAGGATGTGCAAGCGATCCCGTGACGCCCCTTCGACAAGACGGAATGGGTACCGCTGGTTTTTTAGTGCGTATGCCGGCGAGCCCCACATACCCCCCCCCCCACCTCATGTGGGGGAAACGCGTAAATGCGTTTTTCCAGCGAAAAAATAAAAATAAAAAAAGAGCATACACATAAAAGAGGTCCCTTTATATTCGCAAGAGTCTATTCGAATAAACACGGTGATATCCAAACCATTTATTTATCATCAACGCCACCATTCACCAAGATTTATATCCATTGTGCTAATAGCAGTGGCTAATTGAGGAACCAGAAAATTGTAATACGAGGTAATTGTTCTTGTCAATAGAGTAACTTTATAAGCTATAAGGTATCCAGACGAATTTGTATGAAGTTATACACTTTAATAGTTTATGTATGATCGAAAAGATCTACACTGGTATGTAGGTAGTTGACGTGTTTAAGTCACGTACGAAATGATTTTCTTCCTCTTCTTTAATACGCACCGTTAAGGTCTGGTATACCCTCCCGACCTCCGTTTTCCCCACCATCTACACTATGGTTACCTTCAAGTCAACAATGAATAGGCATTTTTTAGGCACCTTAGACTGTCTCTTCACTTTCCATCAAATGTGATAACAGTCAAGCGCTAGCCTGTACATTAAAAAAAAACGGTTAGCCAGGTGCACTGCAATTGGCTAAATTACGATGATAATGAAAAAATAATGCGGTTATTGTAACTAAAATCCTTTCGTAAAATATAAAGAAATACTATGTTTGTACTATGTACTACTAGTTATATAAACTGGTTTATTAAATATAAATACGAAAAAGAAAATATGTTTCATTCACGCGACATTTGAAATAAAGCTCTTTACATAACTAAAATACATTTGAGACCTACTTAGTTTAAAAAGAAAACTGTGGTACTGCCCCAATTCTCTGCCGGCTTAAACTCTAGATCCGTCTTTTGACAAATATAGAAGCCTTAACAAGGATTGCAGACGCCTTAATGCGACAACTAAGAGACACAGCGATTCAAAGAATTGCAGTTCTGTTAAAATGTTTGAGTTGAATGGAATATGTTAACTTGTCTACGAAAATGACTGTCACAGTTTATAAATATTTAATCCGGCTCTATTGAAGTTCAATTTATATTAGTCAAAGACTTTAACTAAGCATAAGTTTTATTTATGTTAAAAATAAATTAAATATTATGAATAAATAAATAATAAGCGCTAGTTCAGACTTAGTGGATTTTTTTATATCAAAGAGAAGAAATAATTAATTATTCGGAGTAAATATAAAAAGCGAATAATTAATAAATAGTATAATATGTATTCAATGAAATATTACATAAAATACGCTTAAGAACTAAGTGTACTACGCCTATATACAATGAGTGGATGTATATAAACATAGAAAGCATACATATTGGTAACTGTACTCAATCAATTATATGTAGTCCCTGAAAATACATAAAAAACGAAGCCTTTGTGATGTGATTAACGTATTGTATGCTTATATTGGTGTTAATGAGTTGAATCTGTGTTATAAATGCTTTATATATATATATAAATAGTTGTAATGGAATAGGCGTTTGTCTTCCATCTCACCTGATGGAAAGTGTAGATAAAGACGAAGGTGGTACACGCCCATCCAAAAGAAACCTGTTCACTCTACTCTTAAAGGCTCCAGAGTTCAACTTATCAGGAAAAATAGACCCAGGCAGGTCGTTCCAAATCTTGGCGACTCTCACCAAAAACGAGCTGTCAAACCGTTTAGTTCTTCAGGACGATCGCTTAACAATCAGTCTTCCAGTCAGTCTTAATCTATAATATTATAAATTAAAACTGTGTATGTCTGTTACGATTTCACAGCTAAGCCACTGAACTTATAAAATTTGATATAAGCAATCCTTAACCCAAAGAAAGAACATAGCTATACTTAAAACCTGCCCCTCCGCGTGTATTTCTGCGGGCGAAAAGTAATAATAAATAGCTTTTTCTTAAGACACTTTCAAGCTGTCAACTGTATCATTTTACTTCCATTGAAAACAACATTAAAATTTACAATAAATTATGTACGTTTTTCAGCTTCGGGTTAAAGTTCTAAGATAGTTTATAGTGGGAATTCGAATTGGATCTTTATATAGATAAATAGCTAGAAAGATATTAATCTGTCATTTGAAATGTCTTTAAAGTGCTTTACTTTGTTGAACTAGAAATTCATTTGAATATATCGAGGAAGGTGGATGATATTGGAAGTATTTATAATCGTAGCTTAGCTACCTTATAGCTTATAACCCAGCTATCTTAGCTTCGCAGGGGTAGTACAAGGGTCTTCATGAAAACTTTATACCGTAATACAAATAACTCTATTAAATTAGTGGTGTATGTAAGTAAAGCTCCCGGTTTTGCACAACTTTTGTGTTTTTTTTTTCTTTTAATAATTTACTTAATTTCTCAGAATTAACTCCATCTATTGGTAGAAGCCATATAAAAATCAGTGAGGTAGTTTTTGAGTTTATCGCGTTCAGACAGCTCGGCAGTGATGAAAAACAGCGACGCTTCTCCTATTCGAATTAATTATCTACTAAAAACGTTATATTTTTTGAACTTCCTTGCATAAAGATAAAGTCGCGACATCATGAGATAAAAATAAAGTAAAGATGTTCCCATTAATAAATGAGCTGTAATAAATATTACATAGGGCGAACTTGCACTAGAGCTGTCAAGGCGTGTCTTTTCAACGTGAAGGAATTACTACCGTTTTAACGGCAATCAAACGTGTTGAGACACGAAATAGCTTGTTACTTCCCTTTAACGAACTCAGTCACGGATGGTTCCATTGGTATTCGTGCTTTAGACGAAGTGATTGTATTTCAGCACGCTACACTGTATTTGGATTTTCGTATCGATATATAAATTGGCCATTTTATTGTCAAATAAGTTTTTTTTTTATAGAATAGGAAGGCGGACGAGCATATGGGCCACCTGATGGTAATTGGTCACCAACGCTCATAGACATTGGCATTATAAGAAATGATAACCATCGCTTCACCAATGCACTACCAACCTTGGGAAATGATAATTACATTGGTTCTCACCCTTCAAACCGGAACAAAACAATACCAAGTACTGCTGTTTTGCGGTAGAATATCTGATGGGTGGGTGGTATCTACCCAGACGAGTTTGCACAAAGCTCTACCACAAGAAGATATTTTAATAAAATATACAATATATTGTTATATTTAGTTGATGTACCTAAATGAATAAAATGTGGTATTCGATTGTATTGACATTGGAAAAAAATTTGCGCAAAATTTTATATTAATTCATTGGGTGGAACTATTTGAAATTTACTTTAAGATTTGAATGTCATAATGTTTCCCCATTTGTTGCAACGTTTAATTAATATTTAACTCGTAATAATCAAATAAGCACAATAACAATTCAAAATTAGATAAAAAATCAGTCTGTTACGGTTAATTTAATAACCTCTTTTTAAGGAATTTTATGTAAACATAGCTTGGACCCGTGTGAAGGATTATTAAACAATTATTATTACTATTTCCATCGTGATTTGTGTATAAAGCTATTGTATAAATAAATGTTTGTATACACGACTAGTCTAAGACTAGTCTAAGACTAGTCTAAGAAGATTATAAATTGTTAATTGATAGTATAACATAATTAAATTCACTCGAACACAGCGAGATGAAAACTCATTTGGAATACAATAAGCTGACAAGAGCTAGTCTGACGTCACTGAACTAATTACTCTAATCGTCAATGTTGAAATGTACTAAAGTTTTAACATTAAATCCGAACATTATATAAAACGGAAATTGGATTACTCTACGTGACATTCGGTATAAAATGAAACCGCGATCGGTTTCGATCGTGAAACGACTCACGTCTCTCGAATGTTTGATGATGGCATTTCGATATCTGTGAATTTGCCTCACACATGACTATATTTTTTAGTTCCATACCTTAAGGTGAAATGAACACATTGTCCATTGGTCACATCGCAAAAAATATGTCAATCAAAATGCGCAATTTTAGTTTATCGTGTTTTTGTTCCTCCAAAACGTATATAACGAAACAATTACCAAGTATTTTGGGGTTTCAAATGATTTATTATTTTATTAAAATTATATTGAAATTTGGCCGTGAAAGCCCAGTATTTAGAAGACGTGAATGTCAACCGATTATTCCGAGTTCAAGGTTCAAGTACCACTGGATTTTCATGTTCGGTTTGAGCTTCGCGTTCGCGTTGAGCTTTATCAGGACTGGGACATTTACTGGCTGTTACTTGGTTTTTTAATATTTAAATTTATTACAGTTAATATTTATATATACATGGTATATTCTGTTACTCAATTGAATGTTGAAATCATCTTCAATTTCTTTTAACAACCTTCATAATATTCGTGTGCACATACGACGATGTATGAGCTGTCGTTAGATATGATGAAATATTAGGAGTATCTTAAGTTCTAACGTCTTTGGAAATCTAATCTGACTAAGGTTGAAAAGCGCTTTACGTTATTCCGTTTTGCAGAGAAATTATTTGAGTACTATGCTACAATAAAGTATTAAATAAATACAAATAATATATAATATTATTATTAAATAGCACTATGCTAGTCAATATCAATGTTGATATTGAGTGCAATGAGACGTTTTCATACGTTACGGCATACAATAATATTTTTTTTACGAAAAAAAATGTATTTTCACTTTTTTCACGCGGAATTATAAATAATAATTTATTATTCACTAATTGACCATGTCAATATCATAAGAAATCATTTGTTTATCAGCAATGATCCAATCGCTCCGCCCGCATACATCCAGCCTAACTAGAACTAATAAATCTAATAAATTGAACAATGTAAATGCTAAGGTAAACGAACCCTAGTTTGATTGTTTAAGGTGAATGCTACTAGTCAAAATTATCGAAGGTTTCCGAAGAGTAGGCATATGGAACGATCTTATAAAAACTATCGAGCAAAGAAGTCTACCTGCATTATATTTCGCGATATGAACTAGTAGATAATGAGGGCATTATTATCGAGATAAAAGAAAGTAAAGAAGGTATAACAGTCAGTCAATCAGTAACAGCCTGTTAATGTCCCACTGCTGGGCTTTAGCCTCCTCTCCCTTTTGAGGAGAAGGTCTGGAGCTTATTCCACCACGCTGCTCCAATGTGGGAAACACATGTGGCAGAATTTCAATGAAATTATACACATGCAGGTTTCCTCACGGTGTTTTTCTTCACCGTCAAGCACGAGATGAATTATAAACACAAATTAAGCACATGAAAATTCAGTGGTACTTGACCGGGTTTGAACCCACGATCATTGGTTAAGATTCATGCGTTCTAACCACTAGATCATCTCGACTGTTCCACTAGGCCATCTAGGTTGTTAAATAAGGTATTAACAAAATAAAAACATCCTAACTTAAAATAACTCAAATTAGGTGATACAGAAGAGTTATTGCAAGGAATTTGATGAGGAAAAGTTCAAAAGAAATACCTCTTGATGACTTTGACTGCAGAGTATTTAAAGAAGAATGCGTTTCTATTTAGTCACCAAGTTCTTCATTGTGGGAATGATATGTCAATTATCAGTTTCTGTCAATGACATACAAAAATAACTTGATTCCTTAGTCAACCGGTCTGACTGTCTTTTTGGTGCGCAGCCTTTGGGTTTTTGCTTTCTGTGTTGTCACAATAAGCTTTTCTAGGCTGTCATCATTAGCGTATGAGACAATAAATGTTCTACGTAAGACTTAATTAGTGTTAAATAATAAACAGAAAATATAAGATATTTATTCAGATACAAATATTATTATTTTTGAAACATTACAAAATATTTGAAGAAACGTATATGAAAATGGCGTAGAGCCTGCAATACGGTTTATTAGCTTTGGGAATATAGCTATAAGTAATGTATACAAATATATACAAGCGGAGAGATTGCTTGGCACGATATTGATTATATTTTAATACTCGCTTACGTCACCATATATTTTTTTTATTATGCCGGGAAGGCACATGACTCTACTCCACCTGATGGTAGGTGGTAGTAGAGTCCGAACGCGACGACGGCCAGTACAGTCGGAAAGAATTTTCTGCACAAGCTGCTCCCGCCTTTCCGGCTCGCACGATACCTCGTCATGCCTCGTTTGAAGGAACCCGGGTTGTAAGTAGAGGGGAACACGTGAGCTGGTAAAGAATTCCAGTTTTTGGAAGTGTGACAAAGAAAGGAGTTGCCAAATTTAGGCGGTGACATCTAGAGCCAGCACGCGTAGACTTGTGAAGGAAGGGAAAAGTAGGAATTAAAGAGAATAATTCCTCAGAGCACTCGCCGTGATATATTTATTATAGTATTGTTTTATTTACAGATTGTCTGAAATACCAAATTATATCTCCTTTAAATGAATCAGAAACAGATGACTTCGAATAATTATGCAAAATTTTTGCCTCCTCTGGTCGCAAGAGTTTTGGTTAATTCATCGACCATTGTATCAACCACCGTTACACGCGACTATAATTTCCACTTTTGAATTGAATTAGTTATTTAAATACTCAATGTAAGAAAATCTTATGAACTCAAATTAATATTTATAATTTAAATACAGTCATATAAGCAATTTGAATATTGTGAACATATTGAAATATAATTTAGTTTCATTTTTTAAATCTAGATGGTAGCAAAAAAACTACAGCGGTTTAAGTAAATTTATAATATATATAATAAGATTTTGCTCAAACAAAACAGTATTTTATGTAAATATTTTTCCATTCATATTTTTTTGTTTACGAAATTCAAACGAGGAATAAGCCACTTCATCAACATCAATGCACCACCAACCTTAAGATCTAAGTTGCTACGTCTTGTGTGCCTGTAATAACATAGGCTTACTCATCCTTTGAGATACAATTATACAAAATGTAGTTTAAATGTTCTGTAGTAAAATGACTGCCTTGTTGGTCTAGTGGCTTGATGTAAGATGGCTGCAGACCCGGAGGTTCTGGGTTCAATTTCCAGGTCGAGCCAATAAAAAGTTATTGGGTCAGAAAATTCTCATCAGCAGCCCGGAGTGTGGAAGTTGGAAGTGTGTACACTCCCATGCCTCGAAAAGAACATAAAGCTGTTGGTCCTGCGCCTGATCTCTTCCGTTCGTATCGGATTGCCGTCCCATCGGATTATGAGAGTAAGAGAATAGAGAGTGCACCTGTGTTTGCGCAAGCACTTGTGCCTGAAGGGACATTATTATTATTATTATTATTAGTAAAATAATAATTTTATCGCTGAATGTATGGTAGTCATCCGTGTACTATACGATATGGAAGCCAAACGAAGTACGGAACCATAAAAATCCATCTCGTTTTATTAACGTTGTAATTTTGACATGTATCCGTTGAAAAACATTGGAAAGTACGCAATACTTTGAATTTCATATTTCATTTTAGTTCCGATCAGAAATTCATCGTGAATTTAAAATCTCTCCGGACTCATTAAACCGTTTCAGGGAGCGTACGTTAAAATATATACTGATATATTTGAGTCGAAATGTTTCGTTTAATTGGCGGTATCTATTAGTTCAGTATTTATTTTGACTTATATTTCAACGAATATGCTATGATTGCTGTATGTAAGGATTTTTTAATTAATGTAATTTGGCTGTTTTTATAAGTTTTTATTCATATTTTATTATATGAATCAAATTTAAGTAATGAATTTGTAGACCACGAAATTTGTAATCCAACCGATTAAGCTAAGATTTAAGTTAGTTTAAGTGCTGGTGATTTTTTTTATATTACAGGTAAGCGGACGAGCATATGGGCCACTTGGATGAAAAGTGGTCATTAACGCCCATAGACATTGACGTTGTAAGAAATGTTAACCATCGCTTACATCGCTAATGCGGCAGATGTTGTCTCTTGTGCCTGTAATTACACTGGCTCATTCACCCTTCAAACCGGAACACAACAATGCCAAGTACTGCTTTTTTGCGGTACAATATCTGATGAGTTGGTGGTACCTACCCAGACGAGTTTGCACAAAGCCTAGTCTGTTGAATTTAATTTGTTTAATGAAAAGTATTAAGTAAAAACTTTTTAATTCATTTTTAAGTAGAATATATATTTTAGTTGCAAATTATTCAATGTTTTCGTAAGAATTATGGGAGTGCTAAGTTTCAAAGGCGGTATCAAGACACAAACAATATGTTAAAACTGGATTATATTTTGAATTGACTCATGACAATCTTATTTATATTTACGATATATGTTGCAAGCTAGGATTTATTCGTGCTTATAAAAATATAATATAAATTGTATTATTACACGAAATTTTTATTTTTTTTATTAAGTAAAAAATTTACACAGGTGCGTGTGTGTTCAAATTTGTATTGATCAGAAACTAAATTAAATGATGACTTTTTCATTCTATTTAGTCTGTTGTTAAGTTTAAATAAAGAATGTTTTTTGTAATTACTCTGATTCACTCACTCTTTTAATGTCATCACCCATACAAAAAAATAATATTTGGCTACAGCCGTAGTATGTAAGTATATTGAACAAAATAATAAGAAGGTCAAATAAGAATCACTAGCAGTTTCTTTGAATTATATATTTTCGTTTAAAACTCATAAAAACCGGTTTTAACCAGATATAATCCATTGAACTATGAACTTTGTTTATTCATCTTATATTTTGTTTCTGATCTTATAAATACATAACATATTGTATTATGGACGAGCAAAACTGTACGTTTGAATATTGGACTTGTGAAATAGCTTTAACGTTTTTAAAATAATTATAATAAATTAAAGAATATGTATTTTTTTATTTGCAAACCAATGAAAAATAAAAGGTTATGATTAGTATAATATAAAATATTGATGTCCTCCTGACTGAGTTTGGCCATGGCGACTAATCTCAAGAGAGATTAGTCAACTGCGCGGGACATATTACAGTGCACAAGTACTTTACTCTTTCATTCTTCCTGAATGTACTGGCCGTCGTCGTGTTTGGACTCTATTAATACTTACCATGAGGTGGAGTAGTCATTTGTCTTCCCGGCATCCGATGGGACGGCAGTCCGACATAACTAGAGAGAGTTCAGGCATAGAACCATTGGTTTTACGTGCTTTCCGAGGCACGAGAGTGCAAACACTTCCAACTTCCAGACTCCAGGCCACGACTAAGAATTTTCAACATAAAAACCTAATAACTTCTTAACCTCGACTTTGGATTTGAACAAAGGACCTCCGGCTTTAGCCACTACACCAACGAATAATACAGTATGTGTGTTTTAAGTACTATTTTTTTGCATTATTTATCTACATTCTACACGTATATCTTTTATAGAACAAGTAGGTATACAATATAAAAATCCCGGTACATTTCAGTATGCCCGTATTGTCATGACAACTATATTTATATATCAAATGCCCACGCGTATAAGCTCACGAGATGTTATTTAGAATTGAATATATTATTTAGACCTCTATTTATATAAATCACTTCGCAATACTGTCGTAATGATTTACTCGTACCATTGTATAGAAAAAAATAATTGAGTCATAAAACTTGTTCTATCAGCAAAAAATACCATGATGAGTTGGTTTGGTATAAGTTATAAGTTTGTTGTACTTTGCAAAGTTTCTCAAAACCTATTTTCTTACTTCTTTATTTTGATATGTGGACGGGAAGACGAACTAATAGTACGTGCTCATCACCGCCCATAGACATTATATATATAACTAATTCTTACATCACCGATGCGCCACAAACCAAAATAATGTACTTCAATTTAAAAAAAAAAATCTACCACCAGCTCAGAAAGATAAGCCTCAAGCTTTTGATGAGACCAAAGAAAAACAGTGAGATTGTATATTTTTTTTTCCAAACATTGGTTATTTTTCTATTTGGCAAGTTCGTAATGAAATTGATACGTTTATAACTTGCTCGATGCATTCGTTGTGTAGGCACGCTATGGCAATTATCACGTGGGTAGCTTATGATTAATAAACATACAGATGTAATGATTTATTACGAATGTCATTTAAAATCAGTTTCGGTAGTTGTTACCCGTGAACTTCGTGTAACCTTTTGATGTTTAGAAAAAAAACTTGAAACCCAAATTGAATTATTCGATTGTATGACGATTGACTGTTCATAATAAAAATAATTAGTTACAATTAATAATTCATGCAAATTCGTGTTAGGTTAAAAAGTAGATAAAATCGGATCCTAACAATATAAAAAGCATAAATAAAAGTAAGCACTTTGCCTATTTCAAAGAACTATACAGATTATTTATAAATGGAATAAGCTATGTTTGTACCATACCATAGCTAAAAGTCTATTAATTCAAGTCTATTTAAGTTGTGAAAGTAATTTACAGTCTATTTTAAAACAAATAGAAAAATAATCATAAGCTAAAACATATAAAGTATTTTTCTCAGAAGTAAAATTTTTGATTATTTTCCTGATATTATTATAGCCACTAATATTCTTTATATATAGAAGAAGAAGGAGAAGAAGAAGAAGAAGGAGAAGACTTATTTTACAAACAGTATTATCTGCAACAGGATATTAGAAAATACAGAATAAATGACCCAATTTGTTATCACGACTTTACCTTAACAGAAATTTACTGCTGACTTTCAAAATCATAATGTTATAAAATAGTTAAAACAAGTTGAAAATCCACTATGCAAGGGATTTTGTTATTACTAGAAGCAGCGCTGAAAACTATTGTTCTAAATTAAATAGAATTTCGTATGCAATTAGGTTTTCGAAATTTAATTTAACCTTTTTGTTTAAGTGTAAGAAATATAATGAGTTTCTTGCCGGTGGAATCTACATTCCGAACCGGTGCTTAATATTCAATTTAATCTTGTAACATGACAGTTCAGAAGTGTTTATAAGACCTTACTTGAATAAATAATATTTTAATTTTTATATAAATTATAGTAGTAACGTCACAATTCGGAAAGAAATAAATCGACTTGATTAGTATTATACAAACATTTTTGTAATGATTGTAATATATCTTGCAGATTAAAAAAATATTATTTCAATAGGTAATAAGAACAAGTAAGCAGTTTGATTTCACAAAAGGCTGGGTGCTTTTCCTTTTTCTTTTTTAAAATATATTATAGGTAGGTGGACGAGCTAATGGGGCACCTGATGGCAAGTGGTCAATAATGCCCATAGATATTGGAAATGTAAGAAATGTTAACCATCGCCCACATCGCCACTGCACCACCAGCTCTGGGAACCAAGGTATCTTCCTTGCAATTATACTGGGTCACTCACCCTTCAACCCGGAACACAACGATAGCAAGCACTGCTGTTTTGCGGTAGAAAATCTGATGAGTGGGTGGTATCTACCCAGACAAGCTTGCACAATGTCCTACCACCACTAATTTTTTTTTTCACACGGCCATCTGATCCCAAATTAAGCTTGTACAAAGCTTGTGCTATGGGAACCAGATAACTGATATACTACATATACTACCTTTCTTTTGTAAATACATAATTATATAGAAAACTACACCCAGACTCAGGACAAACAGACATGTTCATGCACACAAATGTCTGTCCTGGGTGGGAATCGAACCCACAACCTTCGGCGTGAAAAGGCAAGTACCTACCAACCACGCCAACCGGCTCGTCTAATTAGAGTAGAGTTAATGGAATGTAAGGAAAAAGGGATAAGATGGCTTCAATTTCATTGTTTCTTTATAAGTTATTATAAATATAATTAAGATCTATTGTGTATAAGATCACTAACAGTATTTAACCGAAAAACGCCTTGATCAACAAATATGTTTGCGCAGATAAAATAAGACATATCTTATAACTTTTAAAACGTATTATATGTTTTCATGAAACATATTATTAAGTAGTTTTGAAAGAATCGTAGAAAAAAAAACTTTTTATATTAAATTATTTTTGGAAGGTAGTACCGTCATATTATAGTTGGTGGTCCTTCGCTTTTATCGTCCATAGATACTGGCACTGCAATATCAATAAACCGCCTTTTAATAAATATTTAACGAAAAAAGTCGAGTCTTCGAAGGAACAATTAATACAACAATAGATCAAACGCCAATCAAGAAAATTCCATAAATAATTCTGAAGTGAAATAACTCAGCGAGAAACCTTGAACCCGGATGTATAAGTTCATTGTAACTTCATTAATCAAAAATAATGCTCATTTTTTAACAAATTAACATCAGCAAATGGAGTGACATTATTTTCATACTCCAAGTTATATTCAAACTATCATATTATATTTCAAATTTTAAAACGACAAGGAAGTCATTGAATATAAACTTAAAAAAAAATAGGAATTAAGAAAATAGTACTAAATGGTAAAGGAAATACCATTTATTTTGTCGCAGCAATGGTTTTGACTGGAATCCGAACTTTGTTTATTAGCATTTACTTTTTATATGGAGAATTACTTTTTTTAATATCCCCTGGGTGTTATTGCAGGATATTGAACTACCATTAGAGCGAGTTTCATTGTAATTCATTGAAGTTTACTTGGTGGTAGGGCTTTGTGTAAGCCCATCTGGGTAGGTACTACCTACTCATCAGATATTCTACCACCAATAAACAGCAATTCTTAGTATTGTTGTATTCTGAAGGTTGAATGAGCTAGTGTAACTACTGACACAAAAGACATAGTATCTTAGTTCCCAAGGTTGTTGGCGCATTGGCCGTGTAAGGAGAGGTTAAAATTTCTTATAGAGCCGATGTCTATGGGAGTTCATCAGATGGCCCACTAGCCCGCCAACTAAAGTTGCTTAAAAAAATAGAATAAATGTAAGCTTGTGTTTGTATATCATTGGTTTCTGTCGGTAGTCATCCTTTCAAGAGTGTAAAAAAGTTATTATATGTAATAAATTCCTCAATTAGTCTGACCGCCTGGTTTTCGCATAGCCTTAGACCATAGTGTCAGAAGAAAAATGCAAGATTAATCAAATGTTATGTTGCCAATTCAGCAATATACAAGATATGTCACCTGTAGCGTTTAAATCACTGTTTACATTACTTTTTAATGTAAGAAAGTCTTCGATCTATTTCAAGGTAGCCATTGCAAAGGTTTTAATGGGTAAGATTCCCACATAACCCGGTTCTCCCGTAACAGTTAGGTATCTTTCGAAGATTAATATTGATATTGAGGAAATATTAATAAAAAACATCCACTTAATATATTATATAAACACGTGACTACTAAAATATTTTTATGCGCTTCATTTGAATTTGTAATTCATCGCGTGTTCAGGTAAAAAGTCATCTCGGATGATATTCTGCCACAAATATATCTAATATGCTCTATTATTATGGCATATGATGCATTATGGTGTAAACTCTATAAACCTTAAATTTATAGACATTTATAAGACTTTTTCTGTAAATATTAATGAATACGTAAATTTCCATTTCATGAAGAACAATAAACCAATGTGAATATTAGGCAATCATTTATAAATTAACATGGCTTATAAGGTTATCACCAACGTAATTCCTAAATCATGGTGCTCATTGCGCGTTACGACTCCTTGTGTTAATTCCACAGTCAACAGACGCGTCTAATCAATTATACGCTTGCTGCCCGTTTGTGTGTGCTAGCAGCCAGGTGACATAGATATGGATATATCAACACATGGAGAGATTTATAGCCAGTGATTTTGAACTAATAGCGTACATCTATAATATACGTACAAATTTCTGACCCCATCCCTGATAAGACATTTACCTAAACGTGGTTCAGAATCAGCGCAGAGTTGTGGATAAGCAATTTTTCATCCGACACATAATTTTTGTCACAAGGTTTGTGAGCACGAGCATAAATTTTGCATACGGAAACAGAAGCCATGATTTCAACCTGTAACTCTTATTTTGTATTCCACATATTATAGCTACTGAGCTATCACAGTTCATTTGCTTTTGTTTTAGATTTTAAATCGAGTAACATGACTATTTACGTTTGCTTACTACACGTCTATTTGACAAGTGTGTAGATTTTGTAAACATTTAGAAACGATTCTTTAAGAACAAACTTACAACTCACCGCAACACATGATCGTACAATGTTAGAATGTGATATAAGTCATGAACTATCTATAGTTCTTATAACACTTAAATGATGAAAGTGAATTCTTACTTTAATAATCAGTGTATTATTTCTCAAAGTGTAATACTTATAAAACTATTATTTAAGAGACATTTGTATAAAAAAAAACATTTTTTTTTTATGGAATAGGAAGGTGGACGAGCATATGGGCCACCTGATGGTAAGTGGTCACCAAACGCCCTTAGACATTGGCATTCTAAAAAATGTCAACCATCGCTTATAGCCAATGCGCCACCAACCTTGGGAACTAAGATTTTATGTCCCTTGTGCCTGTAATTACACTGGCTCACTCACCCTTCAAACCGGAACACAACAATATCAAGTATTGCTGTTTTGCGGTAGAATATCTGATGAGTGGGTGGTACCTACCCAGACGAGCTTGCACAAAACCCCTACCACCAGTAAAAAGCCCTACCACCAGTGATAAAATATATAAAATATTGTTATTTTTTATTCAAACATTATTTAATTAATCAAACATTATTAATATTAATTAAACCAATCATTGCACAGTGTATTGTTCATCAATACATCTGAATGCAAATACATAATTGGAACAGAATATCAATGAATTTCAAAGACTGGTAGTGGTTAAATAATGTCGCATATAACGTGAATATAAACGCTCAGCTTCCATTGCAATCCGATACAACCAAAGGTAGCAATTTACAGGAACTGCGGATTAATTAGTAATTGAAGCCTGATGCAAATAATTAGGATCGGACACATTTGCACCTACAAGCGAAGCGTAAGCTATTGTGCTACAGAATCATCTATAAAGTTCCGGCTACATATGGCTAAGTGACTGCGGTATTATGAATAAATAATCAAGATCTTAACTTCACCGGCTCCTGTCAGTACAACTTGTGTCCGGTTAGGATAACTTCAGAATTTAAAACATGTTAATATAATAATGTTGCAACCCGATAGATGGCGCTAATTAATTATTCGTGCTTCTGCGCACGCAAGATCTTTGTTTCTGGGTATACATATTTATAGTTCATAGCACTTTATAATTATTGACGGAAGTTGTTGTTGCAAGAGACGCTCGTAAAACTTCTTCATAAACTATCACGATCCTTATGACTATTAAGATTGTCGGCATTAAAATACGAACATTAAAAAAAAAAATGATTGATAAAAATTATTATTGAAGTATAATTAATGAATATATTATAGTATTCTTATGTTATTTTTTTCATTTACTTTGGTTATAAGCACATGATAATAATATTGAAAAGAAACCATTATAAATTATTATTATACCATAGGAAACGGCCGCACAAGAAGAGCTGTAGTAGTATGATTCAAGGAAGCCATCGGTCTCGCTTCAGCTGCTCGTACAATTTATTGTTCTCAATTTCATAAGCTATATATAGCAAAACTGCTACCATAACTTTCAAGTGCATTGTACCTACAATATGGACGTAGCTTTACATATTATTTTGATTGGTCTTTACTATCATTTCTCTTGAATAATAATAGAGTTGATGTATTACTTCTTTATAAAAAATTAAGCAAAATTTAATGTTTAATTAAAACAGGACCATATTGATAGTAAAATTACTAATAAATACCATAAAAATAATCTTATCAAGATATTTTCTACCTTTGCCAATTAATTTAAAATTCTCATTAAAAAAAACTTCAAAAACAAATAACGAACCGAATACCTCGAAGTTAACGTTCGAAAGCCGAAAGGTTAATTAAACTACGATAACCCTTGATATAACAGAAATTAATTGCATCGGAGAATTTATATAAAGCGATTCTTCTTCCGAAGTGACAGGCATTAGCTTGGACGCTGGTCTAATTTATATTCTCAAAGCGTTCATTTGTGTTGAAATGTCAGTGTCGACAACAAGACTTGAGGTATTTTCGTATTTTACTTTATTTAACACAAAACGGTCAACAATATTAGATTTATATCTAATATTGTTACAGTATATAATATTATTACAGTAATCGAAACAAGTAATAGGTAATCAAATTTAAAAACACTATGTTTATTAATAAAATAATTATTTATATTGAGGCAATAATTGTTTTGTACATAAATTATATTCAAATAAGTATATATAATTGAAGTTGAAAACGGCTATTGTAAAATTTGTAACTGCTGTGGTAAAGATGCTAAAAGTGGAGAAAATGGTATCTATATACATCTATTCGATTCGGAAATTTTTGCTGTGGTTTGTTTTACAACTGTATTTACAAATATATACAATATTTATTTATATACCTATCCTGAATACGCATGGGTAGAATAAGGGTCAGCATTAAAGGTTTTTATAGACATATTATACATTAACTGTGATAAATGATAAGTAAATGATAAATAAATCTTTATTAGGGTATTTCTTCTGACATCTTCAACAATCGTCATCATATTTCTGCTAATTAACACAAAATACAATAAATACACAGACGCGGCGGGAACTTTGTTTTATAATATGTAATGAAGTGATCAATAAGACCAAAAACTTTTTTATTTTTTTATTTAGACTTGAATAACTTAGCACACACATATATAAACAGTAACTGCTACGCAAACGCTCTGTTAAGAATAATTTATATGGCTTAGCACTCTGTGTGTGGATTGATAGCCGCTTAATTTAAATACTAGTAAAGTCATGATTTTGCTACGTAAAACACATAGTTTACTGTATATTACTGGTGGTAGGGCTTTGTGCAAGCCCGTCTGGGTAGATACCACCCACTCATCAGATATTCAACCGCAAAACAGCAGTTCTTGTTATTGTTGTGTTCCGGTTTGAAGAGCCAGTGTAATTACAGGTACAAGGGACATAACATCTTAGTTCCCAAGGTTGGTGGTGCATTGGCGATGTAAGCGATGGTTAACATTTTTTACAATGCCGATGTCTATGGGCGTTGGTGACCACTTACCATCAGGTGGCCCATGTGCTCGTCCGCCGTCCTATACTATAAAAAATATAAATAAAATAATCGCTATATCTCTTGAATTGTAGATATGCCAAAGATATTGGATGCCAAAACCTACTGTTAGCGTTACGATAAAGCTAGCATTATGGTGTGAGTGAGTGGGTGGACGATATGAAAATAGACCGATTGGCGTTATATTTTAAAAATTCTATCCTAATCGTGATTAATAATTCGTTACTAAAGTTCAAGTTGTGGGTGGAGAGTAATCTTCAATATTATAATTAGTATGATATTTTAGACCTTAGAAAAGGTATTTAAGACATAAACTTATTATATTGAATTTGTCTTCATTTAAGATGTTCTTTTTATTCCTGCGCTAGCAAAGATACTATAATTAGGATGGTTAATGGCAGTCTTCTGTGGCCAAAGACATTTGTCAGGTGACTGAAACTTAAGTTATTGCATTCTATCTTGTTATAATTAAAGAGTGCCAAGAGTTAGTAGTAGTGTACGTATAATGATTTTAAAGTTACACGTTCGATCTTGACCCTTTGGGCTACCGTCATCCCCACTCCTAATTCAAACTCCGAAACCATGATTGGGTATTAGAGGAGAGAAAATATGAATATTAGTAATTTATGTACTCATTAGTGTGCATTTTTCTCGTAAAACACAAATAAAATTAATAAAAAATTTAAATACCCAACATAAAAAATAAACTCGCTTGTGTTTTTGGTTCTTTAACTTTATTATAAGTAATATTGTAATACAAGCGGCGACACGTAAGGGGACCGCAATTACAAATCAATCGGAACTGTGAACGTTGGTTTATGATCTTAACAAAAAATCTTAACAGATCTTCATAATTCGTAGCTAAGAATGATTTCAATCACATCAAGTTTCAAACAGATAAAACCGCATCAAAATCTGTTATATAATAATATCCTGGGACATTATTAACCACAGCCATCTGATCCCAAACTAAGCAGAGCTTGTGCTATGTAAACCAGACAACTGATATTATATATATAATACTTTTCTTTTGTAAATATTGTAAATATTTATATAGATAATTACACCCAGACTTAGGACAAACAGACATGTTTATGTACACAAATACCTGTCCTTGGTGGGAATCGAACCCACAACCTGCGGCGTGAAAGGCAAGTATCTATCAATCACGCCAACAACGTTTTAACGCCAACGCCATTTTACGTCGGGGATTAAAAGTAAATGACATGAATACATTGCAATATTGTTTATTTTGATGGTACCTGATAGTGATCTGTCTGGTTACTACTACATCTAAAAAAAGTGACAGCGCAGTTTTTACGGTTTTCAAACATTAAATGAAATAAATTTTACATGCGGATTATTTACGTACTAACAGAAAAAATTCATAAGATCAATAATATTGAGGCTTTGGCTTAAAAAAGTTTTCAATTTAAAGCAGATTTCAAATAATATACCTTACTTAGAGTATCGAGATGGCCAGTGATTAGAACAAGTGAATCTGGTTCAAATTCAAGCACCACCACTGAGTTCACATGTTCTTAATTTGTATTTATAATTCATTTCGTGCGAAGGAAAACATTATAAAGAAACCCTGAGCATGTATTGAATTTCACAGAAATTTTGCCACAAATGTATCCGCCAACGCGCACTGGAGCAGTGCGGAGGAATAAACTCCGAACCTTCTCCTTAAAGGGAGAGGGGGACTTAGCTCAGAAGTGGGACATTTACATGATATTAATTTTAGTTAAAATATGTCAAATCAATTGTTTACACAATATAAGATCACGAAAGAGGACCAGTATATTTTGCTAGTCCAAAAAACTTTTGATTATTAATAACTACTATATTTAAGGTATAATTTTAAGTATCAAATAGTCATTGAAATTAAATTGCAACTACTGAAAGAAAATTTTATCCACGGACAAGGGATTTGAGAGGCAAAAAATAAGTCCACGTAGTAAACAAATAATAAAATATATAAATTTTTGTAACAAATAGTTACTAGTGTTGTTTTATAATAAAAATTTAAGTTCAGAGTTCTGTAGATGTGTTCACATAGCATTTATTTGTTCATTCAGTATGTGTTTTTAATGATATGTATATTAACAAATGACCACTTACAATTTGCTCCGTTAAAAAAATTAAAATAACCAGCAATTCCCAAGAGTGTCTACCGAAGTTTATTAATGACCAATTAATAAATTGTACTCAGAATTTGACAATGAAATAAACGAATCGATCTTCAGTCCCAATTTAAATGACATAAATTGAGTTAAGGCAGCAATAGTTGCGAAAGTCCATACAAAAACGTTCTATTGTAAGGGCCGTAACACAATTGAATTTATTCGAAAGGTCGCGCCATTGTGACGTCGACGTGTGACCACCCGTGGGGCGAATATTTACGACATTGGATGATTCAATCTATATCTTTGGAACGCTTAGTTTTTTTTGTTAGTTTCCGGTGATGTTTGGTTTTTATGATCGAGACAAGACTACCGTTATATTGATAAAAGTTGTGGGTTCAGTATTAGTATATCATTCTTAAGATTATTTAATTTTGGAATATATTCCACATTTGAAACTTGTATTTGTTTTTTTTTTTATATATATATTTATAAAAATACCCATTCCCGTTATTTTGTTGTATTTATCGTCTTCTTTATATAAGAATGCATTTGCTGCTAAATGAATGGGAAAATGTGGGACGAGTCAAACACACAAGTGTTTATAAGTTATAAATGTATACGTGTAAAGAAATCGTTCAGATCAAAAATTATATTTTTATTATTGTAATGGTTGGGTTATAAATTGATAAATCAATTACACAAAAGTACAATTCCAATTAACTTAATGGCCAAGCCTATCAGACAACACGACTTTTAATAATATATTTATGTCATTCTCTAGATAACAATAAAGTTTAATTCAAATATACTGGTAATTGTCCTCCCCTCCATTTAAAGAGATTTGGATTTGGAGATTATTCCACCACGACGCTCAGAAGCCTTCCAGGTTCCTGGATGCACATATTTTACATTTTCAAAACATTTCGATATTCAGTGGCGCAGACCGAAACCAAAATCTTCGGTTTGTGAATAAAGTGTTTTAATCACTGAACCATTTCTTTAGATATATAATATTATTAGCCTATTAAATATCTCAGGGTAATATATATACTTAAATTTTAAATGTATAACGTGATGAGCTGAATACCCATAGCTCTCAATCATTTTAGTGAAATCAAATAATAATATTCAGCAATGGGTATGTGAATTTTTTAATTTATCAATACCATTGCAATACTCGGATTCAATGCGAGATTTTCGGATACACAAAGAGTAAAACTGGATGTTGGAATGCAATAACATCTCATCTCCAACCTCCGGAGCGAAATTGGAAACATAACTTCGCTTTCGACGCAGGTGAGGACATATCAATACGGCTCATCTGTCACAATATGCAAGCTAATGAAAGCTTGAAGTCGCTTGAATTGAATTAAATATATGAGCGCATGATTATGAGGATCACAATGTCTGATTTAGAAGACAAAGAAATAGATGACGTATCGACGATCGTATAACTTTTCAAGTAACATTTTATGAGCACTTTTTACAGGATTTATATTAAATGTTTAAATGTACAGCTACCAAAATTTTGAATGATGATGTAATTTAAAAAGTAATGGTAAATGTCCCATTGTTAAGCAAAGTTTACTCTTGTTTGCAGGAATAGATGACTTAAGACCTTATTCCACCGTGCAGTATTTATAATGATGTACTCGTTCATCCAAACATGAGATAAATTATAAATACAAATTAAGTACATCAAAAACAAGCAGTCATAGGGATTGCTGATTGAAGTGAAAACTTGAAACTGTTAAATATATTTGTTCAATTACCACATCTATTGGCACTCCAAGTAAAATATTAATTGTATCCTTTTTATTATATAGCTTTTAATTCATTAAAATATACAGTATAGCGCAAACTCGATACAAAATATTGATGCAGCTTAATTTAAATAAAGAAAAGTTAAAATACACGTACATTATTTGTATACACATAAATTTCAATCATTATTATTCTCATTTATTTCCACAATACTTAAATTATGTGTAATTTCAACAATTTCATTATATTAACATTCGCATGTCGGTGATGTGAAGCCACGAGTCTATTCTCTACGATAAACCAGCGCAATGCGCCTGAAAAAGTTTTCACTTCAAAACTCATTGTTGCTTATTCAGGTTTGAATTCTGAATCATCGGTTAAGATTCTCGTCTTATAACCTCTGGACCATCACGGCTCTTGGTGTACTGTGAAAATACATCGGAAATATTTAAGATTGCGATAGCGAGTAATCAGAAAGCAGAAAAAGTAATAATCCCACGACATTTAAAAGTGTGGCATTCAATAAGCAAGTTAAGGAATACTCGTGAAATCTTATCTCATTTAAAAATAAAAAAGCTGTCGAAACATCATTCGTTCTATACAAAGCAGTCTACGATACAACGCGTATAAGAATTTTTTCAAATGTGACTTGAAAAAAAGTTCGCAAGAAATACAAAAAAAAAAAATGAAATGTTAAATACCGATGTTTTTATAGGTCAAAAACAGATGAACATTGCCCACCTACTGTGTAAGATACCGCTGCTTTGTGAATACATTTGTATCGCGGAAGATATTAATACTTTTTGATTCTTATTTTTACGTATTTTATTGAAAAAAAAAAAACAAATTAAAATTAATTAAAGGCAAGTATTGTCGCAATAGCTCAGTAGTCAGAAGCTAAATCAAAGATTGTAGGGTGACAGTAGGGCAATTGATTGACGAAAAATTCTTATGCTTAATTCTGTTTAAATTTCACTTGATGGTAGAGCTTAGTGCAAGCCAGACTGGGTAGGTACCACCCACTTGTCAGATATTCTACCGCTAAACAGCAATATATTTCATACATCGCCGATATGTATGGGCAGTGGTGACCACTTACCATCAGGTGGCCTATTTGCCAGGCCGCCTAATTCTTTCTTAAACAAAAAAATCGTCTCATTCTCGGCGATCAGGTCAGGTCAGTCAGCTGTTTATACGAATACAAAAATTATAACTATATTTTTTATTTAATCACTCTCAAATGTTGTTAATTCATATATTTACTATGTGATTTTTAATACATATTCCTTCATTCGTTAATTTTAATAGTAATATATTTTATTTTATAAATATCTGCTTGTGAAGGAGCTGAGGCGTTAAGGTGTTAGTTACTGTTGTTGTTGTACTCCAGAAAAATTATATGCAAAATTTCATAATCAGTTGAATAGTTAAGACGTAAGCGTAACAAACAAATAAATACAATATAATATAATTTGGCTAGTGTTGTATATGTATTGCACTTTTCGTAAAGAAATGAGATATAAAAATACTCCGCTGAGTTTCTTTTGCCGGTTTTTCTCAGATCTGAGGTGTTTACTACCGAACCGGTGGTAGAATTATGACAATCAATAAGCAAGTGTAACGCTTCTATATTGAATAAAGATATTTGACTTTGACTTTGAAACAAATTCACTTTCGCACTCCTAACACATAGCAGTTAAAGTATATTTGTTTTAGAATTTAGTCTACCTCTACTTATAGCTTACATAATTACCACTATCGATATAAAAACGGGCTTTGTAGTTTTATTACATATAGACTTAACATGTTAGAAAAAAAGGCTTTAGCAGAAAACGTATTCTGACATCATCTCCTAAAGCTCAGGTGGATCTACATCTGTAAACACGTGTTCCTAACACGATCCGATCGTATTGTACAAGAAACGAATGATTACACACACGTGCCTTCCTTTTCCTTTTCGTGGATGATTACCTATTTTGATAGACTACCTACCTACCTGGATTTCACATTGCTATTCATATCATATCAGTATACGGAAACATAATAAATGATATCGAATTTTATCTAGAAACTCACTAATAACTCTTATTTTACTGATTGAAATAAAAACGTACGTTAATATTTTGCAATACAATAGATATAAAAAAAAAATAATAATTTAAGGGACCACTTCAATCGACCTCAACAGCTATCGTACTCGTTAAAGGCATTTTCGAGTGATCAGTGAACATAAAAAAAATCTATCCTCTTTTTTTGAAGTCGGTCAAAAGATCGAATAGATTAGAACAAGTTTATACTATTATTTTTTTCAATGTACGTAAAAATAAGTTTGTGGAATAAATATTGTATCAACTTATATGTAGCTAATAGCTACTTATAAGTAACAGCCTGTAATTGTCCCACTGCTGAGCTAAGGCCTTCTCCCCTTTTCAAAAAGTCTTGGAGCTTATTCCACCACGCTAATCCATGCGGGTTTAGCATTGAGCATAACATGTGGCAGAATTTCAGCGAATTAACCATAGAGTTCCTGTTGATGTTTTACTTCATCGCCGAGCATGAGATAAACACAAATTAAGCGCATAAAAATGATGTAGTATCCTGACTTTGAACCCGCAATCATTGATTAAGTTTCACATTTTCTAACCGCTGGTCCATATCAGCTCAAGAAACAATAAATGTTGATTAATCAAAATAGCACTATTATGTGCTATCTTGTATCTCAAGATGGTGCATAACAAATCGAACGAGACATCGTGACATGCTCCTCAATTTATCGAAGATAATACTGTGAAGAAGGAGGCAAAATCAGCATTGCCTCAACAATTTGCCAGTAGAGTGCATCAATCGAGTTAGTTTCGCTCCACGAGTCACTTATACATCATAACGAGATTCCGTAGTTTCCTTGATTAGAGAGGAGTGCAGTCTTAAGTTACCTGTTCGGTAATACCGGGGCGATTTTACATTTTTGAGATAAATTTATCTTAAATTGCTCTGTCAGTTTTTCTATCGTTATATAATATAAAGTGAGTTTATTATTTAATCGTTTGTTACAGTTACATGTGAACTTCCTAATCGATCATCTTGAAAATTTGCATGCACACTATTCGGGTGTACAGAAAAGGACAAGAAATACCTAGCTCTCCCTCACACGCATTTTTGCTGCGAGCGGAAACTAGTATTATATAACGACAGTGATTTCTTGCACGTTGTGCTTACTATAAGATATTTTGTAAATTAAAGGTATTGTAGCATATTTTATATGAAGTAGAAGACCCATCTAGACATCTGATAGATTTGACTTAATTTCACTGTTTAATACATTTAAATATCGAATAGAATTCTTATTATAAAATAGCTCATGAACAGATTATTAACTAAGATCAATTTTAATTGTTAATATCCTACATCTGTTTTACGTACTTGATTATTGAAGAATATATTTTTTATAACATTATATAAATGTATAATGTGGTGAAATCGTTATTCCAATAATAAACAGCCAGTTAATTATATACACAGATATACTACTGTATACAGTTGACAGCCGTGGCGTCTGTTTGAATTTACGATTTGTCCAAATACTTTAATTTTTCATGTGACCTATTTTATTAAGGACACACAAGTCAATCGATGACTGTGTTTTATTTATAAATAATTGAGTATCCACACTATACATTTTTGTAACTTTCACGTTATGTGATAAATATTATGTACAACTAAATTATATATGTTCACCAAATCATTGACACATCTCTTATACTTTATCACATTAAATACAGACATTCGCCAAAATAAAATAAAAAAAGCATTAATTTACTTATTATACTTTTACATATAAGTTAGAATGGCGGACGAGCAAATGGGGCACCTGATATTAAATAAACACCACCAGCCACAGACACTGGCACTCAATCTTGGGAACTAAGATGTTATGGCCCTGGTTAATGTTGTTAAACTCGCTCACTCACCCTTCAAACCGGAACACAACAAAATATGCTGTTGCTTTTAAGGAAAAGATTAGGAGCTTATTCTACTACGCTTGTCTAATACGTATTGTTGGACAGTCATGAATCAATTATTTTCTTAGAAAATTTACTTCTAAACTGGTAATTTATAGAATATGATTGCAAATAAATTAAACTATGTAGTTACTTCCACAAAGATACGATCACAGGACGGCCACCTTTGCTCTTAAGTAGATTGGTTAAGATAACAATGCAACGTAACGGGGCTGAGGGGGTTCTAACCGGATTTCACTGTAATTATCTCTGTGAAGATTAAAGATAAACCTAGAATCTCCTTTGAAATAGCTAAAGGAACGACACCATAATACTCTCGCATATAAAATCACATAATACGTCAAAAATAAGTAATGTAAAGCTACCACATACCACCACATAGTAATATATAATAAGTATAAGACGGGCCGGTTGGCATGGTTGGTAGATACTTGCCTTTCATGCCGAAGGTTGTGGGTTCGATTCCCACCCAGGACAGACATTTGCGTGCATGAACATATCTGTTTGTCCTGAGTCTGTACAATACAAGTATGTATTTACAAAAGAAAAGTAGTTTATGTCGTATATCAGTTGTCTGCTTTCCATAGCACAAGCTTTGCTTAGCTTGGGATCAGATAGCCCTGTGTGAATAATGTCCCAGGATATTATTATATTATTATTATTATATAAAATAAGTAATTTAAAAATAAGCTATATAAAACTACCACGGATAGCGACGAAATACAAAATTCGAAAATCAAAGATTATAATAAATCGCATTATTCTTAAATTTAATTATTTTAGACGACCTTACTTATAAAAGTTATTTAGCAGATGACAAGTTAAGCAATCTTGTCTTCTTGTTTCCAATATCAAATGCAAAACTGCAAATGTGCATATAAAGGCATATATTGTCAATAATTATTGAAGTATATATGAACTGTAAAGAAAAAAATATTATGAAGGTTAGTCTTTAGTAGTATGCAAATTATGATAGCCCAAAATATTAGAAATTATGATATTGTGATATTAATATGGTTAAATGAAATAATGTTTGATTTTAGATATATTAAAGTGATTACATCAAAGAACTAAAACTAAAAATGAAGCTTACGAAGCAATGTGATATTTCTACCTTGTTACGGAACTTTATAAGGATACAGTTCATGAACGTGCAACGTCAACCGGGTTGAGCAACAAAATTGCAATCTTTCTAGATAGTTTAAATTGTTTCAATGAAAAATGACAATTCTACACAGTCATTCTAGCACGCATTGCCCCAACCAATGAGAACAAAGAGTTTATTAATATAAAAAAGTATTCAGAAAATTTCCAGGTAAATTAAAATAAAGTTAATAAATGTAACGTAATAAAATTGATAGAATATTTTACGCAAATTTATGCTAAGGCATTGCAGATTTTCTTTTGAATAAATTTTATATTTAAAATTGCTCTACGCATATTTTTCTAGGAATTTGTTTGAAAGTTTCATATTCTATTGGTGATAGATATTGACGCTTATTTTACTGTTATGTATATTGAAAATGAAATACTGTTTTACAAAAAGCGACTTTATATTCCGGTGTTCTGGTTCAAAGTGTAAGTGAATCAGTATAATTACGGGCACGATAGACAGAACAACTTGTTTATACTTATGAAGTGCACATATTTAAGGGCTAAGGTTACCACTTAAGATAAGGTGAACTTTTTGTTTTTTTTTTACACTTAATAGTCTAAGATGTAGCACGCTTGCCTAAAAGAAAACTGTTCACTCTGGATTTGAATACACCAACGTTGTACCTATCAGGAAATACAAACTCAGGCAAAGCATACCACAGTATTGCAATGCGAATGATGAATGTGGATTCAAAGCGTTTGTTATAATTAGCGTTGTAAAAAATATTAATCATTCCTTACATCGTCAATGCACCACCAACCGTGGGAAATAAGATGTCAAGCCCCTTGTGCTTATTGGCACTGGCACACTTATACGTTACGCCACAACACTACGAAGTATTGCTTTTTGGCTGCAGAAAGTTTGATGATTTTGTGATAACTACCCAGACTGGCTTTCACAAAGTCTCCACCAAGGGATAATTTGCTTTTACTTATTAAACAAGTACAATAAACAATACAGTTCCTTCCTACTAACTATTATGGTAATGAAAATAAAATACAAATCCATTAGCAACAAAAGCTACTAAAAAGAATTCAACAAATTTCAAGCAAAGCATAATAGCAGAGGAAAAGACACTCAACAATCATATTTAAAGCCGGATAAGGATGCATTCGACGACACTATTCGCGCTCCATGAATAAGGTTCCCAAGTTTTAGGGGACCATTCACCGGTTTATCTTTCCATATATTTAGCACTGCAGTTAACTAGGAACTTAGTTTTAACTTGGTGTTTAAGTTTTGTACCTGAATAACAAGATATGAAAATTACGAAGTGCAGAACAAGAAATTACAAATTTCGGTCGAGTTTGCCGGAAACTTTCGTACCGGTCTTTGCCGTTAAGAGTGTACCTTTAAATTCTTTTAAAATACTTTCGCATAATGCAGGTTTAAGAGTCTTTTTCAAGTGATTTTATGATGGTATCTACAAAAACTTTGTTAATATCATTAAAGTAGCCTTATTTAGTATCTAAGAACGTAACGTAACTAAAGGTCTATTATGAGCGCATTTTATCTTTTTATTAAAGCGTTTCTCGATTTATTACCATAAATACATAGCAGTAGATTTTCTTTTTCCTAAACCTATAACTATATCAATAATATTCATACATCAATAAAATGCCGAGATGATCAAATTGTAAGAGCGCGTGAATCTTAACCTATAATCGTGGGTTCAAACCCGAGCAAGCACCACTGAATTTTCATGCGCTTAATTTATGGCACAGGCTGTTAATATACTATACTATAACGATATCTATACATATATAAAACCGAGACGGCTCAGTGGTTAGAACGCGTCGATCGTAAGTTAATGCATGTGTAATTTCACTGAAATTCTGCCATCTGTGTATCCACCAACTATCAATGGAGCATCGTGGATCAGCAATCAGAGAACCGCAGACTGTTACTTTAGAATTATAACTATCTAACGCTATTCAAGACCTTAAGGCAAACTGGGTTGAAATAATTTTCCAACTATTCCATTCTATTCATAGACTAAGCAATTGCAATATTGAAATGCAATTGTATCTTGCAAACTAAAATTATTTAATTATGAAACGTGGTCAACGTGCTTAGACCACCAAATCTAAGCTCACAAGAGCTGAACTGTTTATCATATGCCGGTAAATCTCAAAATCAAAGTAATATTAACTCATTATTCTGCAATATTACCCTTAATAAGTTTATATTTTCGTTTGATGTGTGTCAAGACTTTACCGATGAGCGCTTCTTTAAGCCTAGTGCTTATACCTAGTGCTCAGTGGTAAAACCTCACATATGAATCCACTTAAGTGCACTGGTGTACCATGGTAGAATAAGCTCCAAACCTTCAACTCAAAAGGGGAGGACTGAGAAGTTTACACTATATATTACTACTTTATATAATTTTATTAAAAGAGTCATTAGTGAAAGGATGATTTCACCCGACATAAAAAACTGGACAAGCTTAATTTAAAAATCTTACGAAAGATTATTTAACAAAAACTAAAACTCAAGCCAACGTAAGTAGAAAAACTAACTGAAGTATTTAAAATCATCGCTTTTTCGATGAAAGTCGAGAAGTACTAGAAGCTGTTACTTTTCTATGCAAAATAATTATACACTTATATAAAAACAGAAGCCAAGAGTGAAATGCAAGTATGAATATTTGAATTACTATTGCTATTTAATTTGCCACAACTGAAAAAGCTATTAAATATTGGCGCATAACATCACCGAGATATCTTGACTAAAAAATGATACATAGCAACTTTAACACATTAAAGAAAATAGTCACATAAAAGTAAATAAAAGAGTACATATATAACTAGATAACATATATATCTATCATTACATCATTAATATTAGCAAATTGTATTAGGTATCAATGTTAAAAATATATTAATTAATCCACCTAAATGGACACGTCAGATTCAAAGCGATCAATATCGTGCTTACTTAGTCAAACGCATTGTAATTACTACTGACAGATGTCAAATCTTGACATATTGTTAATATATTGGTTGTATATAGTAATTCATTTATCACATATATAAATATATTATAATTATATAAAAAAAGAATGAATGTTTGAATTCGGAGAAGATTTACAGTAAATAGAATCAAAAAACACCAAATATTTATCCAACGTTTTATCCTCTAGTATTTAAGCGTATTTTTTTATGGAGTGGAGCCAACACAGCATTGGAGCTGTAAGAAATATTAACGATTCCTTGCATCATCAATGTGCCACCAACCTTGAGAACTAAAGTGTAAAATCCCTTGTGGTTGTAAAAACACCGGCTTACTCCCCCTTCAAACCTGAATACAACAATACTAAGTATAGCTATTTGGCCGTAGAATAAGAGAAGGAAGAAAGAAACATTACGAAACGGGCTTGTACAAAGCCCTGACACAGAGTGAATATATTTTAGGCGTGTAAATATATTTTGCGCGATTGCACTTGATTCCGCATTCAAGGTTCTTTATTATATCTATTAACACTTGCCAATGCATAGTCATAAAACTTAAAAGAATTAACACCGTCAATTAAAGCCGCAAATACCGGTGGGTAGGCGTTAACTATTTCTTAGAGCTATTGTATCCAGTGTTAATGTATCATTTATGATACTCGTATAATTATGAAAGTTTATAGATATTACAATCAATCATTATGTTCCATATTCAAATGATTTTTGCCTTTGATACTGGTAAATATATATATATTTTTATTATTAGTTATTATTATTAATGAATAATAGTATATATGTATGTAGGTATATATAAGAGTATGTTTGTTTGTATGTTTTGTATTCAATAAATTTTAAGTATAAATTGTTCGCACAATATGCCCGATTAATTTTCCTGGCTAAAAAACAAAAATGTTTCTTTTTATAGAGGTCGTCTGGAAGAGATCACTGTAAGTGATAAGGTCGCCTTTGCATACTATATGTACTACTTGTTCTTTTATATAATGTTAAATAAGTTAAATAAATAAAAATAATAACTAAATGTAATTGTAGTAAGGTGCTTTGATGTCTCAGTGGTTATATATGTACGATTTCAATGTACATATAACTATATAATTAAATTAATATGGAAGTTTTTTTTCTAATTATTATTTTATCTATGTATGTTGACTGTGTCTGTGTTTATACAGTGGACTCGCGATAAGACGTATAGGTACGGACTTACGTGTGTCGGTATCCGTGTTCATTTGTAATATCACGCACATTTATACATCGTCTGAATCTGTTCGTTCTATCTTTAGATAACAACATATGTAGTACATATGTCACCAAGTATGAAAGATTCAATCAAATATGTTATTACATTTCCATTCCAATTCGTAACCTAGTTGGAAGATCGACTTCGGTGCGGATTATTGTTGCCAGTCATTTGCCAGAGAAATTAAAAGCGAACGCTGATATTTCATTGTTCTGTCTCAATTACTATTCTTTTGTGAGTATTTTAATTAAGATTCTTATATGAATAGGTCTCTTTTATTATCTTGCATGTGTCAGAAATTTAATTTAAATTTTATATGTTAAGAATTAGTTATCTTAGGTTAATCTAATTTAATGAGAAAATGATGGGTGTTGAATATTGATGGATGGGAAAGAAGAAGACAAAAAAAGGAGAAGTAGACTGAAAAAAGATGAATAGATTGAGTGGAAGATAATATGAATGAAACAGTGTGAGTATAGTGGTCCCACAAAAGAGCAATACTTAATATTGCTGTGCATATGTTTGAAGTGTGAGCCACAGTAATTACTAAGACAACGGCCATAAAAACTTAACTCCCAAGGTTGGTGGTGCATTAGCGATGTAAGTAATGGTTAATATTTCTATTTTCTTACATTGCCATTGTCTTTGAGTGGTGGTTTCTTTACCATCAGATGGCCCATTAGCCTGTCCGCCTACCTTTTTTTTAAAAATAAAAAAGGGAACTATATTTACAAGACTAAAAATAAAATGTCTGTTATACATTTTCTATTTTTTTTTTCGATTCCACGCTAACTTTAAATTGAGAAGCGCGGATCTTGCTTTTATATTTTCTTCCCCAAGACTCAACACGTAAATGATAAATAACATACACTGTGGTAATGGAAAATGGAAACACTTTGCTTTACTTTAAAGTCAAGAATATTTTCCGTATTTTATCAATGTAGTACATGATATTATAGATTTTAAATAGAATTCTTGTACCACTACTTAAGCCGAGATCATTGTGAGTATAAACTGGTAGAGTGAATCTTAATAGAGGGATCAAATTCGGGTAAATAACACTTAACAGTTTTCATGTACTCCATTTGTATTTATAATTTATCTCGTGGTCTGGTAAATAGTAATATCATGAATTATGGATGTAATTTCTGTTGTGTGAATCCATCAACTCGTATTGAAGAAGTGTGGTGGAATTAACTCAAAAAGAGAAGTCCTCATGAGGTGAAGAGGCCTTAGCTCAGCAGTGACATATTTATATGCTGTTATTTTTTTTTCGTTATACACTATTGTCTTATGCTATATATAGATAAATTGGGAGCGAATAGAATGTTCGAATCGCAGCACCGTCTTGTGAACGTATTACGTAATTACTTTCAGGCTTCAGCTGACTGAATAGTATATCCTGTTGTGGTTTCATTACTGCTAATTAAGATTAATTTATAATAATATACTAATATAGGACTGAAGTAATAAGGGTAACATGCCCTATAGCTCTCACTTATATATACCATTATATACGAATAAATTCAAATTTATCGTAGGATATCATCGTAAATTATCAAAAAGTATTATGATACATTGAGTATAGTAATTATAATTTAAACTGAACGTCTTCATTACCAGAACAGGAAGCGTGATTGCTTGAAGGCAAGATTATCGTTGGCCATATAATGTCAGTAAAGTGTTTTTTTATAGAATAGGTAGGCAGGCGATCATATGGGCCACCTAATGGTAACTGATCACCAGATCCCATAGACATTGGCATTGTAAGAAATGTTAACCATCGCTTATATCTCCAATGCGCAACCAACCTTGGGAACAAAGATATTACGTACCTTGTGCCTGTAATTACACTGGATCACTCACTCTTCAAACCGGAACACAACAATACCAAGTACTGCTGCTTTGCGGTAGAATATCTGATGAGTGGGTGGTACCTACGCAGACGAGCTTGCACAAAGCCGTACCACCAGTAAATAAAGAATATTTTTTTATTATAAAATACTCAGTAGATGTTTGTTCAAGCCCTTTAGAGTGAATACAACGTCCTTTTCACGTATTCTATTACAATTTGAAGGATGTGTTAGTCAGGATAATTACAGGCATAATTTTCTTATTTCTCAAGGTTGGCGGCGCATTGGCAGTGTAAGAAATAGTTTTATATATAAAATTTCTAATATTAAATGGCAGAAATGTATTATATTGATAAATTCGATAATAAATTTTTTTCCAAACACAGGTTAAACACTACGTTTCCGCGGTCAATGATTAGATGGGTGGCCACTTACTAGAAAATATTGCACAATGCTTCCAAGCCTGCTATTACTGACTGGCCTTTGCTAAGTCAGATTATCTTATCGATTCGATATATAATTGATATATCTGTTTTAGACACTAATTCTGTGAATAATATTCTCTAATCGTTAATAATAAATTAATGTTAATTATATCAAATGTTTTATCCAACTATTATTAAAATGACGTATTATATCTTGCTGAGGTAATTGAAATCAGTCTGGCCGTTTTCGAATAATCGGAGAATATACTCGTCAGTTAAAAAAAACTATATGAGTCAAATATTAATTTTTCAGTCTATTAATACATACGTAAGCTTGAAGAAGCTTCGCAATGTCAGATTTGTATATACAATTATTTGCACTAAAAATGATGGCTGGGTAAAAGTAAGTATTACTAAGCGAGATATTGATAGTATTAGAATATTTATAAATTATTTCTAGTAATTAAAAAAGGAACAGTATGTAAAACCTTTTTGCCAAAGCCAAACGTTTGTCAATTGACTAGCTATGTCTTGCGGTTTTGCTGGCTATTGAATTACTATTTTAATCTGTAGAGACTAAACAGCAAGATACTGTACAGTTTTTAGATTGCCTATGTTCATTTGCATGATTGTAGGTTCATTACTCGGAGAGTTTGCTTTCTTTTGTTTTTTTGTTTGCATCATGATTACTATTACACTCCTGAGAGTTGAAGCATTAAATTATAAAGCTTATAACATTAATCAATAAATAGAATCAAAAAAAATGAAAACGAACTAGTAGTTTCTGAATTAGCGTTATCAACCAAATAAACCCTCCAAATTTATAATATAAAGAAACAATTCCGATTATCAAAAACACAGATAACACACAGCGGACCGTAAAACGAACCGTCACATCAATAAACTGTTAGGTGATTACTGTACAAAATTTAGTCGTCAACGAATCCCTATCAATAAAATAGAAACACATTATCTCCGTATTTTGTATACATTATATCTAAACTACACAACTAGAATTCTTATATAGATTCCGCTTCGAGATTATATTTAAGCTTCTTAAGTATTTGTTAGGACAATTAGCATTGTAAATTCGTCGTAAGTGACAAGTGACAGACGTAAGTGTGATGTAAGTCGAAGTTAAGTATCTTGTTAACATTTGTTGGACGACGAACGGACGGCGTTATTATTGTAAATATTACTCAATTGGTATTGTTTGACAAAATAATGAATTTACACAAGACATTCGAATATATTTAGATATCGAACGTAATATTACGAATTTTATTGATCTGAGGTACGTTATAATATTTATATTTAAATTTGGGTTTCTTTGGACGTTGTCTTTTTTGATAAAATAGGCAAGCGGACGTTTAAATGTACCACCTGATGGTATATAGTCTATCACCCATAGACAGGCACTGTGAGATATATAAACCATCCGTACATCGCCAATGCACCACTAATCTTGTGAAATAAAAAACGCTCTTGTAACCGTAATAGCCTGTGAATGTCCCACTCCTGGGCTGAAGGCCTCCTCTCTTCTTTTTTTTGAGGAGAAGGTTTGGAGCTTATTCCACCACGCTGCTCCAATGTGGATTGGTGGAATACACATGTGGCATAATTTCAGTGAAATTAGACACATGCAGGTTTCCTCACGATGTTTTACTTCACCGTAAAGCACGAGATGAATTATAATCACAAATTAAGCACATGAAAATTCAGTGGTGCTTGCCTGAGTTTGAACCCACGATCATCGGTTAAGATTCACGCGTTCTTTCTACTGAGCCATCTCGGCTAGTAAACGCTCTTGTGCCTGTTATAATACAAAGTATTGTTATTTGGCGGTAGAATATATGATTAATGGGTGGGTATCCAGAAGGACTTGCATGAATTCCTAGCATCAAGTAAAGTCAAGTATTAAAAGTGAAATTGTGAATTTTTTAGTAAACAAACTTTTTTAGGAAACAAAAATATAAGCTTGATAATAAAGCTCTTTAATTGAAATGTATATTTAATTTTTATTTAAAGTGGAAGCACACAATATTTCGACCAGTTATTTTACAGAACGGATCAGACTTCTGCACGGAAATATAGGGTGAATGGTAAAAAAGTTCATAAAAAATAACAGATAATATTCATTCATATAAATACATATGTAGCAGTATTTTTTAATAAGCTCATTGAGATCATTGTGTCATCGAAAATGAAGCAAATAATCATAAGGGTTTTTTAGTTGAACTATGCCAGCTTAAGGTCATTATACTTCGTTTCACCTACGTGATAAATACTAACATACATACTTAAGCGACTTATAACAAAATATTTTGAACTTTCATTTACGTAGGCGTCTACGTCTGCCCACGACTCAAACAATCTAAAAATTCAATTATGCTTTCTGAATTAATGTATCCAATAACGTTGTTTATAGAGTAAACTCTAGGTTTTAACAAAAGCAAAGTAATATTTATACATGTAATTAAATCCTTACAATAATTAAGTCTAAATTTGTACTTGATTATTAATATTTGATAAGTTAGTCTAAAGAAAAACCCCGCGGCCGAACACCTAGCCGATGATGTGACCAGGTAACGGCTAACACTGTTCTGTTCTCACAATAATAACAACGCTAGGAGATAGCTTACATCTGTGCGAAAAAAACACATAACCATTGCAACGCAGTACTTAAAATACACGACTATTACTCTGGAAAAATACCTGGAAATAAATTATTTATATGGTTTTTTATAAACAAATTGACCAGTAAAGCTTAGCATATCTAAGCTCTAAGCTGAATTAGGACGAATTCTAAGAGGTGGAATAAGCTCGAAACCTTCTCCCGTCATTCTCTATCCTCAAAGGGAATGGAGGCCTTAATCCAGCAATGGTACACTCACAGGCTGTCACTATACTTACATTATTTACTAATAACTTCCTCACTTAGTTGTAATTCAGTTTCTATTATAAGGCTTTGCCTAATAAATATAAATAAAATAATAAATGCCAAAATAACTAAATTATTTTATAAAACTATTATAATGATCATTAAAATACAGATGTTAATTATATTTCAGAACTATATTAATTTAATTAAATTAACTCGCTTCTTGGTTTTATTAACGCAAATAATTTGATGGCAATTGAAATGCGAACGTATTTCTGGCATTTATTGTAGTTTTTCAACACGGACATTGATTAAGGTTCCACATCACATTTAATAAGTAAAAAAAAAATGTTTAGTTGTATCGATTTTCTAAACGCACCATGTCTTACATTCATTTATCTAAATATTATTTACCATCAAATACAATCACTACAACTGATTGAATAATTGCATCAAAAATTTATAAATAATCTTCGCTAAAATTTATCCTGAAAATTTTTCCAATAAGAAAAAAGAGAAACATCTGTGTCTAAAGAGCGGAACGAATGAACTACATTTTCTGAAGCGCGAAAAATAACTTTGCCAATGAACCATTGAAAAGTGCTCATTTCATCGACGAAAAAAAAAACAAAATCCGAATTCGATGAAGCTCAACTTCGAGAGCGATCGTCGAAGTTTTAAAAAAGAAAAACATGGTACGGCCAATCGGCAAAGTTTCAAATACACTCGTCCCTAAGCACCACTGAAACAAACGATTCAAAAGCTTGTAAAATTAGACATAGTTTCCATTATACACAGTTTATCGTCCTAAGTACCTACACGAAATGGTTAAAAAGCTATTTATAAAATTGTTATGAAAAAAATAATATTTATCGATACTATCTAACAAATTTGTCATCTTTTTCTATAAGAATAAAAATAATCGCAATGAAATAAAGTCAAAACATGCAGAGCACTGACAGTTCGATGGCAAGTGTCAGTTATTTGCAGCTGTTGCAATAATATTAGGAGATGTGACTATGTTTATTTATAACTTTCTACGAAAATCACAGTATAATTAATTAAGCTATTAAATCATAGCTTACGTTTGGTTTTATTATAAACAGAACGCGAAAAATTTAGAATACTTCCGAGGACAATAAAAAAAAACAAAACTTGCCAATTTTGTTGGCTATGTAGTGACACGGTGTATGTAATTTGGTTTTGGCCATGATTTTATCCGTCGAAATAATCGGAAGCTACCAACGGAAAAAGGTACTTAGAATTGGAGTTCTCAAAATGGCTGCCAGGTGTCGTAGCCGGCGCGCCATGAAGTTTGTGGAATTAGCGCCAGTCGAAAAGCGGTTTTATGAAGAATAATGTGATTTTGTCACCGCAAAATAAAAAAGTTAAGGGAGTTATCTGCAATAGCACTCTTAGAAGTTTTATGGGAAGTAAAATTGAATGTATTAATATAAATCGAAAAACTCCCTCTACAGCTGCCCGATGTTGTAATATCGATGTAGATAAATTTACATAGCCATCTAATATGATAACTTTGGTCAAATACTTGTTTTTTTAAGAGAACAAATTTTTCATCTTTCGATATTCGAGGTAGAATGAGGCAAGTCATAATGTGTCTAATAATTTTCTTGTCTGTAATGTGTTCCTTTAAAACCGAAACAAAGTGACATAATCTTATGAAAAGATTATGTAATAAGGTTTCAATATCAGTCCTTGCTTAGCTATCTACGCAGGATTGATTTAAAAACTCTATCTAACACTAAATTTGTCTATCATTTTCTGTGGCACACAAAAAGCAGTTAAAAAATTTAAATCCTCTGGGACATGATACAAAACCTGACATATCCGTGACAACAAATATTTCCAACTGCATCAAAAATATTTACACAACAATTTGCCTTGGAGGCACGTGAACTAAAAACACGGCAATTTCACCTACAATTGTCCCACTGCCATTTTATACAGCAATCAAAATATTTTCTGATAAAAGGCAACAAGGGCAAAGTCAGTGTTTTCACGAAAAATTGAAATGTAAGCGCGAAAAAAACTAACAAAGTTCAAACTTTGCGGTTCAGTGGCGAGTATCGAAAAAAGACCGGATTTGGAGCGCCATTTATAAACAGCTTCAAAAACATACTAAACAGAAAACTTCAAAAATCGAACATCGCAGCTAGCCGATCTAAGGTAAATATTTTAATTATATTTAAAAAAATAAAAAGTAACAGCCTGTTTCCCACAGCCGGTATATAGCTGAGAATCGTATCATATAGGCGTTAGTAAATTTATTATGTAATATATTTAATACATTAACGTGATCGGAAATGGTTCGTTTATATCAACTGTACTGAGAGGTGGGGAACAGTATTTTTCCGAGAACTAAAAATAAATCACTCTTAACTGCAATTTACACACACACACACATAAACGTGCCCATGATTATATATAGTATTACATATATATATATAAAATAAAAAATAAAATAAATATGCCTTTGTGAATAGCAAGATCGTTAAATTACTGACATAATAATTGTTATTCTTCAATCACTCCAAAACTAGTTATACACACCACGCACAAGTCATAACCATAACAAAAAAATCAAGATATTCACGCCAAGCCATTTTTACTGCTATCAACATATTCATTTGCATCTCTTTAACTTGGACCAATCCCCTAATTAGTCATATTAGCGGAAACAATATACCCAGAAGCATTGGAAACATGTGTTAACACGAAGCCATATTTATTTACAGAAGGATGTAGCAGATTACGTAGAATCCGAGTTTTTTATTCAAACACAAACTGTATAAATAAATCCGTAAAGGATAAGGAGGGTGTAAGATCGCAATCGGATATAGCCGAACAAATCCCTCCAATCGACAGACAGCAATCAGCTCCACAGAGTGAAAAGTTTTGAGAAGTGGTTTGATACAAGGAGGATGACTTAAAGTCGAACTCTTTTCACAGCATGATTCTTGCTGGCAGTTAAAGCTTAAATTGAATAATAAAAAATAATTGGTAGAATTTTTAGAATGACAGGGTCTTATACCACTATGTAAGAGTTTTTATTCAATATTTAAGATTTGCATGCATTTGAATTAATAAAGTATATTTGAAGAGCTCTTTAAATTTTTTATAATTCCCAGGCTAATAAAATATAAACAGAATTAAAGTTTTTAATATTTAAAGATAGCGTATGCAGGTAACCAATACAATAATGATATTGTATGTATACAATTGTGATATTAAATAAAACCTATTTTACTTATTGTTAGCTATTTGTTTATACACATATCATTGACTAGACCTGCAATAAAATTATTACAATTATGAATACTATAATTGTATTTATTTATTTGCTCAACCGTTCTAGTTGCTAGATATTAGGTCGCAGAATTCAAGTTCAAATCAAATCCCTAGTTGGGATATAAAGTTATTGGTTTTTCTGTCGAAAAATCTCAGTAGCATCCACCCGGAATCTGGACATTGGAAGTGTGTACACACCCGCGCCTCTGAAAGCAAGTAAAGCCGTTGGTCCTGCGCCTGAACACATTCCGGTCATGTCTGATTTGCCGTCCAATCGCTTTATATAAACAAACAGAGAGCACCTGTGTTTGTGTACATACTTGTGCATTATAATAAATCTTGCGCAGTTTACCAGTCTCCCGTGAGATAGAGTCTTGGTTGAAATCAGTCAGGAGAACATTATAATTTATTCATTTATATACCGCTAGCAGAATAATATCGCATTATAGTAGAGCAATTTATTACTAAATAATAATTAAACAGCTTAAGCATTTCTTCAGATATGATGTAGATCCTTAAGATAAGTATATTCATGCTACTTCTGCTAGTTTTACGCTCTATTTTAAACTATTTACGCAAACGAGGGCTTCTTTAGAAGCATTAGTTTGTATACATTCGGAGGGAACTGACAGTCGCCAGCTGCAAGCGTTTGTTTCGCTTTAGTCCAGCGATTTGTTCCCAGGAACATTTCGATTCCAACTGCTGTATATCAAGCTGTAAATCTTATGACTGACATTTCGGCGTTTTTTAGAACGTTCTGTTGCTTGTAACTCATCGTTACGGGAAAGTGAGTGATTTATTCATGAAATGTTTAGTTTTAAGTTTTAAAGTTTATCGCTTGATCAGTGCTTATAACAAAGACCTATTCATGTATTCAATGAGGGGCATCTCAACCTTGAAATATAATTCAATTTAAATTGTATCGTCTTATATATCATCAAAATATTTATTAAAAACATTTATCTTTTTGTTAGATTTGAATGATTATCCATCAGTATCGTATTTACACATATGTAAGTATATTCCTAGATTTACTGATAGTCTGTCCCAGTATTCCAAATTAAAAAAAAAGCATTTACATTTTAAGATGAATTTTGCTACAAATATGAAGCAAAAAATTTAAAGAATAATAAATATTTATTTTTTGTATTACTTCAACTTAATGTATGTTAATAAGGAGTATAAAAATCGTGTTTAGTTATCAAACTCCAACTATTGTTTAAATAAAAATCTTTAGAATAAACATTTGTTTAATCAAACGCAAAACAAAAAATAAAACTCTCCTTTGTAATGTTATATGGTATATAAGTATAACCAAAATATCGGCGAATTTCTTCATTTAAGAGTTTAAGGTAAAAAAATATTCGAGGGAATAGACAATGAAACATTCAAGGTCGTCTGTTACCTTAGAAACGATTGGAAGTTGATGAAATTTCAGAAAAAGAGAGTTGAAAAAATTGGAAAGATCTTCTATTCGAAAAAGGAACGAGAAAAAATAAAACACATCGATACCGCTCTTTTACTAGATGTTCAACTATAAAACAACATTGTACGAGATACGTAGTCAGGAATTCGTTTGAATTTAAGATGAAATATTTTCTTTTGACCTTTACACGTATCAGCGAAAATCCACGTAAAATTCAGAGGAGTGTGAGTTGAAATCGTATGAGGTTTTCTGTGATCTATCTTGTTCATATCGTGACATAAAATATGATAAAGATTTTTTAATTCAAATTTCGCATCAAGTGAAATATAACTTATGTAAAATTTTGGTATGTTTTTGTATAATTTTAAATAAGTTATATTTTAACATATTTTTATATAAAATTATTTATTTCTTTGCAGTTCCTTTTTAAAAAAAAATATTTAACAAACATTTGATTGATTGATGAAGTTCATTAGTGTATTTTATCCAACATTAAAAATCACCGTCATTCAACTGACCGAAGTTATTACAATAACACAAAAACTAATCACATAAAATATTTATTTTGCAATGTTTGTCATATTGTATTTTCAATTTTAGTTTAACGTTTTAAAATTTAAATGTATTCTTTTGTTTTCGCATATAATGTAATAATAATAAATATCGTTAATGCACAGCACAGTATACTACAGTAACAGCCTGTGAATGTCCCACTGCTGGGCTAAGGCCTCCTCTCCCTTTTTTAAAGAGAAGGTTTGGAGCTCATTCCACCACGCTGCTCCAATGCGGGTTGGTGGAATACACATATGGCAGAATTTCAATGAAATTAGACACATGCAGGTTTCCTCACGATGTTTTCCTTCACCGTCAAGCACGAGATGAATTATAATCACAAATTAAACACATGAAAATTCAGTAGTGCTGGGATTGAACCTACGATCATCAGTTAAGATTCACGCGTTCTTACCACTGGGCCATCTCATGCGTTCTTAATGCACACAAAGAAAAAAAAAGTTTAATTAGTCTTAATTTTTAATATAACATGAAATTATCATGTAAATTAGTTTAATTCTTATGAGAATAATAAGGATCTTAAACCAAGATTTTTGACATATATGTAACGCGATTGATGTGAAGATATATTTTTGTTAATTAACTAGCTACATAGTTCGTTTATAATAATAATCTATTAATTAAATCGTCAACAATATAACAATCTAGGCTTAAATCTTAATGCATTGAGATAATAATAATAATGTCCTCCAGACTCAGCCGCGGCGGCCAATCTCAAGAGAGATTAGCCAGCAGGAGATATTATAGTGCACAAGTGTGTGCGCAAACACAGGTGCACTCTCTGTTCCCTAACTCTCATAATGCGATGGGACGGCAATCCGACACGACCGGGAAGAGCTCAGGTACAGGACCAACGGCTTTACGTGCTTTCCGAGGCACGGGAGTGTACACACTTCCAACTTCCACACTCCGGGTTGCTACTCAGAATTTTCTGACAGAAATACCCAATAATTTTTTATTGGCCCGACCTAGGAATTGAACCCAGGACCGCCGGGTCTGCGGACTTACATCAAGCCACTAGATCAACGAGGCGGTATATGTATCTCATAGGTATAGTGGCTAGCCCACACTGGTGGAGGTATTGAGGTATCAGATTCTAAACCTAAGTAGATGAAATATGTCAAACACTTTTCAGTAGCAGCTCGAAGTTATCATCGATTCAGACTATTAGTATAAAGAGTATACCTGTGTTTGCGCACCGCTATAATATGTCTTGTACTTACGATTAATCACCGTTGCTAAAATTCGGTCTGGAGGACGTTATTATAACGGCCAATTACCGTTTGAATGTTTGAAGATCAATTACCACGTGACCTACATTTCATCACTCTACTTCTATAAATAAATCAAAGGCCCCTTTTAGCTCCATTATTTAAAACGAACAAAGGACGCAGATTTATAAATAAAAATAAACTTATGCGCCGCATATCATAAACTAAAGCATATGTTTCATTAAAATAAACAGATCACTGTCTCTCTTAGTTGCGCAGGCGCAGCTGGTTGTGAGATTAAATTGAATATTTTTTTCTCAATTCCGGATCCATAGCGTCCCGCGGTGAAAGAATTCCTTTTTGATGTTAAATGAGGTCGGTGGGCTGGTAATGTTTTATGGATCGCATGTTGAGAAAATTATCTTTATGGTTAGCTCGTATTCCTTTTAACTTATGCGATTGTAAACATTTTTTTTTACCCTTTCATAATATTATTCTTGATTTCAATCGCTTTAGTACTGGGTAATTGGAATATATAATCGGTTTTGACTTCTTGAATTATTTTGTATAAAAGATTATTTTATTTATGTTACGTAATATGACAAGGTATTATATATGTATTCAAAGTCATACAACCGAATACAATAGCACCATTATTGTATTAAATAGAAGCCTGTATCTTGACGAGTAGATATAATTTCTTATATTATAAAAATTGATTAAGCGACGCTCTTTGATTGACGCACATTAATATTCTGATAAGATGGCAAATTCGTTGCAGACACAATGACTTTCTCGACAAAATTAAAATAACTATCCTAGCTGAAAAATTAACCTATAACCTCAGGATTTGCCCCCATATAAGCTACACACTATACGGATACATAGTTGTACGAGTCATAGCTTTTGACATATTGTATATAAATATCCATCACATTAACGATATGATTTTAAAATATAAAACCAATTTAACACGAATGAAACCTCATTCAATAATCAGTTAAAAATAAACGATTGCCATAAACACATTTCGTTTTTATGTTCGACAATTAAATATCTGCTCTGGATTTTTCGATTCTATATATAAATTCTGTTTAATAATTACTATTGATCTTTTGGAGATTTTATATAAACTAATCTGAAGTCACTGTTATGTACAAATTGAAATATATAAATTGAAAACACAAATTACGCTTAAGTCAAGTAGACTTTACATATTTACATAAGTGTTCTTTAACCATAGTAATAGGAGGTGTAGTAAATAATTACTCCGAGTTTATTTTAGTATCGGCACTTGATAAAATTATTCATATAGAAATTATTCTGTTAAGCATTGTCGGGCATTTATGATCATATACATTTTAATATTGAATAATTTTCAAAGATATAGTAATGGTAATGCTAAAAATTGTACCTGCTTGTAAATATCCTACTGCTGAACAAGTCTTCTTTTTACTTTTTAGAGAAAAAGTATGGAGCTGTTTCCACTACGCTACACCAACATGAGTGGAAGGTAATGTGTCACAATTCTTACACGCGAAGAGGATATTAATTGTTATAAACATAAAAATAAGTGTGACGCTTGTTCGGGCTTGAACTCGTAATTTTCGGTTAAAATTTTCGTGTTCTAACCTCTAAACCATTTCGACTATAAACAAAATAATGCCATTGCGTAACGATAATGATAATTCAACGCTGTCAAATTAGAAATAAAATATTTTTAAAAGACTGATAACAATAGATTTATAATAACAGCTTAAAACTATTCGTGTTTAACCACCCACTCATCAGATATTCTACCGCAAAACAGCAGTACTTGGTATTGTTGTGTTCCGGTTTGAAGGGTGAGCTAGTGTAATTACAGGTACAAGGGACATGAAATCTTAGTTCCCAAGGTTGGTGGTGGATTGGCTATGTAAGCGACGGTTGACATTTCTTACAATGCCAATGTCTAAGGGCGTTTGGTGACCACTTACCATCAGGTGGCCCAAATGCTCGTCCGGCGTCCTATTCTATAAAAAAAAACAATTATTGTTCCAGTTTCACTTTCTACACAAAAAAAGACTTCTTTAAAAAAAACATTTTTAAACTTTTTTTATCATATCTAGAGGTTTAAGAGACAGAATCAGTTTTACAATAACGTAATTAATCACCCATATGTTTGTTTGACTTCGCTCAATAGCCAAAAGTTTTTTTTAAATGTTAAAGCTACATTTATTAAATAGCTATTTTCAAAGCCTTTTATTTTTTCCATTAAAACATCAACCGTTTTTTAAAAAACTTAGAATTAATAACTTATGAGGGTGAAATTTAGATAAGGCCTATTGGTGATTGTCATTATCATTAATATTTAAATAATAATGTCCTCCAGACCGATTCCGGCCACGGCGGCAAGAGAGATTAGCCAACTACACAAGAGAACTAAGAAAGAGATATCATAGTGCACAAATGTGTGCACAAACACAAGTGCATGTTATTCCCTTCATAAACTGATGGGACGGCATTACGACACGACCGAAAAGAGTTCCGGCGCAGGACCATCGATCGGCTTTACGTGCTTTCCGAGGCACGGGAGTGTACACACTTCTAACTGCCAGACTCCGGGGCTGCCACTGAAAATTTTCTGACAGAAAAACTCAATAACTTTTTAATGGCCCGACCTGGGAATTGAACCCAGGATCTCCAGGTCTGCGGCCTTACATCAAACCACTAGACTAACGAGGCAATCAGTAGTATATAAAGACGCTTCAAGACTAAAAACCACACCTTTAAAGTCAATGCATCACCAAGTATGATCAAAGATATTATTGGCTTTAGGTCTGTACATTAAATCGCTTATAAAATAGAAACATAACAATATAAAGTATTAATGTTCAACAAGAGGTGCGGGGCTTACACAATACACCGAAACCGGTTTGTGTTGATAGGCTGTCAACGTGCCCCAAATAAAAATAAAAACAATATAACATAGAGATAGTGCGACAAAAGAGTATAAGGCCGTTTGTCTAGGTTCTACACATCAATCAATCTTTGTAATAAATATCAGAAAGATAATTTGAGAACAGGTGACGGAGACCCGGGAACCATAATTGAGGTTTTCAAATGTTTACGTGTGTGTAAAAATGTGCGATGTGAATAAAAATTGTATGAATAATCAGCTATGTATTACACATATTATGAAATTTAATGATGGTATCATTTCAACTTGGTATATATAATCTTAGACGATGGTCTAAGATTATATTTTATTCCAATTCGAGAAATAATTTTAAAGCTTTATTGCAAGCCTCGACGGCGGTCTACGATGAGCCAATGAAAGTATAAGCACAAGGTACATAGCATCTTAGTTCTCCAATGTTTTAGGCTATTACAACTTAACAAAAAGGTTATTACAACTTACAATCATATATTTACCAGTCTACATATATATATATGTTAAATAAAATAAATAAATAAATTTTCAATTACTCCAAATTAATACAAAAAACAAATATAATTATGACGGTACTTTTCAAGCCTGTGGCATTTCTGTCTAAGCCGTGTTGAATTTAAGAAAATCTTTTGTAAGATGATGTTTCTCTATTGAATAAAGTTTTATTGATTTGTACTACATCCATTTGTCAAATTTAAACATATTTTTAATATAATATATATATAATCAAGTCGATTACCATACCAACACATACACAATCAATTCACCGTAAGTTGATTAGTTTAACCCTTCAGCATACACTGCGTGGGTAAAACAGCCACCTGCCAATTTCGTCCCGCAATAACCATCAATGTAATTTACGATGCAGCAATAAATCCGTCTAAGGCTTCAACTTGACGAGATGGATTGAGTCTGTCGGTGTGTTTATACATTGTATCAATTTATATTGGACGAGTATTTTTGTGTAAAATGTTTTTGGAAATAGAATTTTGATATGAATTTTTTTTATTGAAACATGTATTTTTTTTTAAATAAGTAAATTTTTATTTTTTGTTTTATTCAAATAAAACTTTTTGTGAGATATGCGCGTTAAATTATAAAAGCGAATTTAAGAGTCAATTTTATGTGTAAAGTTTCGAAATCATGTTTTTGAGGTAAAAAGAAATATATATCACTTGTAGCAAACATTTGAAGACACGGAAATCAAATCAAATGTACTTATTCAAGTAAGCTTTACTATAAAGCGTTTCTGAATCACTATTTTAACTTAAAAAAAATCTCTGATGGGGTTAAACTTGACATGATTTGAGTATTTTTTTTTTTATAGAATAGGAAGGTGGACGAGCATATGGGCCACCTGATGGTAAGTGGTCACCAAACGCCCTTAGACATTGGCATTGTAAGAAATGTCAACCATCGCTTATAGCCAATGCGCCACCAACCTTGGGAACTAAGATTTTATGTCCCTTGTGCCTGTAATTACACTGGTTCACTAACCCTTCAAACCGGAACACAACAATATCAAGTATTGCTGTTTTGCGGTAGAATATCTGATGAGTGGGTGGTACCTACCCAGACGAGCTTGCGAAAGCCCTACTACCAGTAAAATATGTATATTATATTGAAGCATATTTTTAATGTTACAAAGTTATTTTTAATTTTCATGGATCAATAAAAGGGAACACGCCTTCTAATACGGTTCTTATTAATTATTTACGATATGATAATCCAATTGGAAATACATAGCTTAAAAGTTTCATGACATCATAAAAGGAATAATAATGTTCTATTTTTAAGCTATCGCCAATACAATAAAGCTGAAAGTGCTCATTGACTAGATCATGTGAATCTAAGCCGAAGCTTGCGGGTTCAAATTTTATTTGTGCTTGCTTATAATTTATTTTACTGTCGTCAGTGAAAAAACTTATTAAATGCTACTCTTATTATATATATTTCCTTGATTTTTAAACAAACATCGCAATTTTAAACATAATTTATTACATAAAATAATATATATATATATATATATATTTAAATGAAACAAACAAACAACAATTACCTCATTAGTAGATTTATAAATTATTTATAAAATGCCGTGAAATGATATTATTCGGACCAATCATTTAAGGTCAAGTAACACAGAATTAAAAAAAAAACATAAATCATTGTACATAACTTGAATGACATGATGACTGTATACCTGTATTACTCTTATATGGGTTTTATAAGTGTACAATGTTAAAGGTTTCTAGTTTCTTATAGCTTCGCCATGTGTGAGAGGGGAGCAGGTGTCAGATACCCTGTCCTTTTCTGTACCTCAGACGTGTGTGCAAAATTTCCCGATAAAAACGTAAAAAAAAACACAGTTACTTTCACATATATAATAACTAGTGCTCGCTTTTGACTTCGCATACGTGTTTGGGTAGGAGGGCATGTATTAGGTATGAGTATGTATAAAAATATTTAGTGAATATCAAAGCCTTATGAAAATAATTATATATAGTAATTCATCATCAACCTATATAATAAGTAAAACATTTACGGCCTTACTTATAAAACGCTTAGCGGCTGTCTATTTAAACATTAATTTAGCTCTTTCTGACATTATTGATTCGACATTCGAAAGAAGAAGACACAAAATTGTTTAAAACTATTCACTCATCAAACTCCTTTGTACTAATCAGTCACGATTAATAACAAATATTATAAAACACCGTAATTCTCTGACGGATTTCTAGTACATTTTCCTTGATCAAACTACAAGATGCAACATTAAAGATACCCAACACCATTGTATTTAAAGTTCAACGAAATGATATATTGCTCTTAAATTAATTGGTTTAAAACGAACGGCGCAAATTTATCTTTATCTTCAAAATTTTTTATTAAACATTAATTGACTGAATGTGCTTTTTATCTTTGTAATAAATTCGTTTTATTTTTGAACTATTAATAGCTTCGAGCACGTTTAATCTGGGCAACTGTAGGACCAGCCAAGTCTTGGTAAAGATACTTAGTTAAAGAGCTTTCTGCAAACCCGTCTGGGTAGTTTTCACCCACTAATTAAATATTTAACAATACTTAGTTTTGTTGTGTTCCTAATTTATAAGGTGAGTGAGGCAGTGTATTGAGGACATTCGCCAGAGAACTAAAGTCACCGACATCGCGCTTAGAATTAGCTCGCTGAAGTGGAAGTGGGCTGGTCATGTCTCCAGGCGCATTGATGGCCGATGGAGCCGACACGTGTTGGAGTGGAGGATTTAAAAAAGGTGGCAGGTTCGGGATGGATGCGGACTGCCCAAGATCGGGATGGTTGGCGTTCTATGGGGGAGGCTTTCGTCCAGCAGTGGACGGCAAAAGGCTGAAAGTGTATTAGTGATGTATTAATATATCTAGTAATTAGTTAATATTCTAACAGCCCTAATAATTAAAAATAAAAAGGTGGTATTGACCATCAATAGTTTACACGTGCTTAATTTGTGAATTAAAATATCGTGATGAATCTTGCATGAGCTGGATGAAATTCTGCCTAATGTGTTACCACCAATTCTCATTAGAGTAGCGTAAGCTCACATTATTATGTGTATTATATGTCTATTTTTATGTAATGGCAGAAATAATAATTAACGTCAGGTTAATTATAAGCTAGTCTGTCGCATCGATTAAAAAAAACAACTTTATTCAGATCACAGAAACGTTACATATATAAACGTTGTATTCATATTCGTCCTCGAAATATTATTATTTTCGCGTTTAAAGAAGTTTCACTTCGAAAATGCAGTATTATATAAGAATAGAATGGGTTGAAAGATCTCATTTTTACGGTTGAAATTCCCATCCAACAAGCGATATTAAAGCTAATCAAGATTCATCGCCCAGCATCACACACAAACGAGTGCATCTCCACAATGGAGTCGCAATTTGGGCCCCTTCACGAGGCCGACAGCCTTTTGTCCGGGACTAGCGGTGTGAAAAAATGCACGGAAAAGATTATATATCCTGTTTTTTTATTATTACGTCATATAGTATTGTTATCAGAAATAAGTGAAAATATTGTTATGTATCAGCCTTAATAATAAAGGTTGTAGAGAGAGTAAATAGTCATATATAATTTTGTCTTATTCTGTCATCAGTAATTTACGATCGTAAAGAATAAGACAAGGTAATGTGAACTATAACGTTACATCGTAAGGGGGTTTCTGGCTTCATCGAGTTACACTTTTTTTAAGGAGAAAAAAAATTACTGTTAATGAAAAAGTGAAGTTAGTTTTTATTTGATTCGAAATGTCACAGTGGATAAAACACGTGAATGCTTAATGATGGTGGCGGATTGAAAGCAAACCAAGCCACAACGAGCTTGTTATATAAAAAATAATATGTTTTTTTTTTCAATAGGTAGACAAGTAATGTTAAATTAAATGGTCACCACTGCCCAAAGACATTGGCACTGTACGACTAATTAAGCATCCCTTACATCGACAATGCACTTAATTTGGAAACCAAGATATTATGTATTTTGCTTCCGTAGTTACAGTGGCTCACGTATCCATCACACCGAAACAAAATAATATTAAGAACTGCTCTGTGACGGTTGGAAAAACAAGGTTATTTTCTTAATACTCTTAGCACTCGACGTCGTAATTTCGAGACCTACCAATCTGACGTAAGCATGTGGATCAAGCCCAAGACGAAAATTGGCAACTTTTGTGTTGTCAACAAGCAATGATGTCAAAAGCTTCTACAATTGCCTTAATTTGCCTCCAAATTTGTAAACAAAATACGTTATGTTAGACATTTTTAGCAAATAAAACTATGAATTATTTTAGTGGAAACATATCTATTTCTATAAGGTGTTTTTTTATATATATATGTATGCCCAAGGATGGCAAATGACTCTACTCCACCTGATGGTAAGTGGTAGTAGAGTCCAAACGCGACGACGGCTAGTACAGTCCCAGCCTTGCCGGTCCGCAAGATGCCTCTTCACGCCTCGTTTGAAGGAACCAGTATAAGTGTATAACAGTTGTTGACTTATCAGCCTTCGATGATAATATTTTGTCATAAATCAAACATAAATAAAATTATTATATATAGATAGCTTATACAACTCATTTCAAATTGTGAATACAAAGACTGATATATATCCATACTGTCTCTTGAAACTATGGTTTTTGGAATTTCTAACTCCCTAAGGGGCTATGAAAATAAACTTTTCTATAAGACCACTTAGAATAGGATCATTAAAAGCGGTAGCGGTAGTAAACAAACAAATATAAGCTCATAAGATAGTACAGTATGTACGTACAATTTATATATAGAGGAAAGTAATATATATATTTTTAACGTACGTCCAATTTACTTATGTTCATTTTATTTTCAGAAAGCGTTTACAGCACTTTTAGCAAATCTTTTGTTTAAGAATTTAATTTTAAAATGATTAGTTCAGCCTCATTGGGATTTTAGGTAAATAGTTCTCTAAAAATTCTTCGAACAAATATACATATGTAAATATACTTGTGTATATGGTTACTCTTATTAATTATTATAACTTGCAATCTCTATTTAATTTTTAATAATTATAAAAAGTCGAGATGGCCTAGTTGTTAAAACGCGTGTATCATAACCGATGATCGTAGGTTCAAACCCGGGCAAGCACTAATGAATTTTCATGTGCTTAATTTGTTTTTATAATTCATCTCGTGCTTGACGTTGAAGGAAAATATCGTGAGGAAACCTGTTTGTATCGAATTTCACTGAAATTCTGCCACAAGTGTGTAACACCAACCCGCATTGTAGCAGTGTGGTGGAATAAGCTCAAGAAAGGAGAGGAAGCCTTAGCCCAGCAGTGGGACATTCACAGGATGTTACTGAATTATTATATATATACATGTATCTACAATAAACTGTACTGTTGACGTGGTCGGAAACCTGAGATAAAAATCTAATATAAATTACCTAGATTTTGCGCAAAATTTATTCATAATAAATTTTTAACATTCATTATTAATAATAAAATGATATACTAAAATTGCTTTTTGAAAACATTTTTATAAATCATCTGTGTATCTATTAAGGCTAATGCAATTTAATGCACTAGTTTGTATTATTACAAACACAAGCTCAACCGGCAAGGTAGGTATAAAATTCACTCCCAATTGCATATTCACCCCCAAACGTAAAATAAAAGCTACATTATTTAGCTATATATAACATTCACCGTAATATAATCTATACGACAATCTCCTTATTTCGAAGTGAAACTTTGAGTCAAATCCCAAGAACTATATGAGTTCAACGTTTCATGATAAAAAAATCTGGTCTTTTACTTCTGTTGCGTCTAAGATGCACGTGCTCTTTTTTAATTGAACCATTACTCACTTGTCAAAAGTGGTTAATACGCTAGATCTTGAAGTGGTTAAATACCTACATAGTAAAAGCACCCACTACGACGTAGTAAAAAAACACACACAGGACTAAGAATAGACAGACATAAGCCCGTTACATTGTCAGAAATGCTCACTTTAGACAATTCCAGGACATAACACCGCAGTATTTGTTTTTTATTGCTTTTAACTGCGTTTTTACGAGCGCCTGTCTTTACAATGTCGGTTTAACTGCAAAAATCATCCATCCTTTTCTAAATAGTGAGTTTGAGGTCATTTGAAGCAGCTCTAAACTGGAAGAACTAAATTCCTGCCATTCTATCGATATCATTAGAGACGTCCTTAAACATTTTTAAAATTACAGTAAAACAATTTAAATGAATCTCTATAAATAAACACGTAGAAACAAGAATATGAAATTCACTTTCACCTGTTATGTTTGACGAGTTGGCGTAGTTGGTAGATACATGCCTTTCACGCCGAAGGTTGTGGGTTCGATTCCCACCCAGGACAGACATTTGTGTGTTTTTAATAAACTACCTTATTTAGTATACTACATTGTTATGTAAACTGCACCCAAAATGTGTGAAAAATTTTAGCGCCATTGCTTGTAATGAAACAATTGCTTTATAATTTAGTTGAAGGTGAAGTTAAACAAGTATTGTGCAATTTATTGTATATACAATATATTTTTTTAAATAATCAGGTAATAACATTTTGGATACAATAGTGTGATAATGGTTGTTGTTGTTTAAATAAAAAGATGTTTTCTTAATACCAATAAATTATAAAAAACCGATCTATTTCTCCCATTCTGTGGTGTTTAGTTGAATACATCATAATATTTATAAAACTGGTTTGAATTGCAATGTGTAAAAGGCTATATTTATGTTATAACGTTTAATATAAATATAGTATTTATTTTGATAAGGACACAACTTTGTGATCGTAAAAATAAACTGCGATTCTAGTTATTTTTTTCCCGTTCTTTTTTTAAATTTAAAAGTGATTAAAGTGGTCTTTTTTAGAAAATATTGGTATATGCTATTGTTGACTTTATTAGACATGTTTTATAGTTTTGGTAGAATATGCTCCAAAAGTCTGAATCGTCAATTTTCTCGTCGCCTATGTTATATCATCAAAAATATGCAACATATTAACATACTATAAAGTCTATTTCTCTCTTGAAATTAAAATATTATGAATATTTCATATCCATCAGAGTAGTATTTTTTGCGTAAAAATAGACATTCTAACAAACAAATAAAAATAAATAAAAGTCATCTCTTTATAATATTATTGTTTTTTAAAGTGAGTTTTATTTATTTATATAAATTCCGTATTAAGTAAAATATAAATAAATAAGGAATATTAACATTATTTATTAATAATTTTAATATCTTTTAAATGTGTCTAATTATTTTAAAAATATTATAACCGTTTATTACTCGTTATCAAATAATACCTACATATCGAAATTTTATCTATAGCTTACAGTTTAATGAATGGCAAATACCTTAAAGCGTTCAACGGTAACTTGTTTGAAATGATTAACTGCAATAGTTAACTATAGTAAAGTCAATTACGTTTAAGTTATGGTCTACAATTACAAGGCTTAACATGCCTTAACAGCTTTGAATTGCAGTGTACGTAGTTTTGTCTTAATTTTAGGTTGATTAGGTTTATAGCTTAAAATGTATCGAAGGGTGTATTTTAGATCATTATTCGGGTCGTTGGATTAAAGTATTTCGCAACAACAAAATGTTGGTATAGTGAAAATGAAATTGGTTAAAGTTGAATGTTTTCTTTGTAATGTGGAAATATTTTTGTTTTGTAACATCTAATAGCGCGCTTTGGTTGTAAAATCGATTTGAATCTGGTGACGGCAATCCGTCGTGTCACCACTCCATTGCCGCTCTCTATCCCCTCGTATACATAGCGCGTATTCTATATACTTCATTGCTATATAGTATTAGAATAATAAGATGTATAACTGTACATTTTATTTGTTGTTTTCGTTTAATTATAAATTATTTCAATAACAGTTAAGTTCTATGCTTCACATCTGCCAGTTGCCCCGTGAATGCCACTTTTTTATCAAGTATGACCCACATTGTAGCAGTATGGTGGAATAAGTTCTAAATATTCTTCTCAAGAAAATGAATAATTTTTATTGCTATACTTTCACTTTAAAGACAAAGAATCGATTTTTTTTACTGATATGTTATACAATATGTTAGTTCGATTCTAAATTATAGAATTATACAAGACTAAGCTAAATAAAACTAAAAATAAGAAGAATAAACTTATAACGCTAACAATAAAACGTTTCGACGCTATATCGAGGCCATAAAGATTTCTACTCGACAAGGATACTTCTAAATGAGATGCTGTTAAATAAATCACTTAAGTCGTAAACGGTAATCACATATGCCATGCGACTTCACACCTAGTCCGAAATCTCACGACCTGATGTCTTTTTCATCGTTCATGACGTTTTATGACAGAAATTGGTACAAGTGTTACGGTCTCAGCGAGAAATTAAAGTATTTTATCCCATATATACGAAACATACCGCTTATATACAAAACATACCACTTATATACATTGGCAATGTGAGTTACATTAATCACTAACAGCCTAATTTTTTATTTTGTTGTTACGTTGTTTAGCAGTTTTAGTTTAATACTGATCTCTTTCCTGCGGTCATTATTATTTTGTAAAAAAACCGGTAGGTGGCTCTCCTCATGAAATGTGTAGTACCAACTTACATAAATTTGCATAAGGACGGTTAACGCGGGTGGAATTGCGCGAAACAGCTAGTATTATATCTATATTACTTTTATACATGTAATTTATGTTCGCTACATACCGCCTTCATGAATTTCTGTTTAACCGAAAGGTTGACTGGTAGAAAATGCCTCGAGGCAAAAATTCCGCCCCTTATTCGAACTTTATAATTTTGTTGGTGAATAAAGTTTTTAAGCAAATAATTAATCCAGTCAGCTCTGTTTGATTTGTCGATATTTGGTAATATTTTTAATGATGACAAGTATTTCAATTTAAAGCTATTTAGTTTTGAATACCAATTTAGTTTTATTTAAAATAAATAAAAACACTTATTATTTCGTTTATTCAAGGAAAAATAAAAACGCTACACAAAATACTAAAATAAAAGACTATTTAATAATATTTAATAATATTTCACTGCTGAGTTAAGGCCTCCTCCTCTTTATACTACCATTTTTCATTTAACCATGTTGCTCAAACACGGGTTAGTTGATATGTGTCAGATTCCCATCACCGCCAAGCACGCATCAGCAAGCAGATGAAAACACAAATTAAGCACATAAAAATTAAATGGCAATAGCCTAGACTTAAACCCGCAATGGGTCAAATTGGTTCAGCTAAAAATATTAGTCTTAAACAATGAATGCTTAAATTTTGCGTCAAATATAAAATATATTTAATAAACACCGCTCTTTTCCATAATTTGCATCTACGTATAATCTTAGTTCCCCCTACTGAATACTCCGTCAGTAAAACTCATAAAGATAATGCAGGAGGCGATCTCTCATAACGAAATGCTATGATCTCGAAGGAAATTCGAGTGATAATAAAATTGAAGTATGAATTATCATTGAAAGTTCTCGAGATTCAGTTTAATACGTTTATTGTTTCAGAAAATACGTTTTATGATTGAAATGGTAACATTCAAATTAATATTACTGATGTCGATCATTTGTAATTTATTAACGATTATAGAAAAGTGAGTCTTCGTGTTATAGAGTTTGAGAAGTATTTTGCTTGTAGGACAAATACATATTACTTTTTACCATTATTAATATTCAGTAATGCAATGAGAAAAAATAAAAATAAATTTTAAAAGTACCTTTACATAAAATCCCACGTGATGAAAGTGCATTTACCTGAAAAATATTAAAAAAAATATTAAACTTAAATTACAGACAAAGCCTTACTTAACTTAAACTTATTTTTTTACGTTACGTATGAACGTATTATAGCAAATCCCATTATGGCTTCACCAGCAGAAATAAATAATGTATTGTAAGTTTTTTTTTTTTTTTTTTTTTTTTTTTTTTTTTTTTTTTTTTTTTATCGAATAGGAAGGTGGACGAGCATATGGGCCACCTGATGGTAAGTGGTCACCAAACGCTCTTAGACATTGGCATTGTAAGAAATGTCAACCATCGTCTTATAGCCAATGCGCCACCAACCTTGGGAACTAAGATTTTATGTCCCTTGTGCCTGTAATTACACTGGCTCACTCACCCTTCAAACCGGAACACAACAATATCAAGTATTGCTGTTTTGCGGTAGAATATCTGATGAGTGGGTGGTACCTACCCAGACGAGCTTGCACAAAGCCCTACCACCAGTAAAACGTTTTATCGTAAATCATTTATTTTATACGTATATTACAATATTTATTTTGTCTTACTTTATTAAAATATCAGACTTTTTGATTGGGATGAAGTTGAAGATAGTTTGAGTGCGGCGTTTCCCTTTGAAATAATAATTTTGTGGAATCCTTTCATAGTAAAGCACTCTCAATATCCTATAGTTTAAGCTTAACTTTGATATTCACGCAATCAGGACATTTCCTTTTATATAATATCCTTTGTATGTATATCCTATATATATTTTTTTCGGGAAATCGGTTCTATATATTATAAAACTAATGTGCTGAAGCGCCATCTAGCACCGAATTACAAGAACAACGAAGTAGGAGTCTATTAATCTGAAGCCGACAAACCAAAGTCCATTTTTACATACATCATTATATTTTTCGCGAAATTTAAGTTTATTATATTAATTTCGCGGAAAATATAATGATTGACCCAGTGACAATATTTCAAATAATAATTTATACACAAATATTACGATAATATAATACATATTATCGTAATATTTGTTATTATTAAACAACATCGAGCCGAGTGAACTATCCCGTACTGTAACACGTCCCACCAAAGGTCAGTTTCTCGTTTAGTAATTGGTTCAAATTGCAAAACATATTTAATTTGTGGTCAGAGTCCAACCTGCGAATTTTACATCCCTAAATGGCTCTTAAACTATTGCGCCATTAACGCTTTTTAAATTTTTATTCTATAAATTAAGTGTTCAAATATTTTCAACACTTGCAAAATACGCTCGTAAAATACGCAATTTCATTTTATTCGCATTTATGTTACTTATACATAATTACACGATTTCGCTATCATCTGATGAAATGGATATTAAAAACACTTTTAAGCCTGATATCGATACCTAAATTCGAGAACGTTCTATAATTGATTCTGAACGTTTTAAAATTAACCTCAATACAAACATAAAACCGTATTAATTCAATCGCATGAAAAAAAAAAAAAACTTCTAAAACCCGAAACATTTAAAAACGGTTACATTAAAAGGTCTGAAAACGAAATTTTTAAATAATCCAATGTTTTAATGAATACGAACAAGCATATGGAACCCTTAGGAGCGATAAATTAGGGTCAGTCATATAATGTGTTTATTCCGTTGAGAATTTTTACGGGTCTTGTAAAAGGACCCTTGATAAATCTGATATTTACCACCTGCTATTGATATTGGAAAGTTCGGTTATCGGAAGCACGTTTGTAGATTTATTTGCATGGAGAAAACGGTAATATTACAATTGATGGATAATTCTGATGAGACTTTAGTTTAATGTAAGCTTCTTGTATTGTTAGAATTGACTGACTGTTTATTCATGCATAGATTAAGAGACGAGAGGACTCAATGATTAGATTACGTAAATTTTAACTTCAAATCCGAGCAAGCAGAACTGAGTTTTTTAATAAATCTCATGAAGGAAAGGCAATGAAGGAAACAATGACTATAAAAGTGCACTATAAAAATCTGTCACGTGTGAATACATCGTGTGTGTGGACGAGCAAAGTGAACCTCCTGATGATAAGTGGTCACCACCGTACATAAACATTGATGTTGTAAGAAACACTGATCATCCCGTATTTCTCCAATGCGCCTTGGAAACTAAGATGTTATGTTCCTTATACCCGTGGTTACACTGGTTCACTGACCCTCCCAACCAGAAAGCAACAATACTAAGTAATACTGATTGGCAGTAGAATATGGGATGAGTGGGTGGGTACCACCCAGACAGACTTGCACAAAGCCCTACCGCCAAATCATATTCCCCCAACCTGACATTTAAAGGCTACTTTATACTAACAAGTGAAGTTAAATAAAAGCTCATAAAAAAGCTAACCAACTACATACAAAGTCATCATAAAATAAAAAATGAACAGTTCAAGAAAAACAGTATATCAGGGAAGCAAATGGCAGAACAATAACATGCAAGAGTGCAAAAAACAAAATGCAACTTAGCTGTCTGTTATGCGAGAATAAAAGACTAAAAACTTATACATTAAATAAAACATGCTTGTACATTGAATATATTTACTAAAGCAAACTGCAAGGGTTTTAATGTAGGAAATAAACAACGATTGTAATATTTTTTGCTTTTTATTGATGGACCGTGACTAACTATTAAGTGTAACAATTTGAGAAAAAAATATAAAGTTTTAATTTAATCGCGCCCGTCAAACATTTGTTACTGTTTTTGTTAAATGACTTAAAAATATTCGTCAACAGATTTATTAAGGAAACCAATTTTTTATTTACTTACAAACATATAACAAGAGAATTATACCAAACAATAGAATAAAAACTAAAATTGAGAACAAAAGTTTTAAGCTTGGAGCGCCACTTAATAAAGTTTTCTCTATTATCATATCCAAGACAATCGAGATGGCCTAGAGCTAGAACACCTGCAATATAAAGCCAAGATTGAAATCCGGAAAAACACCATTCAATTTTAGCATACATTTTTTTATAATTAATACATACGGTGCGGTGAAGCAAAACGTCATAATAACATCACTTATTAGATATTCTAACGCAAATCAGTAATAATTTCTATTGTTGTTACTACAGATATCAGTTCCCAATCTTGGTGGCGCGTTGCAATATTTCTTATAGCGCCAATGTCTATGAGCATTGGAGAGCACTTAGCTTCAGGTGGCCGATTGTCTCATCCACCTAAATATTCTATAACAGCTAGACGACATAATATTTCATCGGGTTAAGCACGAGAAATTGTAGTTATATCAAAATCAATAGTATTTCTACTGCCACCATACACACATACGTGATGAAATTAGACAACACATCGCTATTCTGTATGTATTTCAACATATACAAATCGTAGACAGCCAACATACCACATTTGGTGCTGATATGATATGGAAAACTTTGCAACTACGCTTACCGAGTTTGTGGTCCAAGTTGAGACTAAGCCGAGGATTCGGTACTTTACATTAGTAAGCAACTTTAAGCAAGGTATTTAAACTGTAAGTGCATGAAAACCTTAACATCAACTTGTAGAATTAAAATTTAGTTTGAATGAACTTTATAAATTTACTTAGTGGTAAGGCTACGTGCAAGTCCGTCTGGGTAAACATCACCCATCACGTATTCTACCGCGGGAATACTTAGTATTGTTGTGTTTCGATCTGAAGGGTGAGTGAGCTTGTGTATCTTTAGGCACACTGTGGGTGATAATCACTAAACATTAAAACAAAGAAATTACAAACTACTCCTCATAATTTTACCCAAGTTATCCTCAATAAATGTTACCTAACTATTATATTTTTAAAACGGGCTCTTAGTAGGTCGATTCTTATTGGATTCATTAAAAGATTAATCTTGAGATTGAGAGCGTTTAAATAAACAAACACTTAAGCTTTATGAGATAAATAAAAATAAAATGCCGAGAAAGCACCGTTATCAAGTACCAAATATGTGTGTAATTTTAAATGTAAGCTTATCGGCTTTTGTTGAATGGGATATTAACTGTTATTGTTATAATATAAAAAGAACTCGAAGAGTACAAAAAAAACATATTACTATTTAGTATTTGTTTAAATAGATCAGTAAGATATTCTGTAAGAACAAACTCGATACTCACCGCGCAAACGGTCGTGATAGATTAATAAAATTTATTAAAAAAAAAAAAACAAAAAACCGACTTCAAAACTTTACCCGACTGCTGGCACCGACTCGAGAATAACTGTTTATAAATATTAAATGGATATATAAGTATCAAAAATTTTGTTGATTATCCTTAAAGGCTCTTGATTTGAAGTCATTAAATATTATTTTTTACTTTTTAGTTTATGATTGTACATATGTGTAAAGTTTTGTAGTCGGTTTTTGTTTCGTCGGTTTCGGTTTTTATTTTTTGTTGTGAGTAAAAGTATTTTTTAAGTTTATTAATCCTTATATAATATGGGCAGGCTTACTTAACGCGCTGCTCAAATGTAACAGCGCCGTTCTTTAAGAATAGGTATTATTAATGTATAATAATTATCATGACGGCTCCTGATTACAAATACAAACAATCTTCTTTTTGGTTAATGTTTCTGTGATGACAGTTGAAAAGAGAATGAAAGTCTTCATCAAAAACTTTTGCTGAAGGGGACCACAAGCCAAAACATTATCTGTATATATTTTTGTTTTTGTTGATTTTCTCAAAAAGCTCCAAATCATTTTCAGTAAAAATGATATGGGCCTAACTCTGAAATATGTCTAAATAAACAAAAAAATAATCATCAAAATCAATTCATAATTGGTGGAATTGTCGTGTAATAAACATACAAAAACATACACTCGAATTGAGAACCTCCTTTTTTTGAAGTCGGTTAAAAGTGACATGCGACATCGATCATAATAATCATCTAAATAGTATGTCACCATAAGTCGGTGAAGTTGGTGGATGGTTGTGGTAGTGAGTTCTTACAGAATATCACTGAAAGCCTATGTATTACACCAATCTCACACTAACACAATAGGTACAAACTGGGAACTGTTTGAATAAGACAATACGGATATATTATATATACAGTAAACAATTTAATAACACTATATTGACGTACTAAAATGAAATAAACGATTTGGATAGAAACAAAACTGCACGTTATTGTACAATTGAAAATTAAATCGTATGAAAAAAATAAACACGATAGCATTTTATCTGTCTATTATATTATATAGATTTGACCTTAAAATTCACATGTTTAAATGATGGAAATGCATGCGTTATTAGACCTTAAGACTTATATATAAGTTTCAAATTCGTTTTGAACTTAGGCCTTTCTATTATCCCTAATCCGTAGCGTAAGTATGCCACTTATTTTGCACGACACACAGTACGTTAAGGCCTTTACAAGGGATTCTTACTAAGCTTGGATACGTGTGACTTGGTAAGTCTCGTAATGGTAATTGTTTCTTTAAGGTCTAAGGGATTTAGCTATTTAAAAGCAATTAGCATATATAACATCTAAGATTATATTACACTTTCGGTTCTAAAGGTCACTTTAATTGTTCACCTTTGGCAACAACTGTTTGTAATTTATATTAGGCTTAGGGATAACATTTGAATATGATAGCAAGTTAAGAGTGTTTTAGGTTCTTGAGACTTCAGATCAACATTACTAAGTACAAATTGTTTTATTTTAAAATCATAAGTGATAAGCAGGAATTCATTAATTTTAGTTATTTTTAATATATGTTAATCTTCGAACGTACACCCTTCGTGTAGAAGAAATGTTTTATTTATTTTTATAGAATATATACTTATGGAAAAAGTCTTAAATCTCTATCCATTTATAAACTATATACATATATAACATCGATTCTCAGAACAAGACGAGATCATCAAATCAAATCTTCAAAATGTTAAATTATTCTCAATACCATTAAATCACTTTACAGAACCATTGTTGTCGCAATAAATGGAGAACACATAACATTTATCAGTCACCTAACGGATTATCGTTTATTATCTGATGATTACGGGGCTAAGTGTGCTTGACAAGGCATGAAGTGGGCTTAATAAGTTAATACTATAAGCCTAGAGGGCGGTCGCAGACTGCGTTATTTATTTGTACATATACAAGTATATAATGTTACAATAGGAGGAATATCTAGGGCTTTGCTTGTACATTTGTATTCAGAGACTAGTTCTGGTCAATTTCCACGCTTTGAACTTGGTTGTTGGTTAGTATAACAACATACGTACAATTTCTCTTAGTTATCTTATATACAAATTCGTTAATATTCCATTGCTACGCAACGGTAGAATTTAGTTAAGCGGGTAATTGATCATATATATTGTAAGATTTTATGATTTTATATGTAGATGTTTTATGTATGTATGTCTGCATATTCGTCCTGAAATACATTTCATTTTTATAATGTAGAAAGACTAATGTCTAATGTATATCTTTCTTTTAAAATTGAAAATTGAATTAACCCCCAACTCAATCAAATATATTTAAAAATCCCCCAAATCAGTAAATTCATCCCCTTCCCCAAAAACACTCGGATATATTCGCTTACTCAATTTCTTCAAATAGCCTAAAACACTCGACTAACATATCTTAATTTATTTATCTTAATTTTAACAAAAGAAACTAAATAAAAATCGGTTCATTCGTTTGAGAACTACAATCTCATGTAGACAGACAAACAGAGGTACATACACACACGTCAAACTTAAAAAAACCCTTCGTTTTGATTCGGGCGTTAAAAATATTAATCTTTACATCGTCATGCGCCGCCAACCATAGTTTAAGATGTTGAATCTCTTCTCTTATTATCTGTAATTAAATTAGCTGGCTACACTCAGCCTTCCACCCGGAAGACATCAATACAAATTTGTTTGGTGATAAATAATTATATATATATATATAAATACATCCTATAATTATTTATATATATATAGTTAGGAGACTCCTCAATCCATACAATAGCATTGTTAAAAAAAAGATGCGCGCTAATTTAAAGCCGCCATTTTTGGACAGAAAGGTAAAGTAATTAATTAATTATTGGCGACTTGTGATTAGTTCAATGTGTTCAAATGTGTTATTTTGAGTGAGTTACATCAATTTATATGATTTGGTATTCTACTTTTAAAAAGACCAATTTGAGGTCTTTTAGGTATAAAATCAGTTTCACTTTTGATATAAATATATATGTACATAGAGATTGAGCTTCCTCTTAATGTGATGGAATCGTAAAAATAAATCTCGATGGACGCTTTCAGATAGATATATCTATTAATAAACAGTGATCCGCTGAAGATTTAAATCGGTATTAAAAACATATGAAAATGTATTCTAATACAAATGCATTCAATAAAACGAGAGGTTTTATGAAATTAAGATTACGACAGTTGAATCATAGAAAAACAGTAATAGAATAACGTCGAGTTTTCTTAAGGTTGCATATAATATAATCAGTTTATGAATATTTTTAGAACAAATATACCTTCAATTAAGGCAATGAATTTAAAAAGTTAATAATTATCTTATTTACTATGAACTTAAATGGTAATAGAAACTCATGCGGGCCCATCTCAGCAGGTACCACCCACTTATTCTACCACCAAGCAATACTTTGTACTAGTGTTACAGATTAAGGAGAGAGATAGCCGGCGTAATCGCTGGATTATTTACTGATGGCAGCTCTTTGTGCAAGGTCGTCTGAGTTTGAAGGGAAAGTGAGCCAGTGTAATTACAGGCTCAAGGGACATAGCATCTAAGTTCGCACGGTTGGTGGTGCATTGACAATGCAAGCGATGGTTAACATTTCTTACAATGCCAATGTTTATGGGCGTTCGTGACCACTTACTATCAGGTGGCCCATATTCTCGTCCGGCTACCTATTCTACATATAAAAAAAAACTAAGACACAATGAACGTTCATTGTGCCTCGGTTTCGTAACGTAACTTCTATGGTTTAAGGGACTTTGTAAAGTATGATTATATTTCTAATAATGCCTATGTCTATGGGCAGTTACCGAGCCAAGATGATTCAATGATTAAAGCACAAGAATCCTAAACGAAGATTGCGGCACAAACCCACATTGGAGCTGCGTGGTGGTATATTCTTTATTCGAACTTTTGGACAATTCCAGATGATGTCTATTTATCTGGATTATCATTTGCCCAATAGTAGACATTACTTCATTTAATAAAAAGAATAAAATTCTAAAACATTATAAGTAAGTAATTTAATTGAAAATACTACAACTGAGCTACGACTTAAAAACATAAATACCTGGCTGTTTTAGAGAAGCAAAAATGCAGACGCATATTTATTAAATGTTGCCACAAAACAACTGAAGATGACGGTCGGAGCCGAGACTCGTCCGGAATCTTTTAACGCTATGGAAATGAAAGGAAATTTGTACGCTATTCTGTCGCGGTTTAATGTATTAAAGATGATAATATTCTTATGCGATGACATAGATTTGTAATTTTTTTAACAACTAACATCAAAACCCCTAAAGGTAACATCAAACCAGTCAACTATATGCAGCACAGTAGCTATATATATTTGTCTGCCTCATTGGTTTAATGGCTAGATATTAGGCTGCAAAAACCAAAGTCCTTGGTTTAAATTTCAGGGCGGGCCAATAAAAGTTATTGGGTTTTTCTGTCGAAAATTCTCAATAGCAGCCCAGAGTCTGGAAGTGTAGTAGAGTGTGAAGTAAATTCCCGTGCCTTGGAGAGCACGTAAAGCTGTTGGTCCTAAGCCAGAACTCTCTTTCCTCGAAAGTACTTCTCACTACTTCATTATTTTACAAATCACTGCCTATTACAAAATAAAGAATGCATACGATTGTCTGTCTGCTTACATAAACTTTTAAATGGATTTTTATAACGTCTCCGCTTTTAGATGGAGTAGTTCACGAGAAAGATGTGGTGTGTAAATTGGCTTTGGTGTGTATATTTGCTATATACACGTATATAACGTAATATGTAATCCTTTATTCTACTCGTGCGAAGCCAAACCGGGTAGTGAGGTTTTTAATATTTTAAATTAAAACACTTGAGTAATATTGTTGCTTTATAATTGTCAATGTTCCCTCATCCCTGGACTGCACATCGATCTTGTCTCGGATTACTGGAGAGTTTGTATTGCAAATATTTCAAGAGCTAATTACGAAATGTATGTCCACCACCGGCTTAATCCAGAATAACGTTTGATTCCTCAATTATAATTTCCATTGGTTCCAAATTAAATTGTGGCCAATTTTATCATTTAATATTGAGGATTTGTAAACAGCACTGGCATGTAATTCGCATAATTGTATCTGTCATTATCGGAACGGAGGATTTACAGACCGTATTAAGGATTATGTTTTATGTTAATTAAAAAAGGAATGCAAAGCTCCTATAAGCAAAGAATTGGCTTGTATCAAAAATCATAATATATTCATTGCAAATTTTCCTGGCTCAATTTCATTCGAAATTCGAATGCTTGTATTATTTTGGTAACAAATGCGAGCCTTTTGATCCGTGTAAACAACAAAATAAAACAAAGTTAGTGCTGCCAAACCGGAACATACCTATTGCCCTTAGACCGAAACAAATGAAACAGTTCCAAGTTACGGTTTGACCTTTATAAAGAATTCCACCACAACCAATAAAAGGGCGTTGGGAGGAAATAACGATCGCTACACACGGATACCTGTAATGTAAGTAAAATAAGTTTTGAAACAGAAACTTCTATAAACAATATATTAATTAACATTTATTTTACAAATAAGGTAAGCAGACTAACTCGAATATTGATTATAATAAACTCTAAGCATGTTAACGGTTCACGTTTAAAATCAAAATTTGAAAAAATCTTCTTGCCTTTTGTATGTTACAGATTGGTGATTAAAAGCAGTTCATAAATAATCTTTGCATCACTTGAAAAAATCATATTAAGTCTATGATAAAATCAAGCACAGCTAACAAAACATAATAAGTGATAAAATTAAACAAGAGAAAACAATCAGACTAGAAAGAAATTGATGATATGAATACCAACAACCAACTATATATCACGTGACATTAAATTACTCTTTTTTTATTCTACAGCTACTAATTATTATTCAAAGCAAAATCTAGTAAATGAAATATGAATCATCTAATGTCCTCTATTTCAACGCTTCGTAATATTAAGATGTTATGTTTCTTAATAAATCAGCCAACGTCACGTGTATCCAAAAATAGTCGAAGATTTGAGCAAAAGTATATCAACTATTTTCGTTTTGAGCCACAAATGGAACAGATGTCGGCTTCCCGTGGGCTTCAAAGGGCTTCACGCTAATATTTTAAGTCGAAGTGTCAAACTTATTGGTCGTGTGTCGCTGTGATTCGACTCGCGTTCCACATCCACGTAACACGGCTACCTTTGACTAGGAATTAATCACAGCGTGCGTGTAAGTCGCTTAAAATCACGCGATCAACGGCTTTCTTTATTGCCTATAAGTTATTATTCATGAAAATCGAAATAGGATTGGAGTTGATGACTATCAACAATAGGGACCTATACATATAATATATGTTGGTATTTAGATAAATTGAATTGTCGAAGTTGATTAGACTATATTTAAAGTTAATATTTAGACAAAATAAAAAGGAAATCTTTTTAAGCTTGTGGTCTCTGTAATATATATATATATATATAATATTTATCATATGACAAATAAAAACTACATAAAAACTATGTCAAAAATTTCCTCTCCTGTTTAGTCACGAAAAGGTAATAAATCAGCAGTTCACATTGGTACTTATATATTTTGATTGGGAATTCGAACACACGTTTAACTTTTTTAGGGTGTGATTACTAAAAAAGGTACAATTATATTAGGTGTAAATTCAACAACAAATTGCTAATAAAACATTGTATGATTTATAATAAAATAAAGCGAACACTATAATAATTATGTTCGTTAGCGTCAAGTGAGCCACGCGAATTTGGGCTTTATTGTTTTATAAAACAAAGATATTTTACAATTTTTTCCGTAAATAGGTATTTTTTATAAATTCGCATCAAAACGCAATTTAAATATATAGTAAGATAAACATCAATGACAAAAGTTTGACAAGATCAAATTGCAAAGTTGCCATATATATTTATCACAATATGTTAACTGTATATAATTATAAAAATGTGTATAATGATATATGTCTCAGTCTCTCAAGGAGAAACATTAAAAAACTGTCCCAATATTTCATATTTCATAACCTTATAAAACATATAGGAAATTCAACATACAAAATTTGCGTTTTTCATAGTATTTCTGACGTAGCATAAATGGCACACATGTCTTTAAACAAACAGATGCGTAGACCACAGTTGGACAGCACATCAAACACCCAGCCCAATGAGAGAACCTTTACCGCTACATAATTCTAACTAAGAGCGGCGTAATTTTCCTTGCTAAGTTATTTATCAAATTTCCCACGCGTCCTCTACCCGACTCTTTGCTTTATTTGCTTGTTCATTTTTTACTTCCACGTCAAAACATCATCCCTCTGCCGATGTTTCTCGTTTGCCTCGTAAAAATAATGGGCGTAGGTATGTGATTAGCTCAATATTAAATGTATCGATAAAAACATGCACGCAATCTAAATAGCTTGATTTATATTAATATACATTTCTTAAAATAAAGCGTGTAAACAGTTGTTTCTTCTACTAAACACCTAATTAATTAAACCTAATGTAATGGCAATGTAAATATAATGATGGTGGTTTCGGCTCCAAGCCGGCTTTTACCGACGGTAAAAGACGCTCTTTTCAGTCTAGTTGTTTTTCGTACCATAACCAAAAGCCCGGTTACTATAAAAAATAATATAAATATAGAATCACTCAATTAACATTTCCTTTTAAAAGAAAAAACCGTATTAAGTTATATGACATCTTCATTAATTGACCCGACTATCCGTTATTCGTACTGATTGTTGAGTAACAAGTCAATGATAGCTTCTTGCATTACACAGAAACAACTCCATAAGCAACACAATAGGTTTCTTGAATATAATAATAATAATAACCATAATATATCGATAATACCCACGGCCCATCACTCAAACTGTACCATATTACCACATTTTGACATGACTTTATGAAGACGTGACGTACGAATACCATAACGCTTGGGCTTGTTTAGGTAAAAGTAAGGTTACATTGTGTAATACGCTGGTAATAAATGGTACTTTGCATGTACACATTTTATACGAGATAGTGTTCGTTACACAGTAGATAAAGTAATGTTTTTAAATTAACTAATAATACTCAATATTTAATAATACTAATTACTTACTACTTAAAATACTACAATATATATTATAGCTCCGTATTTATTTTGCTGATATTTTATGTGTATGTAAGTATATTTTTGTGTGCTGTTGATAACTAATTACCGCCTTCACATATTTCTGCTTAGTCTAAAGATTGACTGGCAGAGAATGGCTTTAGGCATTAAGTCCGCTTTTTGTTTAAATAAATAAATAACTTTATGGAAAATAAAACGTATACAAAAATCAACTTAAAATACCCACAAGTTAAACTAATTTAATATATAATTGCATTATTATTGATCAGCAATTTAATGGTATGCTATAGGCACAGTAAAAGACAGTCACAATCGAGACGTTATCTTGAAATTATATTCATTTCTGCCACAATCTACGGCGCATCATATAAAATATAAATTTATTAATGATGATATAAAATTAACAAATTACAAATATAGGTATGTATTATAAAAAAACATGACCTGCCCGCCATTAGGATTATGAAAATGAATGCAGTTTACCAACTACGTTCTGAACCGTTGTGCGATCTCCTGGGAGACATCCTTAAAATGAACCTCATTCTAAGCACGAACGAGCGCTCTTATTTTAAAGCTTAGTCTAGTATTTCCTGCTCTCGGTGAACCTGTAAAGTTCAAAAATCAAAAGTAAAGGATACACGTCTTGGACGCTGTTGCGGTGTCACCGTGCTGATGTTTTTTTTTTGTTTAGGAAGGCGGACAAGCATATGGGCCACCTGATGATACGTGTTCACCAACGCCCATAGACATTGGCATTGTAAGAAATGTTAACCATCGCTTACATCGCCAATGTGCCACCAACACTGGGAACTAAGATGTTATGTCTTTGTAAAATAAAATCCTTAATTGTTGGAGTGTATCCTTCAGAAATTTTCAAATCTCATCCCATACTTGTAGGATTTTTTTTAGTTACAAATAATATAAACATTAATGATATTCCAAAAATATTTATTATTAATTATAATATAGGTTTATAATTGCCTATATACATTATCAACGGATTACTAATAAGAAACAATCAACATTTTTTTGGAAGATTTCTTTGTTTTGCCAATAACTAGTTGATTGGCAATATTTGTCCCGACTTAGACATTCGACCTTCAATAATAAAATATCTTAATAAGACTGATTTGATATCTAGGACTTGTTTTATTGATATTGACAGGATCAAAGAGATTTTTTTATTTTAGAATGATACAAGTTTTTACTATGAATATCGATAAATGATAGTAATGCTTCTATATTAAATAAAAAGAATTTTAGTAATGATAAAAGTAAATTAATTATTTGTGACATAAATTGAACGAAACATTTTTTAAAATCACATAAGAGAATGAGGCATCAAAAGTTCTATCAAAAAATTGTATTTAAAAACTTATCAGTGTTTATTCGAATGATTTTGAAATTGTAATAATCGTTAAAGCACTTAAAACCAACTTGTTCAACGGAAGCAATATTCGTATTAATAAGCTTAAGTATGTAACTACTGAATAAGTCAAAGACATTTTCAAGCACTAAAACTAAACACACAATAGAACAAACAGACCAACGGAATCTGGGAATACTGTTAAAACTGTGATTCTTACTCTTCGTAACGGAACTCTAAAAGCAGTTTACATCTGCAGGTTACTCCCGTAAGTAATATTCGACACTCGACGCGAACGCTTTGAAGATGATCGATGACGCAACAAAACATCGTCTGTAGCATAAGTTTAAAGATGAAGCGATTGTTAAAGTATAACAATTCAAATCAAACGGAATAGATAATTGTATTCAAAGCTCATGTTTTAATGGTGAAAAAAAACAGCTGGAAATATATCCCATTTAATGGCTGATTATGTAAAATTATTAATTAATTCTGCTTAACGCTTAATGTCTTGTCTCACGTACGCCTGTCAGATATAACCACTAACAAAAAATAACGTGAAAAAAATTAGTATCTGCCAACGTGCCATAGCTTTATGAATATAAAATTAAGAGATAAAGCAGAAAATAAGAAAATAAGAAAAATAATCAAAGCAAGAGATGTTATCCAACAAATATTAAAACTTAAGTGGAAATGGGAAACAAAACTTATTATTAAATTATTTTTCAAATGGTAAGTGTTTGGAAAAAAATAAAAGCTTTTTACATATGTAAAATTTGACTTTTTTTTTAATTTTATATTATACGCAGGCGTACAAGCAAATGGCCATCTGATGGTAAGTGGTCCCCTTCACCCATAGACATTGGCGATGTAACAAATAACAAATATTCCTCACATCGCCAATGCGCCACCAACCTTGATAATTGTGCCTGTAATTACACTGGCACACTCACCCTTAAAACCCTGGACTCAATAATGCTAATTATTGCTGTTTAGCGGCAGAATATCTGATAAGGGGGTAGTAGCCACCCACGCCCGCACAAAGCCTTACCATCGGGTAAAAAATAGTTAAACGTCTTATAATAAATAAAGTAATTAACAAAAGCAGAATTCAATTTAATCCCTAATATAAAATTATGAAAACAAAAGTGTTAGTTTCTATATACTGTTATATAACAGCAGTACATTGTAGTTTATAGGCTGGAGAGGGTGGCAACTTAATACCTCGGTACATTACACGCTGGTAAAAACCTACCATATATTGATTATAAAAATCTACAGTTCACATTTTGCAAAATAAAAATCAAACAGTACGATTATTTAATATAAAAATAATAGTTTTACTATTAATTATAAGCACGCTTGGGTATAAAAGTGCAATAAATGCTTATAAGCCACTTCAATAAACGATTGACGTAGGAGTGGAAGCCAATAGCCGCGAAATAAAACTAAATAACACTTTTTTATAACTTAAGCCAAACCCTCAAGTCTGTCACGCGATGTTTACACCGAAATGTCGTGTTGAATATTGAATTCTGAGTTAGTTCATGTTAAGTGAAGTTGTAAAAGCGTTGTCCGTGTGTAGATATCATTTGTAGATACAATAAACTCTAACTAGTTCTTTGATTGGCGCCTCCATGGTTTTGCTCGTCTGAATACATGACATTTTGCTGTCAAATCAAAACGACGACGACATATCATGACATTCTTCACTAAGTAATCCTATAAAATATTTTATATTAGTACGAGCGTGGTTATGATGGTAGAGACGGACTAAATTATATATCACCTATTACAAAATTTCAAATAAGTACATAAAAAACGCGTGACTCTTAACCGATGATCGTGGGTTCAAACCCGGGTAAGCATGACTGAATTTTCATGCACTTAATTTGTGTTTATAATTCATCTCATATTTGACAGTGAAAGAAAACATCGTGAGAAAATCTGCATGTGTCGAAATTCACAGAAATTCTGCCACATGTATATTCTACCAACCCACATTGGAGCAGCGTGGTGGAATAAGCTCCAAACCTTCTCCTCAAAAAAGAAAAAGAGGCCTTAGCCCAGCAGTGGGACATTCACAGGATGTTACTCTTACATGAGAAATAATTAATTGTAAAACACAAGTTATTAAATTATATTAATACTTGATATTAATAGCGATATGAAAGCCTGAATCTAAATTATAATTAATAATTCCTATAATGCCGCCGTTTGATGAGCTCTTTGTTATATACAAACTTTTTGGAGCTTGAAATAAGACAGCCTAGAAAACTTTATTAATATTAAAAATGATATAGTATATTATTTCTTTTTATGAATTATGGTAAAACTACTCACATTTAGATTGTAGAGTTTTAGATCTTTATTAAATATCATAGATAACCTAAAAAAAGGACACTGTTGGTCAAATATACCTGTCTGAAAAGGGCTTGAACCTCCTTCTACCGTGGTTCAGTCGGGTCTAAGCTGCGGATTTGTGAAATTTTTAGATAATGAATCAGTCACGTGTTGAATACATTTTCATTTATATTTTACGATGTCAATTTCATCACTAAGAAAGTCGATGGAATGAGTGTTTTTTTCCAAAACTGAAATTTGTAAATGTATTTGACATTTTGACAACTTTGTATCAATTATCTGAAATGAAAAAAAATATATTTTGTTCTTCTAGATCATTTATTATACTATATTTTCGTAAGAAATAAAAATTTTAAGACAACAGTTTATTCGGGTACCTACTGTAGGCATATAACCATAATTATGCAAGATAAGAAAATAAATATGAATAATTTTAAAGCTACAAATATATTTAATATTTGAAGGAACGCATAAAAACACAACGTGAGACGTGCGATATAAAGTATTTACCACTGTGTACGTGCAGAGATCACTTGCCGGGTGATACAGACAAACATAATATTTTTGTCTTACATTGCTCTGTAGTTCAATTGTATATCAAACTTATTCGATTATCGCTTGGAATAACCAGAAATCTGATTCCGTTTATGATGTACAAAATATCAATACGAAATATTAAAAAAAAAATAGATAAATACAATGAACATGAAACCATTCCAAAGCGGAATGGAACTGAACAAACAAATTCAACGTTTCAGCAGATCAATATAAGTCCACAACTATATTCGCAAAATAAAAAATAAAAAAAACATTCACGAAGTACCAAATAGCCACACGCCCACTGTGGAGTTAGATAAATTAAATACAAAAAGGGGAAAAGAGAAAAATTCAGCTATCTACACAGTACCCTGTTTATCCATGTCAGTTACCACCCTCGGCTCAGTAAATTACTACAGACCGTTTTCCCTCCGTTTTTCGAACACAAAACGCTAACCAGCCCACAAACAAAAGAGTTTTTATAGACTAATAATTACAATATTCATGACGCTTGCAACTGCGACGCTTTTGTGAATTGCAAAAGTTGACGCCGTACGTTAATGATCTTCGCATTTGTTTTAAGGTTGTGCATTTAAATAGTTTCGTTTCGAAAAGGCAAAATTTACATCGAATTTTAATTTTGACTTATTTTTATTTTGATCAAGGAATATGGGTGCAATTCAAACAGTTTCCGAGACACAAAATATTGTTTATATCTAACCGACGTATTACTTACGAAATTGACGAACGAAATAATTTTATCAACGAACTGTTGATGATAACAACTTTTGAACTTGCTTAGAAATTTGTTTGACCATTGCGCAACAACCTCACAATTTTCCATTCAATTTTCAATTGAATTTTCCATTGAATATTTATTTGTTTTCACTCGAGGCTTTGTGATGAGGGGGGGGGGGCATTAGGTACCATATGTTCTTTTCTGTACCCCAGACAGCATGTATACAAAAATGAAACGGTTGGTTCAATAATTAAGACGTGAAACGTCACTTTCGTATGAAAAACATTAAGAAAAAGAATTATTTCTCAACACATCAGATGTAAGTACAGAAATTCTTCTATTTTCAAATTAAAAATAATAAATTCATCTAAGACCTATAAAATAATACTAAAATCTGTCAATGGTAGAAGATAAACATCTAACCCGTTGAAAGGTCTACGATAAAAGATTTTTTTATTTGTAAAAATGTCTCTGTTTGCCTCCTGAAAATGTTCGGTGTATATTTTTTTGGTCAATAATATATCAATCCACTCGACGTGTCGAGCGTGTGTGGAGTCTGCGAAAATAATGATGGATGGCGAAGTAAAAAGCAATATTCTATGTATTACGGCTTAAGTAGGCACGTGCTGTATTCATGTGAGTTTTTTATGTACGTGTTTGTATTATTATGTAAATATTGTCACACATTAAAGAGCTGCGTCAACAATTGCTTTGTATAAGTTTATTAGTTTAAGTTTCATAAGAAAGTCCCTTGGCTGTTGTGATTTTCTTTTTCTATCATAGTTAAATTATTCATTCTACTTTGAATAAAATTTTCTTTATTTCAAAATATGTTTAAAAGCCGAGCTAAAAGTTATAATATTATTATATTTATAAAGAACACAATTTTGTAAGTGTAATATATTGAACAAAGCAGACTAAACAAGCCTTAAAATCGAGATGCTTATTTACAAGAAATACAGGTCTTATATTATATACATAATATACAGTTTAGGAAAAATAAAATAGTGGTAATTCTTGAGTTTTTCACAGTCTCTTCTCCAAACTGCTTAGTTTTATATTTAATATAATCTTATAAAATAACGATTGAAAACATTGCATAAGAACCTACATGAATAAAGTACAATCTTAATGTTAATTTTGTTCAATTTCAAACTCATTTCAACTCAAAAACCGATCAAAATTCTCTGGCTTATCATCGATTCTTCTCAATGGAATCTACATGCAAACCAGTTGTAGCTTCACACTTAATTTAATCTCGTGAAATGAATCAAGATCACTCACGGAGCATGATTAAATTATAATAATAATATCCTGGGACAGTTTCACACACGGTCATCTGATCCCAAATAAAGCTTGTACAAAGCTTGTGCTTTGGAAACCAGACAACTGATATACTACATACACTACTTTTCTTTTGTAAATACATACTTATATAGATAATTACACCCAGACTCAGGACAAACAGACATGTTCATGCACACAAATGTCTGTCCTGGGTGGGAATCGACCCCACAACCTTCGGCGTGAAAGGCAAGTATTTACCAACCACGCCAACCGGCTTAATTAATGGGGAGAGTATTATTTATTAATTATTTTAGAGTTTCAGCAATGATCGTCGCGATAGACTCAAATCTGTCGAAATGTACAAAGTACTAAAACAGTGTAATCGCGGTTAAAGCCCCAATATAATATATGAAAATAATATATGAAATACATAGCAAGTTTAAATTCAATCCAATTACAAACCGATACGGGTCGGATTTTGCAGATAGTAGATAGATTACTTTTAAAAAACTACGATAACCGTTTTTTGAATTTATAAATATATATATATATATATATATAAAGACAACACAGAAATATACGTCACCAGTGTCCCAGAATATGTGATAACTGTGTGATTACTTACCCAGACCGGCAAAAGGCCTTACCACGAACAATAGCTGATATTTAGTATTTGATTGATCAAACTTCCTTAATTATAAGCTTGAATGACAAAATATTGAAATTTCCGTATCTATATAGCCTTGTATCTAATCCAATAGCAAGAGACCGAACTGTTTATAATTTACAAGTATAATATCGGCCTAAACTGGATTTACAATTCCAACGCGTTGTTCATATAATCGAGTAATATCGGGAACCCATTTATCTGAACAAGACTTAATTATGGAGTGGATTAATCTAAATATCATTTAATTTTGTAATACAGAACCTTTATTACGACCACTCGATTCAATAAATGAAGTAATTGTTAATTGTACGCACACGTGTAAATGGTTTATGTTTGGTATGTGTGAATTTTATTAAATTTTCTTCTAGAACTTTCAAGACAAATATTACAAGATTCGAGATTTTTTATTGCATAGGTAGGCGGTTGTCCGCTTACCTTTGCAATAAAAAATCTCGAATCGTATTGGCCACCTGATGGTAAGTGGTCACCAACGCCCTTAGACATTGGTATTGTAAGAAATGTTAACTATCGCTTACATCGCCATTGCGTTACCAACTTGGGAACTAAGATGTTATGTTCATTGTGCATGTAATTACACTGGCACACTCACCCTTTAAGACGGAACGCAATAATACCAAGTACTGCTGTTTTGCGGTAGATTATCTAATGAGTGGGTGGTACCTACCGAGACGAGCTTGCACAAAGCCCTACCACCAGTACAGACAGACAGACAAATGTATTTTATTTTTTTGTGTACGCAGTATGAAGCAACAATTTTCTCTGAATAATCAGAGAATAGGCAATAGTAAAAAGTGTTTTATAGTAAATTGACATAAAATCTTTAATCGTCTGTACATACGAAGTTAGTTGGGAGTAATTACATCTTAAGGTATAGTGTGAGTATTTTCGTTACATGGAACGAACACTGATTCAAGTTTTATATCTAATCCCAACTTAGTGAAAGGAGAGTTGAGTGATCAATCTCGATACGTCCTACCGAGGTCGGAATATATCGTTAAGGATTACGATGTTATAGCAACAAAGCTTCTACAGGAATTTATAGAAAACTGTTTTATATTCAAACAAGAGATTTACTTTATAGACACGTATAGAGACCGTTGACCAGACACGCTTATAAAACCCTCTATTCAAACACCTTCAATAGAAACAAAGTGATTGCTATCGACTTTGTAGGGTAGTAATTTCGTCAGGTGAATTAGGGACCAATGTTTTCAGCTAGAAATGGAACCGGTAAGTCGTTCTTTACCAATTTTAATGAGTTTCAGAATATCCGCTTACCGAAGCAAAACCAGGATTATTACTTTATAGAAACCGGTGTTTCTGTTTTAATGAAATCCCAGAACTGATCGCACACACGTACAAATTTTAATTTAGTTCGAAACAACGTCCAGTTGCGACCTCGTTAATTAGTATTGACTGTTTCAGACTTGGTACGTGTTGAAATAGCATTGTATCAACTATTTGTGCATGTTTAGTATATATTAAATAATAATAAATAATACTATGCTAGCTCTGACCGCGCTGCCCCTATGGAAGAAGGAGAGGAAGATGTTTGGTAACCTGTATTCTTTTCTGTACTTCTCACAAGATACTTGAAAAATTCATAATGATCGGTTGAATATTTCAGACGTGACGTAACAAGCTAACTTCCGCATTTATATTAGCTTGGAAGATACACATTATTTTCAGATACAGTAGAGCTATTTTGTAAGAACAAATGTCAGAAAGTGATATGCGATATTTACTATAATATTATGACATTTGAAGGATACAAGCATCAAAATAGCATATCAACGTTGGTCAGTTTTAAATTCGATATGGTGATTAGCCGTCATTAAATAGGAACCGTAATAGCTGCAGTAGATGTGTGAAACTTTATGTAATTTTATTTAATAATTAATTAACTCGACTTCAAACTCAAAAAAACAGACAATTGCTGACATATAATTATATTTCATTATGATACATTAATAATATAATAATATCCTGGGATAACGTCCTATCTCACTCATCATTCACACATCTGATCCCAAATTAAGCTGAGCTCGTACTAAGGAAATCAGACAACTTATATACTACATATACTACATTTCTTTTGTAAATACATACTTATATAGATAATTACACCCAGACTCAAGACAAACAGAGATGTTCATGCACCAAATATCTATCCAAGGTGGGATTGAACCAACAACCTTCGGCGTGAAAGGCAACTACGCCAATCGGCCCGCCTAACTTACATCATTTATATTAATGGTGATAAAAACAACGACAATACACAACTAAATACATAACGTTATATTTACGAAATACTCGTCCGAAAACCCTTGTGCGTGCAATTAAATTCCAAACTTTAGGATAATTTGATAACCCAATTATTACTTTCCAGGGTTCTCAAAATGTTTAATAATTGTTTATTGAGATAAACTTATTCTGAGCTTTGAAATGACCATTGACAGGACCAATTAATACTCGGGCGGATCAGGGCTCTAGCCCAGCAAGCCCTGATAGCCCGATGGGAGGAGGGTCTAGGGTCCCCCACAGCGGGCCTGGTGACAGTGGAGGCGGTACGTACCCTCTTGAGTCGCTGGGTCAAAAGAAAACGAGGCACGCTCTCGTTTAGGTTGACGCAGGTACTTACTGGACACGGCTGCTTCAGTAAGTACCTGCACAAGATAGCACGGCGGGAAATGTCACTGTTCCCGTGGGGGAAACGCGTAATGCGTTATTCCGGCGTAAAAAAGGACCAATTAATACCTGATCGCATACCTATCGTTTCACTTACCGGCAAAAAATCAATACCAGATTTTTTCTAAGGCTCTAACTATTGGGTCGAAATGGTGGCGTGAATTTTAATCTAAAATTACGGATTTAAACCCGTCTTGGCACAAATGAATTATCATGTTTATTATTCATCTCATACTTGACGATGAAAAAAAACATGGTACCATATTAAATGTAGTGCCTTCAAATAACTTATAACCAGCCAAAAACCAGGACGCATCCAACGATACATATACAAAATGATAAAATAAGTAGCTTAGAAGTTATACGGGAACGGATGAACATGCATACATATATACAGGCTGAAATCATAATTCTAATTATGCCTTCTAGTCGGTTAATTAAATTGAAAGGCGTAATATCAAATAGTCAACATAGCAATTCCGTTACCTGGTGTATTGTAGTTCTGTCTGTTGAACAATAATTATCTCCGCTAAGTTTGTTTTGATAATTAACGAAATGACTCGTATCATGCTTTGTAATAATATAGAGAATACCTGAATATTATTTCGAATCGTCAAATATCAAATATATATACTGTATGAAATAGCTTGAAATTTATACATTTCAATTGTTCATACTTGTTATATGGTTTTGTAAAAAAAACTATATAACAAGTATGAACTTGACGGAATAATACATTCCATCAAGTTTATATAGATGATAAATATGAAATTATTTATTGAGTTTCATGTAGAATATTATATCAAATTAATTTTCTACTGAGATTATAAGGATTAATAAAGCATATTTCGTGTATTTACGTGCTCTAAAATAAAATATAAAATTCACTGTATATTACACTATATACTCATAACTAGTCTCAAATTAACGTCAACATTTTTATTCAATACAGAAACCTTACACTTACACGACAAAAACCACCGATTCGATTATCTCGGATCTGAGAACAACCGGCGAAGCATAAACATTTATATTTGACGAGCCGGTTGGCATGGTTGGTAGATACTTGCCTTTCATGCCGAAGGTTGTGGATTCGATTCCCACCCAGGATAAACGTTTATGTGCATGAACATGTCTGTTCGTCCTGAGTTTGGGTGTAATTATCTATATAAGTATGTATTTACAAAAAAAGAAAAAGTAGTATATGTAATATATCAGTTGTCTGGTTTCCATAGCACAAGCTCTGCTTAATTTGGGATCAGATGGCCGTGTGTGAATACTGTCCCAGGATATTATTATTATAGTTTTACATAAATGACATATATATATTTAACTACACGTTAAGTGATTCATATATTATATATGTAAAGTCTTTTTTCAGTGCACTTCTTTTCTTATGCAATTTTTCTTTATCACCTATCATGAAATTATTGATTCAATTCAAACTATTATACCAAAAACTGTTATATGTACAATTGTAATATGTTCTATAACTCGAAGATCCAATCCAATTATAAGTCTATTCTCTACAAGATGTAACCCGACTTATCATATAGCATCAGATTTATTAGAGTGTACTGGCTTATCTACTTACACGTATACGATCGGTGTTCCTACATCTGTCAGACTGTCTAAATTGGGTCCTTCGAGGAGATTAAATTATGTAAATTGCGCTGGATTCGCAGACTAATGGTTGAGATGTTTCAGGAAGTTTATAGTGAAATTATAACGCTCACCAATCGATGCCGGCTGAATGTTAATTGAACATATTATATTTCTTAAGTTGTACCTGAAACAAGATAATTAAATTTATTACGGTTAATTATTTCGTTGTAAATATTAAATATTTTGTAACATGTTATATTAAGGTACTCATATAAGAAATAAAACAGTGTAGAATTCATTCAATTTTAAAGTGACCAATAAAGGACAAACTAACGATATTATTAAAACAAGAACTTTAGCCAATAATAAATAGGGTGGCAGTAATTCTAATTCTATCTATCAAAACACCGTAGACAATATTAGATAATGTTGTCGAAAATCCCACAGACAATTCTAAGAGGAGACAGCTAACATTACGTGAACAATTACAATCCGATGAGGAATTAGATTAATCAAGCAAAAACATCCCTTAACGGTCCGTAAGACAAAGGATTAAAATCGTCCAACCGTTTTATTGTTTTCGAATATTCTCGAACATTCCACGAAATCACTGCGGTACTGGAATTGCTGAAAGAGAAATTATGTGTTGTAATTATTTATCTGTTCATTCGACGTTGGGCCTCTATTAAAATGCTTCAGAAATTTACAGTCCCAAAATAGCAACTATTGCTTCTTATTACAAAAGTATTCTATTATATGAATGTAAAAGATGAAAATTTTTATTAAAAAATACGATTAGAAATCCGACACCTGAGGGTAATAACAAAATATTCTACCTTCAATAAATTTGATATGAAATTTCATCGTTATTCGAATCATCTAACAAAAATGATTTCAGATGAAAATATTATATAACGGAATATAATATTTTGTATATTTCATTAACGCTTACGAAAATGTAAGCAATACGCTCGTGGGTTAACAATATTACTGTTTCAATCTGAAACAATATTTCGAACATAAGTCACATAGCAATCTGCTCAGCGTTAAATAGCAAAAAAGCTATGAAGATAAAAAAACACGACTCGGGTACTATTATAACACAAATTTATCCTCTGGATATATTAATGTTTGAAAATGTTCACTCATATAGCTATCTTTTATACGAGTTTTCTGTATAAACTAAGTACTAAATATGCCTCAACGTGTTCATTGATTTGTAAGAGGTATTAATCGTTTCTAACTCTGCTAATGAGCTGCAAACTGTACTATCTAAGGTTATGTCCCTCGGGCTTGCGACACTGTTTCATTCGCACAGCAATTGTATGAACACTGTTATTTGTCGATAGAAATTCCACTATGTAAGTATCTAGGAGGTTTATACTTTTTTATATAAAATCAATAGGCGGACGCGTAAACGGGCCACCTGATGGTAAGTGGTCACCAAAGCCCTTAAGCATTGGCACGGTCAGAAATATTAATTACAACGCCAATGTGTTACCAACCTGTTGTGCACAATAATACCAAGTACTACTGTTTTGCGGTAGAATATCTGATGTGTGGGTGGTACCTGCCCAGACGAGCTTGCACAAAGCCCTACCACCAGTAAACGTGTCCATATTAAATCACCAAGTGAAAAATCAACAGCCTTTAAATGTCGCACTGCTTGGCTAAAATCTTGTCGCCTTTTCGAGAGAGGGTTTAGAGCTCAATCCTCGACGCTATTGTAATGCAGGGTGCGAATTCTACTAACCTATAACGATTATGATACGTTCCCGATTCAATTCCAATCCAACGTTGGCTATTTTATATATTCGGATCGGAAACGAACTGATATGATATTAACGTATACCTTTATGTCAAAATAAACTTAATTGTTAACTTTTATACCAATAGTTGGTAATTAAATTAAATAACAGGAAAACGGATAAACGACAACGATCAAGCATCGATTCGATTGCAATAAAGTGACAATTTGTTACCAGAACCCTTGTTGGAAACACATGTGACAGAATATCACCCTACATAGGCTTCCATCACCGATAAATCATAAACTCAAATATAGCACATAAAATCTCTCTAGATACGTTCTCAGTTATCGCCATCTCGACTGTTTAAGTTAAATAACCACATAATTTCGAATATGGAATTATATAAATATTCATGATACTAGCACTTTATTAATTTATATTTAGATGGTACCGTCTTTGCTCGGCAGATTTCGGATCAGCGAACCATTTGATTGCTCTCAGAGATTTGTTACCTCGACAGTGTTATTGTACTAGAATTACATTGTACAATATAATATTTGTCGTGTTTGTATCCTATTCTCCAGCAATTATCGCATTTCACATATTCTATTTTTAAATTTAATCACTCGGTCATATTTCCATCTATTATTATTTTCGACTTTGCGTTACTGTAGCCGATATCAATACGATATTTTTTTTGCAAAAGTTGGTTGGCTATACGTGAAATTAAAAGAAATGAACTGAGTGTCAATTATTAAGAAACATATTTATTTATTTATTTTAAATATCAACAGCGACAAGGAGTAATCTTAGAAATAGTAAATAATCTTTAAGCATGTAATTATATAAACCCGGTATCCACTCAGTTACATATTTTGCAAAATATAATTACACAAATAGAGTTAATTACGTATCAATATTAATTACATGAAAAAATACAGATTTATTATATAAATTAAAATCATAGAATTTATATAGGAGGATAATAGAACCTAAAACTTGTTACAAATTAAATTATGCACAGTTAAAATTTACTTAATTAAAATTAAAATACTATTAAAATAAATTGTGGTATTGTAAATTATTATAAGTTAGTATACAAAATTTAATTTCAAAATAAAAGTACTGACTGTCGCTTCTTCTTCTTCACGATGTATGTTCGGAGAAACGTACATTTTGAGCTTATATACGTAAAAGTTACTCGACTATAAATGACTTTCTAAAGTCCAATGTATGTATATTCTTTAAAATAACAATATACGTTTGTATAGTAAATAACAATACAAAACTAATTAATTTTAAGATCATAACACACATTGGGAATGAAACTACTGGTGGTAGGGTGGTAGGGCTTTGTGCAAGCTCGTCTGGGTAGGTACCACCCACTCATCAGATATTCTACCGCAAAACAGCAATACTTGATATTGTTGTGTTCCGGTTTGAAGGGTGAGTGAGCCAGTGTAATTACAGGCACAAGGGACATAAAATCTTAGTTCCCAAGGTTGGTGGCGCATTGGATATGTAAGCGATGGTTGACATTTCTTACAATGCTAATGTCTAAGAGCGTTGGTGACCACTTACCATCAGGTGGCCCATATGCTCGTCCGCCTTCCTATTCTATAAAAAAAAAAAAAAAAAAACTATGACCTCAAGCTGATTAAAATATAAATATACTATTTTTCGCCAACGTGTCAAACAAGGGGGGGGGGAATAGATGCTAGGTATAAAAAATAGCCTTCCTTGAGGTTAAAGCTTGCTTTATAACAAACTTCATCAAAATCAGTTCATTATGTTAAATGTGAAATCGTAAGACAGAGATAGAAAGTATTGTTTTATTCAACAATATTGTTGAACAAAAATCCTTCTGAGTTAGTTGCGTTGGTTCAGGCCAGGCTACAGGCCCGCATAGACGGGCCGGCCGTCAGAGGGGTCACGGTAGCATGCGAAAGCGATCTCGTGGCGCTCCTCGTTAAGACGGAAAGGATACCGCTGGTTTTTTAGTGGGTATTCCGATGTTCGGGGCGCACTCGGCGCCTTGGACACCGGCGATCCCAACATACCGCCCCACTGTTCCCGTGGGGGAACCGCGTAACGCGTTTTTCCAGCGTTAAAAAAATGTTTCAGGTCAGGCCGGTGATAGATTTTTGAAAATCAATAATCATTGCTAAAAAAAACAAACCGTCTGTAAATGTACGCAATAGAATATGGAAATCATCTAAGTAAATGTAGTAACTAAAAAGAAAATATTGATAAAAATATTATTATTTATTTTCTATGATATATAATTTTATTTACATACTTAATTGAACCAATAGTCAGAGAATACAAATGTATTTCTACTGTAAGTGGTAATAAAAATCACTTAGAAGTATTTCGGCATCTCATCCTTCAGGCCGAGCACGTATCCCGACAAAGGATAGCACAAGCCTTCGGTCCTTCATACAATAAATTCACATCGAGGCCTATTGTTTTAATTGTAAACACGAACCCCGAAGATTTATCGTTATTTGTAAATGGTAACAATTGCTGAATTGATTCTCAAAACCCTTTTATTGGTTATTTCGATGGCAACACGAGTTCTATAGAGTGAATTTTATTATCTTCCACTTCAAAGGGCTTGCAGTATAATTGGTTTTACAGAGTAACTATCATGTTTTTAAAATTTTCAATCACCAATACTAAAAACAATATTAAAAGCTTTAAAAAATACGGTAGAATAGATAGACTAATTGAATCTTATATCAAGTATCACGTGCTTTTCTGTCAATAATCTTGAGGAATCTGTTCTAAGATGAAATTGTCACAAAAAAAGACCACCTTCCCGATATTGAAGGGAGAAGAATGAAAAGTGTGAAGGAAAAAGCTCCGAGCTTTGTACTTAAACAGAGAGGCTTTGGTTAAGCTTTTGGGACATATTTATCGTCATCATATTAAATTGACAATTAGATTTTGTTTATAGTAATAATGTTCTAAGCCATTTTGTTTTTCCTTATAATTGCAATATTTAAGCGAAGGCGACCTCAGAATGTGTTTTGTATTTACTATCACAAAAAAGAATTAGTTATAATTTTTGCAGTGCACTTTCTAGTTAACCAGGTTTATTCGATGATTACAAAGTTAAAAAAGGAAATCGTTATTTATGTATAAGATATTTAGATACAATATTGTCCTGACCTAAATCAAATTTAATCATATTACTTAATCAGACAGCGTCCATTTGTACAACAAACTTTGAAGTTTTGATCGTGACCAATTACATCAAAATATAAATAAGGATAATATTTTTTTATACCAGAACTTACCTGTAAATATTTTCGAGTAGTTTCTAGAAAGAAAAACAAGTGAACCTTCAATTTTTGAAAATTAGGTAAATGAAATGATGTTGCAATTTTGTAGGTACAACCGGTTCAATATATTTCTACCGCCAAACAGCAATACTTAGTATTGTTGTATTCCAGTAGATGAGATGAGTAAGCCAATGTAACAACAGGTTCATAGGATATCGTCTTTGGTTCAGAAGAGGTGGTGGGAGGTGATCACTACCATTATGTGGCCTATTTGCCGAAAACTCTAAATGAATAATCGTGGAATACCATCGCTTCGCTTTGTAGAAAAATAATACATAAAAATTTCATTTAAAATTCGACTAGATCTAAGTTAATTGAATTAGAATAGACGAGCAAATGTACCGACCAAAAACAGTATTAGTATTTATTATATCCAATGCGTAGCCTCTCCAACTTCCTACATGATGACACATAGACTAACTTATTTTATTAATACATAGACTTGTAAGGCACAATACAATTTTTGAAAATGGTTTTTGTCATATTATTCAAGTTCATGAGCAGTTAGTACAAGTATATTCAGTAAAGTTGGCGTTAATTTTATAATAGGCTATACATATATTTTAAGATAAATTGTTCCATTCACTGACATGACATTTAAATAACTAACATGAACGTTCAATAAATATCACTTGAATTTACCAGTTAGTATGTTCAGGAGTATCAGGGTGGGTATCACCCACTCACCACTTATTCTACTACGAAACAGCAATACTTTCTATTTCTCTAACCAGATTGCCATGATAAGGCATCATAACATAACAAACAGTAGAAGCAGGTATCATAATATCAAAATGGCCCTAAAGAAAAAAGATATCGTGGTTTTCGAGAATCTGGCTGGCACTTTTTAATTCTTTCTAACTCCGCTTAAAAACGACTCCATGCTTGATCTCCAGCAGGCGTTTGTATTCGAGCGAGGAGAATACTTCTAGTATTTCAACAATAAATTGGATAACACTCCACCAAACACGTAACACGCTATTCTTGACATCCGACGATCTCCTCTTCCTTTAATAAAGGCGGTCTTGTCACATTAATTGTCGCACTAGCGCTCGGTGTTGCGTTAGAGTACACAAGACTGGCCGATAACAGTTGCTAGGTTACCATGCGTGGCAGATCGTTTACTGTCGAAATCAAATGCGCAATCATATATATATTTAGTACATATGTGTAGACATATTTCATTTATAATGCTGATGCATTAATGTTTAATTTAACTAAAGAATACACAAAAAAACACGAAAAACGACGAGTGTCATAATTAGTTTTGTAAATAACGATCAAAAAATCCTTCTGGTGTAAAGTTTCTTTTTTAAATGAATTAAAAAAAGAATTTTTAAATTTATTCAAACAGACGTTTCTATGGTATTTTAGTTCGAATAGTTTGAATTGAATTATTATAGACATGGTTACGGAGAATGCAAGAAAACGAAATGAACTAGAAATGAATTCTACGTTGATCATACAATTAAAACTTTGAATAACTAAACGGTGCATTGTTACGACGTACAAAAGAAATAAAAAAGACCCCTTAAGTAATAGCTTTTATTGCAAACTTGCAACTTCAAAAAAGGAACGTTTTCTATTCCCTCATACCATACATATCCTCATATATATGTAAGCGATTTAAGATGTAAAACGTCTATTGGTGCGTCTAAGAGATAAGAACGTCTCGTATACCGTCATCACTATACTCCTTGCTTGTACTTAACACGCGTTGCTATAAAATATATTTATTTCAGTAACGAAACTCTGTTTTTATTTAATGATTAGATAATGATTATGTTAGTAACCATTTATTTAAGTGCATCATGTCTGCGAGGCGTCCCTCGACGACCATTTTTTTTAAACATTACAATATTTTCTTTACTGTCTAATATGTACTTGTCGAATGAACGGTTTTATATGCTTTCTGAATAATGAAAATCCAGCCAAGTTTTAGGATTCCGGGCTTCAAGCAAATAACTTATTAATTTTTTAAGTCCCAGGTTTACAATCAGAGCCTCGTGGTTTACTGCCTTAAAAGCTAGACGAGGTAGATAGATATATATTTATTTAGTGAAATATATAGGCGGACTGGCAAATTGTTTTTTTTTTCTTTTTTTTGGACTTGCAAATTGATTACCTGATGGTAAGTCACTACCGCTCATAGGTATTGGCGATGTAAGAAATATTAACTATTCCTTGCATCGCCAATGCACCACCAATCTTGGGGACGAAGATGTTATATCCCTTGTGCCTGGAGTTACACTGGCTCGTTCACCCTTCAAACCGGAACACAACAATACTAAATATTGCTGTTTAGCGTTAAAATTTCAGACGAGTTTGGTGGTTAAATTTATGAATAACTAAAATATGTTAACGATACTTTATCATGAAGCCGAGATGGCCTAGTGGTAAGAACGCGTGAATCTTAACCGATGATCGTGGGTTCAAACCCGGGCAAGCACCACGGAATTTTCATGTGCTTAATTTGTTATTATAATTCATCTCGTGCTTTACGGTGAAGGAAAACATCGTGAGGAAACCTGCATGTGTCTAATTTCATTGAAATTCTGCCACATGTGTATTCTACCAAGCCGCACTGGAGCAGCGTGGTAGAATAAGCTCCAAACCTTCTCCTCAAAAAAGGGAGATGAGGCCTTTAGCCCAGCAGTGGGACATTCACAGGCTGTTACGGTTACGGTACTTTGTCACGAATATATTCAAGTATTATCTAATATATACTAAATTTTCTATCTTGTAATTAAATACATGGAATTAAGCTATTTCAGACGACAATCGACCAAAACTGAATTAAATAGTTTGATCAAATAACGTATAAAGCGTCTGTTAGTGCCGTTATCAGGCAATCTTGGTGTAATCCAAGCTCAGATTGCATTTCCTTGAGTGCAATGAGCATGAAATAGGCTAAAAGCTGGTGGTGCTTTACGACTGATACGTTTTATCATCGTTATTTAATTTATTTTTAAAGTAAATTTAGTTGATTAATATTAAAAATGTAAATTAAGATTCGTAAGACATTTTTGATCTAATTAGGTTAGAATAACTACTTACTTATATGAATCAAATAGATTTTCATCAAAAATACATAATATATGTGTATATCTACTATATATAAATATAATGTACAAAGTATGGATGATTTTTTTTTTTCACCTGATGGTAAGTGGTCATCAAACGCCCTTAGACATTGGCATTGTAAGAAATGTCAACCATTGCTTACATAGCCAATGGGCCACCAACCTTGGGAACTAAGATTTTATGTCCCTTGTGCCTGTAATTACACTGGCTCACTCAACCTTCAAACCGGAACACAACAATAATAAGTACTGCTGTTTTGCGGTAGAATATCTGATGAGTGCACCCAGACGAGCTTGCACAAAGCTCTACCACCAGTGTTATGTTATATTGATTTGCATTCTGAACCTTCATTTCAGAATTTGTAGGTAAACGATCGTTACTCAAAACAGCAACTAGTATTACTATTTATCCTTTGTATAAATGTATAATATAGACATATATAATTATATGTAAAAATTTTCATGTTCCTTTCTAAAACTGTCTATATATATTTAATCAAAATTACTATGAAACAATAAGCGGATACAAAAACAGATCATACATTTTATTGAATCATTGGTAACACAAATCTTACACCGTTAATAAGTAAGCTTAAATATATATTAACTGTGGATAAGCTTAGCTCTTGCCAGCTCTTAGACTACGATAGTGTTTGAATCGCAGCACCGTCTTGTGAACGTATTACGTAGCCACTTTCAGGCTTCAGCTGACTGAATAGTATATCCTGTTGCGGTTTCATTACTGCTAATTAAGATTAATTTATAATAATATACTAATATAGAGCTGAAGTAATAAGGGTAACATAGGATATATATATATATATATATATATATATATATATATATATATATATATATATATATATATAGCTCTCACATATATACACTATTATGTACGAATAAAGTCAAATTTAAAGATCATCATCGGCCATTCTATTATGTCAGTCAGGTTTTTTTATATAGAATAGGCAGGCGGACGAGCATATGGGCCACGTGATGGTGAGTCCAACGCCAACAGACATTGGCATTGTAAGAAATGTTAACCATAGTTTACATCACCAATGAGCTACCAAAGTTGGGCACTAAAACGTTGTATCCTTTGTGCCTGTAATTACACTTGCTCACTTACCCTTCAAACCGGAACACTACCAAGTACTGCTGTTTGCGGTAGAATATATGATGAGTGGGTGGGGTCTAGCCAGGTGAGCTTGCACAAAGCCCTATCACTAGAAACAAATATTTGAAATTTGGCTTCAATCAGTTGGTTGGCTTTTGTTTTCGTAAAGAGTTCATTCATAACATAAATATATATTTTTATTATTATATAAATATATAGCAAGGTAGTACATAATATACGTGCTACGCACACAAGGGAGTAAGCCGTGTCGATATATTTCACATCAAAATGTCTTCTAAAGTATTATAAGTTGTTCTTTATATATTTTTATATAATAAATAATATGATACAATTTATTAAATTTAAAATACATTGATTTTCCAAATGCCGCAAGTTCAAATCGACGTAACTGCATGTTTTTCATGTACTTAAATGTTTTCTCAAACAATTTGTTAAATACATATTTGCATTCAGTGGAAATTCGTAAGTGAAAAAAGAAGTTCCAAGAAATTTTCATTTTCCAAGCTACGTAGTTACATCATTGATAAGACTTCCACGAAGAAGACTAACCTGCTTGATAGAAGAAAAGCCTGACAATTATAACTAAGCATAGATTATACTTTGATTGTTTGTTTCAAAATGTAAAAAAAAAACACATTTTTTATTATTTTTTTGTAATTATACTATGGTGTACTTATGTTCTATTTTTATATTTGAAGGCTAATAGTCCTTACCAGTTTATTATATCTCTCAGCAGGCTCATATTTTATCTGCACATTAAAATTTATACAAAAACCTAACTTAAACACAAACTAGATATTATAAAGTCAAATAAAAAAGTACCGTTCCTATTTCGAATTTGAACCCATAAAAAGTACAGTCGGCATTATAAAGCCGAAGTACAGTCGACGATATAACCATTAGGCGATAGCACGAAGACGCGTCTGGGCGTTGAGCCAGGAAGCTAGCGGTTTAGATATTATGTTTGGAAAGTGGGTGGTTACGTTGAGATAAGGGTGTTGAGTTATATTGTCACTTTATTTTAGGCTTTTAGTATAATATGAAGTACTTCTGCTTTGGTGGCTTAATATTATATCTTTAGCTTTGTATTAAATAATTAAAAATATAAATAATTTAAGAAATAAAAAGCTAGTATAAGCTATTCAGAATACGCCAAAGTTATTGTAGAGAATACGAATTCACTATAGAGCATATTCGTCATTATTATTATAAACATCAACAATTCGATATTTATACTTTTATTGGTGCTTACGTTTTATATTAAATGAAATTATCTCATCTATACAAGTCTACCTATTTACACGTTTGATTTATATATAACTTTCTGTAGATAATCTTTCGTGTTTTATGTTAATATTGTTATAAATATAACAACAAGAAAAGCAACAATTACACTATAAATAAGTAATAAAAAAAATTCATAGAGTTTCATAGATTTTATATTATTTTTTATATATGAAATGTATATTACTAAAATATCCGGTTTAAATCAAATGTATTATATTGTTTAAATAATAATGTTTGCTTTACAAAACAAATGAACTAAATCGGTTCTATATGATATATTGGTTTTGCGATATTACACTACGTATTTGAATATTTTGTAAGTAATCCTGTGAGGCTTATAATATAATGCTGATAAAATAAGATGAATTCAAGTTAACTTTTGAGTTTTGAAACTTAAGCATGCATATAGTAGTTTAATATTTATTACCACATAAATAAATAAAGAATATATTGATTTTTTTTAAATACCATCAAAATGTGCTCGAGCATTCGCCACCGTAGCTTATAAGTGAGCAAAAATAATTTGTTTACACCACTAATTTAAAAAAAAACCTTCTTATTTACTAGGGCGTTCCTATAAATTCTAAATTCCATAATTTTTACTACTAATACATGACAATGCTTTTCGAGTTCTGAAAATTATTTGCTCGGGGAAGTGACTTAAAGTAAGCGATATGGCCTCCTCTTGCACACTTTCTTCGACTTTATTCCGTGTATAAGGTTTAATGATGGCAAATAAAGAATATCTATTGTATTGAATTTGATTTTACTAATTGTGTGAATGACACACTGCTGGGCTTAGGCCCCTTCCCCTTTTTTGGGAAGAAGGTTTGGGAGCTTATACGACTACGCTGCTCCGATGCGGCTTGGTGGAATACACATGTGGCAGAATTTCAGTGAAATTAGAGGACATGCAGGTATCCTCATGAAGTTTTCCTTCACCGTCAAACACCACTGGGCCATCTCGGCTTACAAATAGCTGTAGTAACAGCATATAATGTACGACTGCTGTACAAGACAGATTTTATCCGACATGTTTCCACGCAATGTTTTCCTTCATCGGCAAGTATGGAATCTTAAATACACGCTACGAATTGAACCATTAAATGTTTTATTAATAAAGAATATTCAATTATAAGTAGGTAAATTATGATGATGCACTAGTATTATTTTCTGTGTTATACATTATTAACAAATTAGATCCTTTTGAAAGTAACGTAATTTATAGAGGTCCTGTAACGTTGAACTGTTTTATATAATAATTATCCTATTTCTAAATTTAAAAAATTAGAAAGAAATACAAAAACTAATCATTCAAAGGCAATTTTGAATCGTCAGTTTACAATTTAATTTTAATATAAAGCTACAACAGGTTCCGACAAGAAACTCAGCATTTACTCTTTATAACAATCAAAAAAATATATAAAACAATCGTAAACAAATATTATTTATATATCCTGTATGAACATCTACGTATACTAACTCCAAGATCTTGTATCATTTATATAATCCTGTACAGTATAATAGGCCTTAATTAAAAAAAAAACTTTATTTATTTTTAATTTAGTTATTAGTAAATGTAAATGACGATAACATTGTGTTAAATTTATTTTTATTTTATTTTTCTTATATTATTATTTAAGATGCTTAGTGTCATTTTTGCATGTCGTGATTACCTGAAAGTATGGCAACTTTTACCCTCAGACCAACTTTTAATTCGTAATTATTACTGTATATCATTTTGGTGACCCTAAATAAATAACGAAGATGACATTACAATTTAATAATGTTAGTGTGAGTTTGTGTGGTTGATTGCTTATCATATAATATACCGTATACTCATACAATGTTAAAATAAATAATAAAGAGGTAGATCATAACTCTTATTATTTAATTCATAAAAATAATTGTCAAAATTCAATTTGCATTCAACGCTGAATGACTAGTATTACATTATAATCTCGTTTTTTATGGCCCCGTAGTTACGAAGAACTTTTTTAATTTATTCATAACACGGAACCGGTTTGTAAAGTCGCAAAAAGTTTTCGTTAACAATGAGATGAGCATTTTAAAAGAAAAAAAAAAAATAATAATTTTTGCTTGACGGAAATTTAAAGAATTGTCGAGACCGAGTGTACTTACAGGGGTTTATGAGAATAAAAAGGCCGATTGTTTGTTCGGATGACATTTTCAATTGAATTAGGAGGGCGACATAAAAAATTACTTACTCTTAATATACATTATATGATACTACTATAAATAATGTGACTGCCTCGTTGGTTTAGTGGCTTCGTGTAAGACCGTAGACCCGGAGGTCCTGGTTCCGAGGTCGGGCTAATAAAAAGTTATTGGGTTTTTCTGTCAGAAATTTCTCAGTAGCAGCCCGGAGTTCGGGAGTCGGAAGTGTGTACACTCCCGTGCCTCGGAAAGCACGTAAAGGCGTTGGTCCTGCGCCTGAACTCTTTCCAGTCCTGTCGGATTGCCATCCCATCGGATTATGAGAGTTAGGGATTGGAGAGTGCACCTGTGTTTGGGCACACACTTGTGCACTATAATATCTCCTGCGCAGTTGACTAATCTCTCTTGAGATCTGCCGCCGTGGCCGAAATCGGTTCGGAGGACATTATATGTTACTACTATAAATAATGTTGCTAATATTATAAATGTTATATTTTGTTTTTAGATAATAGGGCAAGCACATTTAGGATGGTACCACCAATTCAACTACAGATACTAGGGACATAACATCTTAATTCACAAGGTTGGTGATGCATTGGCATTTGACGTGCTTAGTGGTTGATTAATATTCCTTTGTCAGTTAAAAAAAATTAAAAAAAAAGTCAAAAGAAAAATCGTAAATCATTTTCATACATTATATCACATACAATTAGCCTGTTGATTGTGAATTCATCTGTTACTAAAGAACTCTAAGAATGTCTCGTGTATTCTTCCATATGTTTATTTTAATCATAAACTTGGTTCATATATTTCTCGGGAATATCTTAAATCTTTAATATTTCAACAGTGAAAGAGGCAAGGGTAGTTTTAGCGAGATATAAATATTTTATATCGCAATAACGCCGGAGAAACGAATTTAATACGTTACTACTAACTGAGTAATGATCGCCCTGCACTTGACAAAGTTATTATGACTTTAGCTTGCTAACTTAATGGAATTTATTTTAAAAATATATTTATTTTATAGCACGGAAGCCGCATGCAAATTAAAATAAACTTTATATTAAGTATTTCAAATAACAAAGTGACCATATTTATAAAGGTTGAATATCGAAAATCATTTTGAATAGCTCTGAGTGTGGATTGGTTGCTATAGAAATTCCTATTTAACAATATTAATTTATATCATTTTAAAATACCGATTTGTTATATAAACAAAACACTGGATTGAATTTAATAAAACCACAATCAGATTATTATGACACAATTATCCGTCAAATGAAATTGTATTCCAGATATTGGGGGATGAAACACATAATTACGTATATGAATATACGTACATTTGCAATCACTCACACACGAACACACACAGAACATAAAATTAAACATACACACGAATAAACTCACACATGTCACATAAATACCATTTTACTAAATATTGTAGAATCGAACATAAACACACAGACACCGGGAGGCCTAGGTAGAACACATCAATTTGATATTGGAAGAAATATCGGATTGTGGCGATAACCAAATAAAATTTAATCCTACCAAGACTCAAGCGTGTTTGTTCACCACCTAGAGGAGTCCATTCCTCCTGACTCCGACTTTCCGAAATGTATCTGTACCCATCACCGACAGTATTGAGCTTCTAGGTGTTACTTTAACATTCAAACTCAACTTCAGACAATGCCTTGAATCCTAAATCCTAAACTAAAACTGCTGGTAAAAAACTTGGCATCCTCAATAAGGTCAAACAGTGCTTCACGCTTCTGACTTTGTATCAAGGCCAAGTCAAATAATGCATGGAGTACTGCAGCCACCTATGGGACGGCTCTGCTAAGTACCAGCTTGATGCTTTGGATTCAGTGGATCGTCGTCTAGAAGGCTCATTGGCGACCCGACACTGGTTACAAAACTCCAGAGCTTAGAACACGGACGTAAGGTTTTTTTTTTTTTTTATATAGAATAGGAAGGCGGACGAGCATATGGGCCACCTGATGGTAAGTGGTCACCAACGCTCTTAGACATTGGCATTGTAAGAAATGTCAACCATCGCTTACATATCCAATGCGCCACCAACCTTGGGAACTAAGATTTTATGTCCCTTGTGCCTGTAATTACACTGGCTCACTCACCCTTCAAACCGGAACACAACAATATCAAGTATTGCTGTTTTGCGGTAGAATATCTGATGAGTGGGTGATACCTACCCAGACGAGCTTGCACAAAGCCCTACCACCAGTGATATGGTTGCCTGTCTGTCAGTATTCTACAGAATATATTTCGGAGAGTATGCTCAGGAACTATTTATTTTGGTTCCCCCCTCACCTTTTTACCACAGAACTGCTAGGCATCGTAAAGATCTGCACCCGTACGTAGTTGACGTATCTAAGACACGTACGAAACGATTTGCTTTCTCGTTTCTGATACGCACCGCTAAGGTCTGGAATACCCTCCCGACCTCAGTTTTTCCCACCACCTACAATATGGGTATCTTCAAATAGTGATAGTGAGTGAATAGGCATCTTTTAGGCAAGCACGCTCTATCTTAGACTGTATCATCACTTTCCGTGATAACAGACAAGTACTAGCTTATATATTAAAAGGTACACTATATTTAAAATTAAAAACAGACTTAAATAAGCCAGCTGTGTTACGTGTATATCAATTGCGTCTGTAACTATTTTGGTTCACTCATTTATTTTCCGTCTGATAGAAACTATATACACAAATATATTATATTATATATTTGTGTATATAGTTTCTATATATATATATATATATATATATATAGAAACTATTATAATATGTAGTATACATATTGTAATATGTAGTGATATATATATATATATACAAAACAAAGTGCCCGCGATAAGCTGAAAAACTACTGAATGGATTCTCATACGGTTTTCACCAAAGGACAAAGTGATTCATGAGGCAGATTTTGGTGTATAATTCATTAATTAAAATTTGCCGAATTATGATGACACTTGTTGAAGATGTCGGAAAAAATTATGTCGACTGGCGTGCGCCGTGTAAGCCAATAGTAATATTAATTATTACTATATAAACGCTTTAATAAGAACTTATTTGACCCGTGCGAAGCCGGGTATCTAGTAAATATATAAACTGCTTTATAAAGCAAGATTAACAAAGTTAGGGCATTAATTTTATTAGTCCTTGGTTTTAGTTTTTTAATAATCAGATCAAATTGAATATTCTATTTATAAATGAACTTTTAAATTGAGTAAACTCAATTATTAAACCTCTAGACATATTTTAAGTGTTCATTTGTGAAATGAAACCTTCATTAGCAGTTTTTTACAAACTGAAAATAAAAACCTCCATAAGTACCGATATCATTTTTAGGTCAAAAAGGTCGATTAGGATATATGAAACTTTTTTTGATAAAAGTTATCATTTTTTTATATTTCACGTTTAAACTTTTACATAGATAAGCCGATATGGCCCAGTGGTTAGATCATGTGAATCTTAATCAATGATTGCGGGTTCACATCCAGATAACCGAACGAACGACTGAATTTCCATGTGCTTAATTTGTGTTTATAATTCATCTCGCGCACGTTGGTGAAGGAAAACATCGTGAGGAAACCCACATGTGTCTAATTTCACTGAAACTCTATTGCATACTTACCCACTAATATGGAGCATCGAGGTGGAATAAACTACGAACCTTCACTTCGCATTTAAAAGAGGCCAATGTTCAGCCGTAGGTCATTCACAGAGTATCGCTTCTACATCCTTAAAGTTTATTAAATATATATATTCGTCGTTATTAAATATATGTATTCGTCGATTTTCATGAAATATATAAATCCAATGTAATAAATAAAATGCGTAATATGTTTACTAAGTATGGTTCTTCTTGATAGAATCTACTTTCCAAATAAGAATGTTCTTTTGCATTCAATTAATCTTCTCTATTCGAATTTCAATTAATCTACATTGACGATTTAAAAAAACTTCTATCTGTTTACACGAATGAAGTATTTAACTCTCGTGTCTTCATTTTTAAATTATTTAAAACGTAAATAATTTAAAAATTAAGACATTATACTTAATATAAACCCAAAATGTAACTTGCTATACGTTATATCCAAAGGGTCGGAAACAAATTTCTCGCGCATAAAACCCAATCCACTTACCAGATTGCTCAAATCTAAAATATGGATAATGCCATACATTACGTGTAATATTTTTACGGCCGCGAAAGCCTTACAAAGTTAATTCGCCGCCAGCGCGGACCGGGACAATTTTAGAGAAAGACGGCGCGATATAATGGCAAATTTTACCCGCTCTCGCTTCGAGTTCGTTTTAAGGCGCAAATTACAGTACAAGGATCTAACTTGAGCGATTAATTTATATAGATAAAAGCAATGTTTCTGAGATATTATGAAATGCGGCAATTGTGAAGGTTACGTTACAAAAACACCGCCAATATGATCTTCTCAAAACGATACGAAATTGTCTAATGTTAATTTTAATGTAATATTTCTAATAGAATAGCAAATTGTATGGATTTTATTATACAAGTATGTAAGCAGACACAGGTGCACAATTTATCGGATCACTCTCATAATCTGATGGAATGGCAAGGCCAAAACGGCTGGAAAGGGTTCATGCGAAGGAACAACGGCTTTATATGCTTTTCAGGCTTCAGGCTGTTACTGAACAACTTTTAACGGACAAACACAATTTTTATTGGCCCGAAGTGGAATTTGAAACAGAGCTTTATAAAATAGGCACTTGACCAAAGGGCTAGATGTAAGACGTGACTAGTAGTCCCAAACAGACACAGTTGCGCTGTATCTCGTAGCTTTAAAATTTATGCGCTTAAATATAGAAACTATATTAAACATTGAAGCACCGATTGACACTAAAACGAAATATGGAACCAAAGATTTAGAATCCCTCAGTCTCTAATTCGCAGTTTTTATCGCTAAGCGCTTACAACTTGCTCCACTTGTACAAAGCGGTGCTTGGAACTTGTGTAATTTATTCATAGTCGAGTAATGACACTCGATTACTTTAGCGTTAACCCTTTACAAGAGCGCGCTTAAAAAGAGTTGTTTTTATTAAGCAAGGAAATTGCCGTTGGTGGTTTTTCATTCGTCCAAAATGAGTTTTTTTTTTTTTTTTGATATAATCAAAATTCGCTTTACAAGGAAATTGTTCATTTGCGAACGAGATTGAATGTGAATATGGTATTAAATTTCATCCCCTTTTATGAAAATCTTGGAAGGATTATTTTGTAAAATAATTTTATTTTAAAAATAATTTATCGGTCGAAAGGAAATATATGTAAGCATATATATCCTCCTGGTACCTACAGTGATGAAACCCATATGTGGTTCAATCGTTATTAATTTTGTATCGAGCTGAACTTGAAAAAGAAACATGACGATTGGGAGCTTTAATGGCGTGCGCTGCGTAAATGAATCGAGTTATATGTATTACGATATAAACGGTTTTTGAAGACCCTTATTCGTGCGAAGCCCTAACACATTTAGTACACAACAAAAAATACGTTTTAACAACACACACACACAAAACATAAAGACATTCAATTTCAAAGAAGACTGGTATTGATCGTTAATCGATCGCGTTTTAAATATTGTTGACGTTAATCACGTCTCAACAATATTTAAAACGCGAATATTATATACATTTTTTTATATAGTATTGGTATGCGTACGAGCAAATGGGCCACCTGATGGTAAGTGGTCGCCAACCCACATAGACATTGGCTTTGTAAAAAATGCTAACCATCGCTTACATTGGAACCACCCTTGGGAACTAAGATATTATATCCCTTGTGCCTGTAATAAACTGACTCACTCACCCTTCAAACCGGAACACAACAATACTAAGTACTGCTGTTTGCGGTAGAATATCTGATGATTTGGTGGTACTTACCCAGACAGGTTGCATAAAGCCCTACCGCCAGTATAATTGAATAAAATGACATTGAATTAAGAGAATGAAACGAATGAGATCAACTTCTTAGAAATACCGTCAATATACCCATTGTTTTATCGTCAAACAACACCCAGTATCATATTTTCGCACTATTAATACGAACTCCGAAGTGTACTTACATAATGTCGTCGGTTTGAATTTCAAAAATAGAAAACTATTTTGTCTCGTGGAAAATATTTGTACCATTACGTAAACGTGCATACTATGTTGATCTAATGTAAAAGCAATGTGAATTATTGAAAATATGGATGTATCAGTAAATACCGTTCAGTTTTCATCACAAGATACAAAAATAAGCTCATTTATGTATTTATTTATGAAAAATATTTAAATCTCACAAAAATTTCATGGAATTTCAAAAGATTGATATCATTTTAAGATATTAAGACAAATAACTGCACTGGAAACGCATTATTTTTTTTATAATATTTAATGTAATAAATATTTTATAAACATTCAGTGAAATTCTGAACGTAGCCGATTATTAACAGGCACAAGGAACATAACATCTAAGTTCGCATCCATCTATGTTTAAATGGTTATTGTTTCTTACATCGTCAATGTCTATGGGCGGTGGTCCATTAGGGCGTCCGTCTGCCTATAAAATAAAATATAAAAATCACTGATATTTTTTCATGAACCTTAAAAATAAACTCGCACTAAAATTCGAAAATTTTGTTGTATTGCAACAAAACTTTTTTTCTTTAACTATCTCTATCTTAGCTATAAAAAACCTAATCAATTACCAAATTATACTTTTATAGTATAAATATTTAAAACAATATAAAAATCTTTAATAAAAAAGACGCATATCAAATGCTTGTAATTGTAAAAGTGTTTTTGTTACTCAACTATAACAAAAGGAACCTGTATTACATTGTTACTGATAGAACAATAAAAGATCGAATTTGACAGCTTTAGCTTTGCAACAAAGACACGAACGTTCGCCTTTTGTTTTCTATCCTTTGCTAAATAATAGGGAATGATAATATATAAAGAATAGTGAATTCAACCTATCATTTCTTTTATCTGGAGGATATAGCAGAAATAATGTTGCTATTACCTTAATTCGCATATATTTATGGATGTCTTTTATGTTACAATTTATTTTCATTTCGCATCACATATCATTACAAATTAAATAATTATCTAAGCTTTTTCTTCTGAATTTTTTTTTTATATATAACATTTATTTAATATCTATTCTGATATTTTAGATGTCGAATTTAAAGTCGAATACTTTTTCCAACTTTAGGATTTAATGTCTTCAATCAAATCAATCAACAGCCAATCGTTGTCCACTGCTGAACATAGGCCTCTCCCAAGGTGCGCCAAAGCTCCCTGTCCTCCGCCTTCCGCATCCAGTTGGTGCCCGCCACCTTCTTAAGGTCGTCGGTCCACCTGGCTGGAGGGCGCCCTACGCTGCGCTTGCCGATTCGCGGTCTCCACTCTAGGACTCGTCTGCTCCAACGGCCATCGGTCCTACGACATACGTGACCAGCCCACTGCCACTTCAGCCTGCTAATTTTGCAAGCTATGTCGGTGACTCCGGTTCTTTTCCGGATAATCTCATTTCTGATCTTATCCTTCAAAGATACTCCGAGCATAGCTCGCTCCATAGCACGCTGAGCGACTTTGAATTTGTGGACTAGTCCCGCAGTTAGTGTCCACGTTTCGGCACCGTATGTCATAGCAGGTAAGACGCATTGGTTGAAGACTTTCGTCTTATTAAATCCTAAATTATAAATATGAAATTAACATTTAAATCAATATGCTACAGGATAACTATAAAATTAACAAACATCCAATAAGAAATTACCAAAATCGGATTACAAGTCATTGAAGATCAGTTTAAAATCGGTGTATAAACTTCTATTTTGAGGTCAGTTAATATAATCATAGTTTCGCTTCTTTTTAATTGCATTCAATGTATTTATGCATCGCTTATACGATTTCGAACGTCGTGTAGTTGTTTTTGGCAATTGTATAAATGATTCAACGCACAATGACAGTCGTATGAGATACTTGCGTTCCCTTACTAATATAATAAATGCGATATTTATTTGGTATATAACAAAGAGCAACACATATATGGTATTATCTAGTCGTTAATAAAATAATATTATATACCGTTATATCTCGCGAAAATAATTGTGAGAAAATATGCTGAGAAAGATATTCAAGAAGACATTAAACATCCCGCTGTGTAGCTTCGTAATCCATTTCCAAGACCTTTTCTCTAATAGAAAAAAAGATCTCGTAGTTGACCTCTGTCAAGTTACTTTGATTTATATAAAAATAAAACGAATATAAATAAATACAATGATGAAACTTTTTAAATTATCATCTTTATTTCATATTCAGCGATATTCTTTTGAAAGTTTAAGAATAACATAAATTTTATTAGTCATATTTTAACTTCAAAAAGTAGGTAATGATACTTTTTATATTGGTATCATTAATTCATAAATTAATGTTGTATATTAAAAATATTCTTAACAAAATTTTCGGCTTTGCGACCAATTGAAATAACTGGCGAACTATGTAGTAGCTATAAATTGCCTGTAGTAAGTAGTGGCTTGAAATAAGACCGCATACCCGGAGGTCCTAGGTTCAATTCCCAGGTCGAGCCAATAAAAAGTTATTGGGTTTTTCTTTCAGAAAATTCTCAGTTGCAGTCTGGAAGTTGGAAGTGTGTACACTCCCGTGCCTCGGAAGGCACATAAAGCCGTTGGTCCAGCGCCTAAACTTTCTCCGGTCGTGTCGGATTGCCGTCACATCGGATTATGAGAGTTAGGGAATATAGGGTGCACCTGTGTTTGCGAACACACTTGTGCACTATATATGTCCAGCGTAGTTGGCTAATCTCTCTTGAGATTGGCCGCCGTGGCTGAAATCGGTCTGGAGGACATTATTATTATTATTAGTTATAAATTAAAAATTAACGCAATCACAAATTCAAAATTAGAATTACAAAATCATTATTAAATACTAGCTTATGCATTTATTATAGATATAAGATCATTTGAAATAGGGTAAGTACCATTAAATGTATGACGAGATAATTTTGTTTATCTCACAGAGTAATGCGCTATGTGGCTATGTGAATGTCTCTGAAGTTGTTCTATTTAATGAACAATCATTAACTCGAAATAGAGCAACATTATGTTCATTATTTTTAATAAAGATTTGAGAATCATAATTACTTCCTTCATTTATCAGTAGATCATTAGAAGGTTATGCGTTACCCACGTAGACCTTATAATTTCAACCTTGTACGTTATTTTTTGTAAAATTTTTGTTAGAATAAAATTATATAATTAAAAAAACTAAAGTCACTTTCCTACGTCATTTTTCTCTTGTTCGTTTACTAACGCTCATTTTTCTGTATGAAGATGATCTTAATAGAAAAGGCTATAGGCTATTCTTACTAAAGTTTAGATATGCGCGAGATTTAAGTCAACATTTTCATAGGTGTTGTACGATAATTTAATAAAGCATTATATAAAGAGATCAATCGTTCAGCGAAATAGACAATACAAGCAATTGTACCACTTGTATCGATACTAATTGATACAAAAAAGTCGAGATGGCCTAGTGGTTAGAACGCGTGAATCTTAACCGATGATCGTGGGTTCAAACCCGGGCAAGCACCACTGATTTTTCATGTGCTTAATTTGTGTTTATAATTCATCTCGTGCTTGACAGTGAAGGAAAACATCGTGAGGAAACCTGCATGTGTCTAATTTCACTGAAATTCTGTCACATGTGTATTCTACCAACCCGCATTAGAGCAGCGTGGTAGAATAAGCTCCAAACCTTCTCCTCAAAAGGGAGAGGAGGCCTTAGCTCAGCAGTGGGACATTAACAGGCTGTTACTGTTACTGTTACTGTATTGATACTGATTATATAACATTTCTCTATATGTCACTATTATGAAAACATCTTGCAAACGATTCCTTTGCGAAGTCTATACTGATTCCTACTATTGATCGAATTGAAGTGAAAAAAAATTGAGTGAGCGAGTATTTTTATCAAATTAAATTTAGAACCAATTACAAAATCTTACAAAAATATCTGCTTAGTTTCTTTCGCCGTTCATTCTCAGGTCAAAGTATTTTATTTTCCAAACCATTTATTTTCATTTTGGGTAATAATGGTTAAGTATATGTACCGTTAAAGATGTTTTCCTTACAAGTGCGATATGAATAATTATAAGAATAACTTAAGCCAATGAAAACTTAGTGATTCTAGCCAGTCTTCGAACCTAAAATCTTCGGTTAAAACACATGTTTTCTATCTAATTAACTAACTACAGAATGGCGAAACGATATTAGAAGAACTGAGACGGTCCCTGTTCTTCTAATGTCGTTTCGCCATTCTGTAGTTTCGGTTCTATCAATATTGAATATCAACGTGACAAATTACCGCAAGCCGATAGACGATATGAACTTATCGAACTTAACAGGAAATTTCTGCTTGCTCGTTTCGAAGTCAAACAGCCTCTTACCACTTTACAGTACTAAGATTAAGATTTCTTGCCTGTAATATATAACTTGACTTACTTATCCGCTTTCCAGATAAATTATAACTATTTACTTCGTTATAATTATAATAAAGCATTATAATACCGTCTAATATTATAAATGCGATACTGAGTTTCTTTATTTTATTAGTATTTCACATCTTAACTACTCAACCGCTGATCATATAATTTTGAATACACGTTTTCAGGGGTGCAGAAAAGGGCAAAGCGTACCCAAAACTTACTGAAATGAAAATTTTTTAGTTGTTGGTTTAAGGTTCTTTTTGCAGATAGAAGCCAAATCATAACAGCATGTGAATGTCCCGCTGCTGAGCTAAGACCTCCTCTCCCTTTTTGAGGAGAAGGTTTGAAGCTTATTCCACCACGCTGCTCTATAGCGGGTTGGTGGAATACACATGTGACATAATTTCAGTGAAATTAGACACATGCAGATTTCCTCACGATGTTTTCCTTCACCATAAAGTACGAAATTAATTATAAACACAAATTAAGCACATGAAAATTCAGTGGTGCTTGCCCGGGTTTGAACCCATGATCATCGGTTAAGATTCACGCGTTCTGATTCACCACTGGGCCATCTAGGAATTTACCCAATCGATGTTATCTATTTAAAAAAATACAGTTTACAGAAACGTCATTGAATATGTAAAGCTCAAAATGCTGTCTTCCTAGAAATACCTTCAAAAAGCTCAATAATTACAATATATTTAAGTAACATATTAGGTCTTTTTAATACGAAATATTGAATAACGAAGGACTTATTTTATATATTATGATGTAAAGAAAAGAAATCAAACGATGACATCAGAGTTGACGGATTTACATTCATTCATACAATATTTGTTAAGACCACACTTGCAATTTTCGTGGTCTGGCATTTTGTTTGTTCCCAGAATGCTTTTAATACGAAGCGGCTTAAATATTATTATTTTTTTTGGATTTTTCATAATAATTTATCTAAATAAATGCTAAGAACCTTTTCACACGATTTTATGTTTAAATCTGAATCGATTCTGATTATATTTTGTCATGGAGATAGCGTCAAATATGAGTAGGCACAAGGGCTACTTAAAAAACTACTTTAAGGTTAGAATTAGAAATTGCTTTTTTTTATTAATATCTTCCACCAACCCACATTAAAACAGCAAGGAAGGAATAGGCTCAAAAAATTCTCTTCAAAAAAAAAATAGCCCAGCAGGACATTTACAGGCTGTTACTAATTTATGTCAGTAAGCATAGTGAAATAACTGTATCTTGTGAGGTTTTTCCACTACCAAGCATAAAATTAATTTTAATTTAGCATATAAAAAATATATGAACTTTATCTGGGATTCAATACGCAATCTTTGGCTTAGATTCACTTGTTTCAATCAATGCATCATCTTCTCTATAAGTAAACTATCTAACGCAAATAAAAAATATTCAAATCGGAATGGTAATTCCTGATATAAACGTGACCAATTAAATCAATCAATCCTGCTTTACAATAAATATCTGTCAATGTGCTTACATAATATTTACATTCAGTCAATGGAAATAAATTCCTTATAAATTGTAAGTCACGATGACCATGCATAATTAAATATGTTTTAATTATCGCTTAATTACACGAACTAAGATATTTTCAGTATTGTGTATATTTAACATGGTGGAAACAGAACCGATATAACCAAGTGGATGGAGTACGTAGATCTTAATTGAATATTGCTAGATCAAATCCTGGCTATCACTTCAACAGCTTGATTTGTATTATTATTCAAGGATTTTTCTGTGGTGAACGAATATATCTTGAGGAAATCATATGAAATCCTGCAACATTTATATACATCTCGCGATAGCCTGATGGAGCAATGGTTCTTCTAAGCTCTTCTTCTGTTTCTTATCTTACCCCCTATGACCTACCCACGAATGAGTTTCAGTCTTCGGCACGTAATCCCACGAGACTGTCAATAAGAATAGAGTCTATGGTAAGATATATAAAAAAAACTGCTCTCTTTGAAAACCGTCTTTGTTCAGAAGTGTAATGTTGACGGTACTGTAACGTAATACGGTAAGCAAATTAACCAAAATATTTGAAATGTAATTAAACTGTATCAATATCAAATTAAAATGATAATTAACAATGCTTGCTAATTAATTACACCGTGTAAATAATACAAAAAAAATTCAGTTAATTTTAAGCATTTCAAATTAAAATGAAACATTTTGCATTTTCCAAGTGCTATTGTGGATTTTATAGGCCGTGAATGATTAAAAACAGGTACTTGAACGAATACACCTATTTAAAGTTAAATATTCTGAAATAAAATAATTCCATTAAATAAATTGTTTGTGGAACAAACACATTGGTACGGATATACCTATTTTGTATTAATAGATTTGCACTTTTAATTAATAATATGAAAGGGATCAATAATTAATTCAACAATCATGTGAAACAATTCGTTAAATGTATATTTCTGAAATGGTTTCATATATGCTCGTATGGAAAATTAAAATTATAGCAATTTTCTTTTTTTATTATAAAACAGTTTTAGTATAAGTAATCATGTGGACTTGCAAATGGGCCACCTGATGGACCGTCCATAGACATTAGCGCTGTAAGATATTAAGTATTCCTTACATCGCCAATGCGCCGCCAACCATGGAAACTAAGATGTTATGTCCCTCGTGGCCTGTAGTCTCACTGGCTCACTGACACTTTAAACCGGAACACGACGATACTATGAACTTTAACGGTAGAATATCTGATGGATGGTACCTCTCCAAACGAGCTTGCAAAAGGCCCTACTGCTTAATAATCAGTGATTTGAAAGAAATTTTAAAATCATTTAATATTACATAAGCCTGAAATAATAATATCGGCATTTGTTGTATTAATGACTATATAAATCATGTACACCAGCAGATTATTTATTTTGCCGTCAGGTTGTCTGGAAGAGATCGTTCTGTAGCAATAACTGCGCCTTTTGTAACATACATTAATATTATATTAGTCATTTGGTTGTTTAATATGAGACTGTATATATATATGTATGTGTATATATAATAACCGTAAATAAAGTATATAAGTATATTTAAAAGCGTAAGTCTTAAGTGTACCAGTCTCGATTTGAATAATTATTTTTGCGATAGGCCATACAGCTTATGGCCATGTATTAAGCTAAGGAGCGGAGCAGTAACCGTAAACGTCAACTCAGCTGGTAAGCTATAGGCAAGTGCTTATGTTTTTGATACAGGCATGTATAATCCTATCGTTGGTAAAGGCGAATATTTAGTTCTAAGCACAAGCAAAGTAAAATATCTTTTATACCAAGAATGTTTATACATAAGAATTGCCTGTGGCGGAACATATTGTTTTTGGTATCAGAGATTCCCTGAATATTCGTCATATCTTCTTTATCATATACGTTTTTAGTTATGGTTGAGGTTTTGGAACGAGTTCATTTAAGTATAATAAGTTTTTGACATTAAACCACATCACCATTAAATGGCAGCATGCAGTTCATGCTCATTGTTCACTTTAGCAACGTTCAGCTTATTACAAGTAACTGAAATTTTAAATAAGCTATCAGTTAATCTGGATCTGCTATAAGAAAAGATTTCTCTGTTCCTGCATTATGAATTAAGCTACATAAAAATCAGTCATATTGTATCGAGTAACATGAGAAATAGCCTGTATAAATTATAATACCCGTGTTAATTAAGGAATCATTAGTGTTGCTTGGCTCATTTCCTAACTATTATATTATATAGTTTAACCGGGCCTAGAGCATTAAATATACGCACCTTACGCTCTTACTGGAACACAGTAACCATGATTTAGTATGAAATGGTGGATTGAAGTAATTTTAATATTTAAAGTCATGTATCTCAATTAACAGTTGAAAATCGACTTACATTAACATCCCAAGGTTGGTGACGCATTGGCGATGTAAGCGATAGTTAAACTTTCTTCCAATGCTATTGTCTATGGGCGTTGGTGAACACTTACCATCAGGTGACCCACATTTTTTTTTTTTTATATTCGCCGGGAGGGCGAATGACTCTACTCCACCTGATGGTAAGTGGTAGTAGTAGTGCCCCGCTAATGCAGCCGTTGATCCACTTGCGATATGCCGCCTGCTTAGATGATACAGCATCGGCACATTCACGAGTGAACCAACGGTTACGCGTACTCCTACTGACGAGATCTGAGCTAGGAATGTAGTATTCCATTCCCAACATGATCTCGCCAGCAACAGCAGCGGCACTAGCTGTCGGGTCATTCCCACTGAAGCAACGTTCCTTCCAAGGGACCGACGCATAGTATTCGCGCATACCGTCCCAATCCGCCGACTTATAGTGCCAAACGCGACGTTTGCATACCGCTAGTGGCGGCAGCTTGGCCTGTAGCACTCTGGTAGAAATAAGGCTGTGATCCGAAGAGCCAAGAGGAGCCTGAACCATAACCTGATATTCCACCAGCTGAGAAGTCAGCAGAAGGTCCAGTAGAGAAGGTGCTTGCCCATCAATGTCTGGGATCCTGGTGGGCTCATCAACCAGTTGGGTCAAGTCATGTGTGAGAGCAAAAGCATGAGCAGTCCTTCCAGCATGGTCAGTTTTGAGGGATTTCAACCATGATTCGTGGTGAGCATTAAAATCCCCCAAAAACACCAATTCCGCGTTAAGAAATTGCTCTTGCGCAGCATCTGCCACCCGACTAAGATGGTCAAATAATCGGCTTGTCTCCAAGTCACCATTGTGGGATCTGTAGAGGTACACGTAGACTCGACTCTGACGAACCAGGTCCACACGTACCACCAACATGGAGAAGGAGGGGTCCTCCAAGCAGCGCAGTCGGTGACAGCAAACATCCGTCCTGACGAACAAGCATACTCCGGCTTTCGCTTTGAAGGATTCTTCAAGCATGTAGCCGGGATAATTAAGGTAGCTGGTATCGGCAGGACGGAGTATTTGTGTCTCCGTGAGAAACAACATTGCTGGCCGTGCTGTCTCGAGATGGTGGTGGACAGCGTTGAGGTTAGTGTGGAGTCCTCGGATGTTAGAGAACTCGACCTCAAACAGCGAGGGTATGGTGGGGGTGTGCACCGCTGTACGACCGTTATTTCTGTTTTGTTGCACCATTTGGGAAAAATAAAATGGAAAAGAGACGTGAAGCGAGCGATGTATTTCCACGATAGGGATGGGCAAAGTGTGGAGGCGTGTTTCCCCAAGTGGTTGCCAAAAGGAAAAATACACTGACCCGCCGGACGGAAGGGCCCCCGAACCCCCTCGGAAGTGGCCGCCGGGACCCCACCTACCGGTCACCAACCGGCACGACGGTCCACCCCGAGATTATGCGTGGCCTAGTGGGGCAGCCTTACGAGCTGGTTAGGCACGCTCGGGCCCCTGTACTATGCCACGGGCGGCCAGCGGAACAGCCGTTTCTTCGGGTCTCACTGTCCGGTAGGTCAATACAGTTTCCCCCGGCATTGGTTCAACAGCCGTCTCCATTGGACCAACACCCATCGCGGCAATACTCGCTCGGGCACTGGCTGTACGCTGGCTGACCTCGAAACGCGGCTGCAAGCCACTTCACGAGTTTTTCACCATGCGGACGGTGGTAACAAGCCAGGCGGATGTTTAACATCCTACCACCAGAATTAGAGGCACAAGGAACATAAAATCTTAGGTCCCAAGGTTGGTGGTGCATTGGCTATGTAAGCAATGGTTGACATTTCTTACAATGCCAATGTCTAAGGGCATTGGTGATCACTTAACATCAGGTGGCCCATATACTCATCCGCCTTCCTATTCTATAAAAAAAAATGGTATTTAAGGAAAAAAATGTGAGGAAACCTGCATCTTATCACTTGTGTCACATGGAGGTGCACACATGCTCGTCCGCCAAGCTATTATAAAAAAAAAAAACGTTTCGCTATTACAATGTATGCGTGTATCCTTTAAATGCTATAATAGTTAATATCATATATCAATTTCTGGCTTTTCGATAGTTTTTTATGGTGGGTTACAAGTTTATTCTCACAGATTAGTTCAACAGAAACGCATTTTAGGTAAGACAATATACAGGAAATATAAAATGTGTAACTTAGTGCCAAAAATGTTATAGGTTTTCTTATATTTGGCGTTAGAGCCAATGTAACTACTGCCTGTAGTACAACAAGGGACATAACATTTTATTTCTGGTGTTTTATTTGTGGTGGCCCTTTAGCGATGAAGGAGACTATTAATAATTTATACAGTGCCAATGTATATGTCTACATATATTTAATTTAAAAAATGTGTTAATTAATACTAGTTAATTAGCATAGAAAAGTTTATTTAAGTTCCATGAATTGGATTTCCATTTGATTCATCCAGAGAGTTACAAGTTACAACGCGAAGATCTTAAACAAACGTTACAATCTGAACAAGGTCGTGTTCATCATTTGCATAATTAGTGTTCTAAATTCATTTCCAACATTGTGGTGAAAGAAAACACCGCGGGAACTTGTATGTCGTTAAAAAACGTACGTAATTATGATTCAAATTAAATAGTAAGATGGATACAGTTATACTGATTTGCGATAAAATATTTTCTATTATATTTATACATCAGTGGGTTATTTATAAGTATTGTTATTTTATGTAAAAAATAAATAAAACAATCTTATAAAAAAGTATATTATTAAATTTTCCATCTTTGAAACGGATAGCTCTGACAGCACTAAAAATTTCCAACTTTGTATACTTATAACCGCAAGTTTGAATTTATTAAAATTTGAGTTTCATTTTGGACGCGAGGCGAAAGTTTCATTCTGAAAAGGTATAAAATTATGGAGAGAACTTTAACTGGAACCGCAGGCGTGTTATGAATGGTACGAAATTTTGTTCGCGTGTGAAACCATGGTCACCCTTTCCTTTGACTTATGACGCATTGCGGTTTCGAACTTAGGTCGTTCTTAAGCATAAGACGTTTTAGTACGAAGTTATATTTAATGGCTTAACGCTTATAGTTGATTAGTCTTGACTTATTAATCATTATTCAACAGTTTTTTATTAAATACTAAATTTGTGACATTGTCCACGCGTCCGTCAAATATGAGACTACATATTTCGATTATCCACGATTCCTATTATTTATGATATTATTTTTTATAATATGCGGCATATAAATGCCGACTAACTATTTTGAGTTTGATTAAATTATCCAGTTTAAAATATTCGCATACTTATTTATATAAAATGTTATTTTGATCGGTTATTATTACCAAATATATTTATGTACATTTTTATAGTATTTATTTAATGTACGTTAGGGATATTTTATTATTCGAATGAATTTATAAAATAATTAAATTTCTGTTCGAGTTATTCCAGTTTAAGTTTTGAAATATAATAATTCATAATTTGAAAAATGGAATAGTTGGCCGCTGTAAAAAAATGTTGAATATTTCTGTAATAATTTGTTTTCCTATCGAAAGCGAGAAAGCTGTAGCAACTATATCTATAGATATTGGCTTTAAAGTAGTTCATCGTCAGCTCAAATTGTTGACATGTAAGCAACATTTACTGGTTTTCTTCTCCTTCGTCGTAGCACTCTTGTCAGAGCATGGTGGTTATGTAGTATCACAGTTGCTCGGATCAGATGTTATTCACCTCACGAATTGCCTTTGTCCCGATTTGTGGTGAGCCTGATGCACTCACGTAAATTACCGCCAACAGCTGACTTTATTTAGTCGGTATATCGTATGGACGTTCAAAGATTAGTTTATTTACACTACGATAGCAAATTTGACCTGATGCTACATATCTGCAGGATTCCCAACTCCTCACCAACTAACAGCAGAGGCATGACGTTTGAGTTCATTGCAATGGTTTTAATGAATAGGTTCCAGATACATGATACACTTTTAGAGGTTTATATAGTGAGTTACAAGGTCTCCTTAACAGTTTCTTGGTAAATATTTTCAATTAAAGCAATAGGTATGCTAGAAGACCATGGAACATAATCTATCATGCCAAGGTTTCACATCCGAAAGTGTCAGAATTACTTTTTAAGATTAACGTTATTTGGATCGTACGCTACCCAAACATTATTATTTCATTAAAATAGGTGTACCTTCTATACCAAGAACATTTGAATTTCGAGACTCTTAATTAGGATAATATTCGATTCAATCCCGACATTTCCTGAAACATTTTCATAACAACGTCATTAATTTAAGATGCTCCTTGAAGAGGGCTCTTTGTTTTAATGACGTCATAATACTGCGTAACTTTGAAAGTGAACAGCAAAGAAAGGCATAATATTGAGAATGACACTCCAATACTTGTTTTACAGAAAAAAAACCGTCTTCAATTTTGAAATGTTATACCTTCAGTTGCTTAAAAAATTGAAAAAATATATTTCTTTTTATGGTAATAGTTGAACAGAGGCGTCAGATGACAATCGAAGTACCGTTGTAGTTACGACCAATGTATGTCTGCGTATTTTTTTATACATTTATTGACTCACTTTGGGAGTATAAGCCAAATCGTAAGCCGTGACGGCGTACGGCACGAAGTTCTTATCGTTATTCCCTCTCTCCGCCGCCACTCACTACTCCACTGTGTGTTTAGGCCCTATACAATATATTTCGTTGTTATATACTGATATAATTGAAAAAAAAATTATATTTAATGTAATATCGAAGACATGAGCTTTTATTTATTTTACTTATTTATTAATTGTTAATCTTTAATTATGAAATATTTCAATAACCATATTTCAAATTTACTAGGCATTTTGTGACGGCTACCAGTTTTGATGTGATATATGATGGAAAGTAGTATGACGCTCTCTTATGTCATCATGTCCCATCTTTGTGGCCGCTTTGTGTGTATTTCGATCGTTAAGCGAGGCAAAATTACAATATAAAATAAAAATGCTTTGTCCACATGCAAAGATCACTTAATCTTTACACTTTTATATTAAACATTTCTCAATAAATTTGTCAGATGTATGAGATCATAAGCTAATAGAAAATTTGGTTACATAGAAAGATAAGTTAACATAAAAATAACACACTCACGTAAACAATATAAAATTAGTTTTCTTGCATCATGTAATAACTTAAATTTATTATGTATAAAAAAGTCTTAACAATAAAAACATACGATGTTTTCTGATCTTCGTGTGGGTTCTTTATCTGGTAATAATCGGTTTTATGACCCCAAGTTTTATCTAATAGATAAGCTTTAAACAAACTGCCTTCATATATTACTACCAAACCTGACCTTATTCTGGAGGAATTAAGTTTTTATTAATGATTATTAGTAGATGTACATACAAACAAAAATATTTAATAATTATAATCATACCAGACTCAGTAATCTTTTCGTTTGTAACCAGCCCATCAGCCAGCGTACGCTAAGTCCCTATGGTTTTTTTTTTCATACTGACTGCCTCGTTAGTCTAGTGGCTATATGTAAGGCCGCAGACCCTGTGGTCCTAGGTTCAAATCCCAAGTCGGGCCAATAAAATTTTATTGAGATTTTCTATCGAAACCTTCTCCTAAAAAAGGAGAGGAGAACTTAGCCCAGCAGTGGGTCATTCACAGGCTGTTACTTAATTCTGTCGAAAATTCTCAATATTAGCCCGGATTCTGGAAGATTGAAGTGTGAAGTAAAATCGTTGGTCTTGCGCCTGAACTCTTTCTGGTCGTGTCGTATTGCCGTCTCATCAGATTATGAGATAGGAAATAGAGAGTGCACCTGTGGTTGCACACAGACTTGTGCACTGTAATATGTCCTGCCCAATTGGCTAATCTCTCTTGATTGGCCGCCGTGGCCGAAATCGGCTGGATACTAGTCGTATTATTTTTATTTCATGCTTGCTTCCTCTCCCAACTTCATCTCGATTTTCAATACTAAAGATATTACCCCGAATATATTTTAACATAAAATGAAAATATAACGTAACGCCTGGAAATATCTTATTCTGGGCCGCCTCTCTTCTTGAAAAATTTGATGTTAGGTTATTTTCCTTCACTGTCAAGCATGAGTTGTATTATAAGTACAAGTTAGGAGCTATTTTAATTATACTTCTTAATTAATTGATGTTTATGTAGGTCACGAGGCCTATTATTGTTTTCCTAATATAATTTACAGCAAAAATTGAAAGTGAATATAAATATTTAGTAAAACATTTTTATTGACAGTTTTCACTTAATCATATTTCAAATTCATATTTCAAAATGGTTTTTTAAATGGTTTCCAATATATTTTATGTGCCGTATATAAATTTTAAAATTCCAAGCATATAAAAACGTTGCTTGATATTTTTATTAGCTATTTACTATTTGATTCTCGCGCACATGAGTCTTTTTATGCGGGTTAACATTGAATATTAAAATAAATTCAACATTCGCGACTTTCCATGTTATTCTCGACTAACAAATTTTGTAAGTCAAAAATATTCCAACTAAAAATAAGAGCGGGTTTCGCTACTCATACATATTCAGCAGGAATCCATAATAATATTAAACACCATGATACATAGCCTTGTCATGATCATACGCATTGCAAATTTGCTTACTGACTTTCAAAGGATACCGTAATTCATCACGCGGTAAAAATTATGGTCAGTTCCTTGACCATTAAATCAAACCTCGTTTGCATAGAATGTTCCTTATTATTTATTGTTTTTTACTTAACTTATTATGTCCAACATGAGATTCTTATGTAATATAATATTTTTTATATCTCTTGTATATAACAGATTCTTTGTACGCATGGACGATTATAGTTATAAGGTTTTTTGATAACCCATTAGAAATCTTTTAATTTCGGGGGAGACCAAAAATCTTATGTTGGTACAGGTGAAGTAATCTTCGTCAGAGCGTCACGGTAGCATGCGAAAGCGATGCCGTGGCTCTCCTAGTTAAGATGGAAAGGGTACCGCTGGTTTTTTAGTGGGTATTCCGATATTTGGGGCGCACTCGGCGCCTTGGACAGTGGCTAGCCCCACATAACCTCCCACTGTTCCCGTGGGGGAAACGCGTAGCGAGTTTTTCCAGCGTTAAAAAAAAAGTTAAAGTAATCTTTGAGAGTGTTCTACGTACCCTGAGGCATTGTACTGCTTTCCTCAGGGGTATCACGTTATTGTGTAAATGATCCCGTCCGTCCGTTCGTCCCGTCAATGATGTCCCGCAGTACTACTGGTTTTCAGTGAGCATAGATGAGCAAAGAATGGTTGTTCCACTAAACCGATATTTATTCAAAGTCATGTTTTTCGAATCGCATGTACATACAGGTTGAGAGTCCAAAAAAAAAAATTAAATCACTGAATGCAAATGCAAACTGAAGATTCATAAATAATATTTGTGCATAACAAATTTCAAACTTCTTCCAATTATGTGTATAATTTGCAGTAAATAGGGAAATATACATAAAAAAAGAACGTATTATCATTATGAATGGTGACACTAAAATTTATATTCAAAATCTCAACGAAAGTCATCAAACGTCTTTGACGTCCCTTCTCGAGATGACCCAAAAGACGAAAGTAAAAATAAACAGGCCAAGATATCTTAAATGAATAGGTAGAAGTACATTTTCTTATTTATGAGCCGTGCAAAATTTCCATTTAAAAAACACATTTGCATTCAGTCCTATAACTGGACTACATTGAATTTATTACAATAATTCAAGGATTCTTTTCTGAGATACGCAAGTTAATAACATTACTTTACATATAAGTGTATTTATTTTATTTTGAACAAAGAACACATAAAGTATGGATAGCAGAAAAAACAAATTAAACATAAAGCATGCAAAGGCCCTTATCGCTTCCAGTGATCTCTTTCAGGAAACTCTCTATAGTGTAGCAAACAAAGAACCAAATCAGAAATGATGCTCTCGGAACAAACAGACTTAAATAACTTAAATAACAAACTTTCGAAATAATCGAAAATGCCGTTGGTTCATTTTGATTGGTTGATACAAGCCAATGCCATCTACCGACATTAGACGGAGTTATCGACAAAATAACTGTTATTATGTCAGTATTAATTGGGAGAATATCGACAAGTTGACTATGCAATGCTGTAAAAATTATCTTTTTAATAATTGAGTTTGATATTGATTGATACGTTTGGCTGTGTACCTTTTATTGACCTAGCCAATATTTCTGTCAATACACTTACAATAAGTCGAATAAAATTGAAAATATTTGAAATGTATAATAATCATATAAAATACGTATCAGCTTGACGAATTTCACGAGACAGGGAATTCTATAGCTTTTGATTTCATCAAAATCGCTTAAGTCTATCAAAAGTTATAAAAACTTTAAATTCACGTATGTATCATTGTTGTTCACTATTTTTACAAATTAATAAAATGTAAGTGTCTCTATTTTAAGTTAATATGGACATCAGCGAGTTATCAGCCAAATTAATAAATAAAATATTTTATGTGTATAATTCAGATATGCATTATGTAGTTAAAATAGCATTTTTTGAAGGATTTTACGTCACAAACTGAAATGTAACCTGGTGAAGCCACGGGTTAAGCAAGTATTAAATAAGTTACCGTTACATAGTAACACGAAAATACTTTGCGTAAAATTGCAAACAGGATTCTAAGCAACATGAAACTACTTCCAATACCAAACTTCGACACAAGCGTGTGGCACTTCAGATTGTATACATCGTAAAAACTCTTATAAATTGAACCCAAGTTTCTCAGTTATAAAAATTGCTATTTAAGTAGCGTGAAACTAATTCACTCCATGAGAGAACACCGACGGTTTGCGGTTTTAATACCAATGAAGTTAATTTCGTGCGATTCAATGTTTTATGGCGTGCACTTTACGTCTGCAAGGGGTTAGCTTCGACCTCTAATTGCTGACAGCTTCACGCCTTCAGACTCGTTGTAATTCACGCTCGGTCTAATTAAAAAGACTTGTTCATTTTCTATCACGAAGAAAATGCTGAACATTAAGTGAAATATGAAATTATTATTGCCTAGGCGATGTTGGTAGTGCAGTAGATAGTATATATAAATAAATAGTATTGTACGTGGAAATTCCACCGATGTGAGCTGGCAAGAAATTCAGTAAAACATTTCAATTAAATACCTCACATAATATGATGTAAAGTGATAGGTTGTAAATGTCCCAATGCTAGGCGTCATCTCCTCTTGAGCAGAAAGTTTGGAGCATATTCCATCACACTGGTGGTAGAGCTTTGTGCAAGCTCGTCTGGGTAGGTACCACCCACTTAACAGATATTCTACCGCAAAATAGCAGTATTTGTTATTGTTGTGTTCCGGTTTGAAGGGTGAGTGAGCCAGTGTAATTACAGGCACAAGGGACACAAAATCTTAGTTCCCAAGGTTGGTGACGCATTGGCTATATAAGCGATGGTTGACATTTCTTACAATGCCAATGTCTAAGGGCATTTGGTGACCACTTACCATCAGGCCTTCCTGTTCTTCATTCACCATTCCTTTTCCTTTTTTGCAACATCTTACATATGTTATACGCTGAGCCTTAGCTTTCATAAAAATATATAGCTAACAATAATGTTTAGTATGTACCTATAATTTAAATAGAGTAAAAATTGAGTATCCCACTATGAAATTACGTAAAACCCTGCGCCTCTTGCAAGTTGCGCAAATACTAATGCACTATAGTACGTCCTGCGCAATTGGCTAGTATTCAATAAGTATTGCTGTATGTATGACCCGAATCAATCAATGAAACATGATTATGATGTTCAAATGAGAACACGAAGTAGTCAATTTTTTCTTTGTACTCAACAGATCTGTCATTGGTGCCTTTTTTCTTTGTTATAACTTTCTAGCAGTTTAGTTTGGTGTTTGAGATATCTGCATGTTTATTTCCAGGCAGGATCGCATAAACATTATTGATTTGCATTATTTTTATTTCCTTTTTCTTCATATTGTTTTAAGTCTACAAAAATTGTCTTAACAGTCAGTAAATATAGAACCCTAAAACCAATACGTATTACTAGAAATAGCTACAAAATATCATGCCATGTCAAAATATATACCAAGCCTTGTTCCATAATAGCTTGTTTATTACATATAAAGAAAACTAGTAATATTCGGTACAATATTGAACCTTGATATGATAATTTTGTGACATATTGTTATACGTTACAAATAAAACATAAGCTACAGTTCAGGGTTCATTAGCCGTAATAAAACGATTATTTTCTTTGATATTATCTAAGCGGATTTGGTTATAAAATATGTGAGTTATTTCATCCACTTATGGATATGATAAAATGTTATGTTCATATAAAACGAAACACTAGCGGGTCGTTTCTGTGCTTTAAATTATTTTATGAATATTCTCGATATAATCTACATACCCTTATATAATCCTCTAAAACGACGATTCAACAGCACTTGAAATTGCCAACTTCAGTAAAATATATTTAGATTTCGAGAAGATTATTGTTATCTATACAATATGAAGCTGAATAATTTGTTTGTTTGAATACGCTAACCTTAAAATCTCCTAATCTAATTTTAAAGAAACTTTTAGCGTTATATAGTCCATTTATTGATGCGATATTTATTTGTGCGGTAAGTATCTGCAGAATAGATTTTGCTGACACTTTGTTTATTTATTATATCCCATTTGTATCTCATAATAGAACAGCAACTTACTCGGCAGTAAAATGTATGACATCTTTAGCTACAAACACAGTTACACTTAAAGAAACAACATTAACAGGAAAAAAGCGTGGAGCTCATATGCATTAATTTTCATACAAAGAATTATATATAATTGAAAATTGTTTCATTTGAGACAAATAGTACTGAGGTTTTTACTTTACATTAGACTTAATTCTGTAACACAATTGTAGTTCAAATGTGCTCATAAGTGCTCCTTCTTTATAAAGGTATAACATATTTTTTTATAATTTAAGGTCGTATTCTTGTATGTTTCTATCATGTTCCTAAGCCAAAGAGGACTAACATAATTTATAATATTTCCCATTCACACAAATACATAATAAATATTGATTAGTTAACAATAATTATACCACCAGTAACAGCCTGTTAATGTCCCACTGCTGGGCTAAGGCCTCCTCTCCCTTTTGAGGACAAGGTTTGGAGCTTCTTCCTCCCCAGTAACCCCAGTAACAGCCTGTTAATGTCCCACTGCTGGGCTAAGGCCTCCTCTCCCTTTTGAGGAGAAGGTTTGGAGCTTATTCCACCACGCTGCTCCAATGCGGGTTGGTAGAAGTATTCACATACAGAACCAATAAAATACTAACAATTTTATAATCTTGTCAATAGTTCCTCGCCGCGTGACTTGCTTCAATAAACCAATAATCGTCATATTACGTAACTCACGATACTTCGAGAATATATCCATACTGCCCTCATCGAAAATAGAGAGAGAAATAATTTCGTTTCTTTTTGGGCTTTGTTTATTTTATTTTGTATATAAAAATTAATCATTATATAAATACAATTGTGTGCTAGTACTCTTTTTACCGATTTCTAAATCATTTATTATAATATTCCTGCCACATTATTCTTTTTTTATGAACGTTCTTTTAAAAATATCTTATTTATATTAGCAATAGGGCTTTGGGCGATACCTTGGGAAGGAGTACCTTATCAATAATAATTCTATCTCCAAAAGTCAATTCTCTGCATTGTTGATTGCCGTTTTAAAGGTGAGCCTGTATTATTGCACAAGGGTCATTACACCTTAGTACGGTTATAGGTATAGTAGAATTTTCGGCTCATATGATAATGGACCAAATATGACCTGGCGTGGAAATGTTTCTCATTTAAATTTTTTCACATGGTTCGAACAGTTGGTTGACCACAGATATAAAATAAATTTATTGGAAGGTCAGAGGTAATTAATAACTAATTATGTTTTCATTTATTTCTGTGCATTAGTTTTGTCTAATATCAAAAAGAAAAAAATATTCTTTTTCTCAAGTAAGCTCTAACAAAATCATTTTTAACAGTCATGTTAAATTATTAACTTTATTAAAAGCTAATAAATTATAAAAGTTTATATATACATAAATATGTAATTTTTTTGATATTTTTTATATAATTATGCAACATTGACCATTATAATCATAACTTTTCAAGAATACGCGCATCAAAATAGTATATCACCATAAATCGATTGTCAACATTTCACGGGTGAATGAAGTGAAATCTTACAAAATAGCACTACTGCTTGAAAATAGAACTATTGCTGTGATTTTCTTCGTTGATATGGATAGCGTCTTTGTCATTGTTCCCTAGGGTGGGATTTTTGGCTGTAAGTCTGTTAAGTATCTTTAGCACTATATCACTAAGCTAACAGAGTTGTTCCGTCAGAGTCGAATATAACAACATCATGTCAAATAGTAGGAGGCATCATTTAACATTTTTTTTACTAAGCTCACCGTTACCTTTTTATATAAGTATCTACATATAATAAATGTAAAATGGACTCGGCAGCCATAATACATTTAAACTTTTTCTCACTGGCAACATTAATAAAGCCCAGTGTTGCCGCGTCCGTAATTCATTATTAATATCGTAGGGCTGTCAACAACCCTGTATTCTTATGATTAAATATGTTTTTTTTTCTTGTATAAATGTTCATTTAATTGTAGAATGATTTATACTGAGCTGAGATTTAAAATTTATGAGTTGATTTGAATAAAGGATTCTTTGAATACAATGAAAAAAACAGTTTGAGAATATTAAACAAAGTATAAGATATGAGATGTTGAATTATTGTACGACCGTATAATTTATTTGTAATGGTTAAAGATTATTAATTTTCTGTCGATAAAAAAACATTAATCCAGATTAATTAACAATACTTACGACAAAATAAATACCTTAATACAATAGCTTAAAACATATTTTAACGTTTAATTTATATACTTCATAATAAATAGCAAGTTTTGAAGTATGAAAACGCTTAAGTTCTGTTTTTTTTTTATAAGATAGACAAATAAAAGTTATTGTTTTGCTAAAATGTTACTTTTTTTACTTATTTATCTTTTTCGTTTACTTAAATAATTTTTTTTTTAATTACATGTAATGAATACATTTTTTTAATACCTTTTGGAAGACAACAACAAAGCTTACTAGATTTCATCCAAACTAATACTAAATGTTAATAAATATAATATAAATAAATAAATATATGTATACATTCGTATCGTATCATACTCGTACACAATATGTAATAGTCATGTTTATATTTTACTGGGTGGTAAGGTTTCCTCAAGCCCAAGAAATTTGGCAACTCCTTTCTTTGTCGCACTACCAAAAAATGGAATTCCTTACCAGCTCACGTGTTCCCCTCCTCTTACAACCCGGGTCCCTTCAAACGAGGCGTGAATAGGCATCTTGCGGGCCGGCAAGGCGGTGACGGCTAGTACAGAACATTCTTCCCGACTGTACTGGCCGTCGTCGCGTTTGGACTCTACTACCACTTACCATCAGGTGGAGTAGAGTCATTTGCCATCCCGGACATATAAAAAAAAAAAGCCCGTCTGGGTAGGTACCACACACTCATCACATATTCTACCATCAAATAGCAATACTTAGTATCGTTGTGTCCCAGTTTGAAGGGTGAGTGACCCAGTGTAACTACAGGGACTAGGGACAATATCCCTAAATTCTAATTCTCCAAGGTTGGTGGCGCATTGACTATGTAGGTAATGTTTAATATTTCTTATAGCGCCATGTCTATGGGCAATAGCGACGATTTCTCATCAGGTGGTCCATTTGCCTGTCAGCCTAAGAATTTTATGTATAAAAAAGTATACAATGAACTAATTATTCCTTATACGAACCCTTTAGAGACGATCATTCATCAGCTCTCAATAAATATTACGATATTAAACAAATAAAAAATAAATAACCATTATCTTAAGTCAAAACTAACAGCTCGAATACCACATGCAACTTCCAACGGAGAATATAAACAATCTCACGCTGGGAGCTCGGATTTACACAGCATTTGTTAAATAAAACAGTGGTTCCCTTTGCTTTAACCATCTAGCACCCCATTTATTGGATAGCGTATGAATTATAAATAAGAAAAGCGACCGAATTCCACCATAAACTTACCTTTCTGGGGCACGCAATACTAAAATCTTAATCAGGATTGGATATAGCTTCACACTTTCATTGGAATGGAATATTGATGACGAATTGGATGTTCACAACATCGTTTATTCTTTGAATTTGTTGTTATTTGAAATATGACTTAAACACGAAAAACAACGTAAGTCTTTTTATTTTTTCAAATCAAAATATACTATATTCGAAAAGGTTCTTACGAGTACTTAAGTCATATTACAAGATTGCATTAAATGTAAGTTACTCTTTTCTATCAATACGCCGGTTTGCGTGGTTGGTAGATATTGGCCTTTCACGCCAAAGGTTGTGGGTTCGATTCCCACCTAGGACAGACATTTGTGTGCATGAACATGTCTGTTTGTCCTGAGTCTGGGTGTAATTCTCTATATAAGTATGTATTTACAAAAGAAAAGTATTATATGTAGTATATCAGTTGTCTGGTTTCTACAGTACAAGCTCTGCTTAATTTGGGATCAGATGATCGTGTGTGAATAATGTCCCAGGATATTATTATATAAACCTGGCTTATAATAATAATTGTAAACTACATTTACTTATACCCTCTAAGAAAATCGACGATTACTAATACGAAGATATTTTATCATCTATGTAATCTTGTACATTACAATATTATCCCTTATTATATGACGTATCTTTTAACATAAGTTTTAAATCCATAACTTGGTTAATATAAATGAATTGCGGGATTTTATTATTAACCATACCATAAATGCTAATTTTGCTCTAAAAAAATGGACGCATTTCGAACACACGCAATACAAGCCTAAGCGAATACGTATTTTTGCGTCTTTTTTAATATTTATCATGAAAAGAGGACTTATGTAAATTAAAAACTACAGTGCAATAAATATGCACGAAACAATAGATAGAATATTATTAACAAAAAGACGTATTTTGACAATTATGTAAAATGAAACTGAGTAATTTAGGTGAATTTTATAACGAATATTTTTTTGGGAATAAATCGATTGAGTCATAAAAATGCTATCACGTAAGTAAACTTATTTTTTAAATGTTGTCTATGGAAATGTAAAAAAAATATTTGTGTTCTTTAGTATGTACATCAATTATATATATATATATTTTTTTTTTTCAATATGGAAGGCATATTATAATACTTTTTATAACGGTACTGACCTGGTTTATCTAAATCGCTGAGAAAATCCTCGGTGTCGGTGTAGGCCTTGGTGTGGCCCAACGCGAGCACCAGCCAGGCCCACGAGGCAGGACCAAACGGCCTCAACATTGCCCCGTTCTCACGATAACATCACTACACTCATTACACTACACTAGATCACTAGGTCCGGTCCACTCTTACTTTACGGAGTATGTACCTGAAAAATACAAAAATATTTATTACGAATAATTATTTGGGAAATAATGATTTAATAGTTACAATGGCTTTAAAATAAACTGTTACATTGAATAATATATTTGTGAGATGAGTTATATAAATTAATTATTCATGTTAATTACGTAAAAAATATTTTATCCCTTCTTATAATAAACTTGCATAAGTGTGTTGATTGTTTGTTTTTGTTTGGCGTTGTACGTTTAACGTTTTATTGACGTCATTTTTTCAGCTTTTATTGAGCTTTGTCAGTAAATATTATATATATATGTATGTGAGTCAATCTTGCTAATTTTTAAACAAGTTCACACAAACGATTGTGCTGAAATAGACTCACTTTTGGTACGATGGCAACATACATGTTTCATCCCGGAAAATGTATGAATATGAAGCTGTGGGTAGAATAAGAAATAAAATTATTTCTATTACTCGTAAGACTTGTTATGTTACCTCAGCAATATTTCGTCTAATTTATAAACGTATTAATAAATGTCAAGCCGATGAATATTATTTGTAAAGTGACACCCAATTGAACATATCAAGTTTGGTGTATTTGTGTTAGCGGTTCGCAGAACCAGCGGAAGCTTTTCGCTTGCATTCATTTCTACTTTAAATAGAATAATTCAATGAGAGTCGACAACGTGTTTTAAAAACAATACGAACTTTGACATGAGAAGCCCATAATATAACTTCATGCCTTTCTGACGATTCTTTTGTTACGAAGTTCCCGCTGAGGCGAGACGAACATCTTGTTTTTATTCTGAAAAGTGCTTTTAGCTCAACTATATTCAAGAGAATATTTAATTGTGTTTCGTTTCCTTATGAAATACGTCATTAATAATTTGAAATATTTTAATTGGTGACGTAATATATATATATATTTGAATATGTTTAACTGATATCTATTTAATGAACTTTTCTTTTCACAAGCCACACAAGGCAAAACCTTATTGAATGCTATAATTGTGTTACACGACAAACCCCGAGACATACAATTTATTTCATACTTAAGGAAAATTTTCGTATTAAAATATATAAATTTGTAAGTAAGTAAGTAAGTAAGTAGCAAGTTTGTGTGGCCTTCTAATCTTCAATGCCTATTCAGATCTGGTATTTTATCTAACAAATGCAATTTTCGTTGCGATGCCTTTTTTCATCGTTACCCACAAATAAAGTCCACCAAGATTTGAGTCAACAATCTTAATCTCAGTTTTCTAGTAATAAGAAAAATGTTTTCATTTTAATGTAATTGAAAATTTAAAAAATCGTTGTGACATTTGTATTTTTAAGCTTTTTTTCTGCGTTTTTTACGCCATTTGACGGTGAGGTCCATAGCACATATACATTGCCATGTAAATAAATATTAATCATTACTTACTTGCTCTTCCAACCATTAAATGGAAACAACAATACAGAGTGCTACCACAAGGTAAGTTAGAATTTTACTCAATTCTCCAAAATTGATTAAAAAATCTAACAAATTTAGGCTCTTTATTATTCAACAAAATAATGTATTAATGTATATTCGTATTTAAAAATGAAGTTTGATAAATACAAATGACAATTTTAAAATCACAGTTCCTTCTTCATTTTGCTTCGACATCACGGCCTTTTGGAATTAATCTATTTCTGGGCATCCAGCTCCTACTCACTAGGGCGGTCACGTTTGGGCCCCCGATGAGGTTGAACCCTTGTCATTGCCCGTCTGTCTGTCACATCCCGAACGTTCGAGGTCACATTTATTTTTTTAAGGGATCCGGCAAAATGGTATCCTTTGGGAACAGTAAACTTCTTTATACAAATCGACTTTAATAGATTGAGATCTCTTTGGTACTCTAAACATAGCGAATTGATAATGTCATAAGCGACTATTGATATGGGATTCTAATAGTACATTATTAATTTTTGGGGAATTGTTAATGCGAATTATATTTCATTCAAATGCGTAGGTTTTTTTTTTCTTCTAACTTATCTTAATTGTATTGTACGAAATGGCAAATACCATTATTTAAAAAAACACTTCATTACAAAAATATTTCAAGACTAATTCGATCATCGTTTAATTTACTATCGATTACTTGATATCTATATGCTTGGATTTTTGCGATCCCATCTGGGTAGGTACCATCCAAACATTACATTCTACCACCAAGCAGCAACACTTAGTATTGTTGGGATCCGGTTTGAATGGTTCTCAATGTTAATGGCACAGTGACGCAATGGATCGTTAATATTTCGTAAAGTGCCCATGTTTATGGGCAGCAATGGCAACTTAAAATCAGCTGGCCCAAAAATAAATTAAATAAGATAAGTAGGCATAGACCCGTAATGGCCCAGTGGTTATATGACGAGAATTTTAACCGATGATTCCGAGTTCAAGCCCAGGAAAGTACCACTTAATTTACATATGCTTTTTTTGTGTTTATAATTCGTCTCGTGTTGAAGGAAAACTCTGTGAGGAAACCCGCATGTGGCGGATAAAACGCTGCCATGTGTAACTACCGAACCGCATTAAGATAACATCCGAACCTTCTCAAAAAAAGAAGCATCAGCACAGCAGTGGGGCATTAACTTTAAATCTTTTTACGTTACGTTTCGTTAAAGCATAATAGTGTTAAGCGATAAATATAAAATCGCGCTAAACAACACGACATAAGTGAAGACGAATTAAAGAATCCGACAGTGGAAAATAAATAAAACACTATCATTGTGGCATATCTGAATATAAGTAAATTGTTATACATACAAATTCCACCGTTGCAGCAAGATTGATCTGAACATATCTGAGCGGAGCATACAAATAGGACACTCATTAACAATATTTGCTGTAACACTTAAATCTGTTCCACGTTATTATTTTATCGATATTTAAAAAAGATAAATATTTAAATAAACAAAAAATATAAATATGTTCATTAAAGTGTTAAATGCTTGTATGCTGTGTACAATACTTTAATATTCTTATTTATGAAAACATATATTGTGTCATGGTATGGTACCTTTATGTATGTAATGTATCAATATATTATAATCTATAAAAAATGACAGTCTTTCTTTAGCTGTCAAACGGACGTAAGTTGATCGAAACTTTATTTTAAATCCGATTTAAACACCAAGCAAGCTGTTAACTACTCTTCACCTCCTAATTCTCTTACCAATATGTGGCTGTCAAGGAACACATGATAGATGGGAAACATCAAAATTGATGGTCATTGAAAGAATTTATTAATAAAGAAAATTAAATAAATTGAAGTAAAATAAACTAAAACAACTAAAGTGGGAGTAGCGTGGTGGTGGAGACGAGGCGTGTCGGCATAAGAGAATGGTATACAGTTTGCCGACACGGCATACGAGTCGATTTTCGACGGCTCGACAAAAGTTCAAAATGGTTTCACTGTATTATTAAAAACCATGTCATAAGTTTCAACGTTTTTGTTTATTTATAAAATTCAAATAAACTATCCCGTACAAAAGCTACTAAATTGACAAAACAACTTACTTATCTGCACTAATTAAACGAAAAATTTAATACAAATAAATACCGAAACTCGTATTTCTTTTCGTTTCTATTTAATATGCAAATTAATTTCTTGGTCAATATTTCATTAAAATCATAGCAACTGGTTTGAGTTTGGGGCATTAGAGCCCTGTTACACAATCGAATATCGCTTTGCGTTTACTTCTGGAATCCACTTTGTATAGTTAAACGCGTTAATGTTGATATTGAATACAGTGGCGCTGTATCAGCAAATGACGTAGTATGGATATTTAAATGATGACAAAACTGTCAATGAATAAATGAGTGTACTTAATAAGTAAGCTTTGACATTAAATTTTAATTAAATTACTGTTTGACGGTTGATAAACTAATGGGTGTGGTGGCACAATGGCTTTCATGGTATTCAAGACCTACGAGTAAACAATGTGAAAAAAAAAGAAAAATATTAAGCTATTCATACTATATAGTGATTGAGATAGATTCTAATTAGAAATAAATTTTCCTATTTGTAGATTTTTAGAAATGGTTAATTTTGGATTTTTTTTTTTTGAAATATTAATTTTACACCAACCCAACGTAGCAGTGTGATTTAAGCACCGATTAGATTAAGCTCCAAACCTTCTTAAAAAGAAGAGCTCATCCCAGTAGCTTAGTCAGCCTATTAACAGGCTTACCATTGAAATTGCAGTCAAAATATATGTTTATTTGTTTTATAGTCACGTTCTTATGGAACGAGATGGCCCAATGGTTAGAACGCGTGAATCTTAACCGATGACAGTGGGTTCAAAACCAGGCAAGCACCACTGAGTTTTCATGTGCTTAATTTGTGTTTATAATTCATCTCGTGCTTGACTATGAAGGAAAACAGGAAACCTGGATATATCTAATTTCATTGAAATTCAGCCATATGTGTATTCCACCAACCCGCATTGGAGCAGAGTGGTGGAAGCTCCATATATTCTCCTTAAAAAAGGAGAGGAGTCCTTAGCCCAGCAGTGGGACATTCACAGGCTGGTACTGTATTTTATAGTAATGACGCATAACGCATAATTGAAATTGAAACGTAACTAAGTAGCATGTAGACGGACCTTAAGGCAAATAGGTAACATGTTGAAATTTGATAAATTCATACATCAATGTCATTTAAATTAGCATTTCAGAAGTATCGTCGTTTATTTGAAAAAATAATAATTTATCTCTATATTTATAAGATAATATAAATCTTTATGGCTTGATTTATGTGAATATTTTCTGTGCTACATGACAAATAATATTATAATAATGTGTCAATTGTGACTTTTTGGTAACGTTAAGCCCATTTTAAAATATTCATTCGTTAAAATTGGTTTAAATTCTGAAAATGAATATTCAAGTTAAACTTTATTGAATTGTATTTTCTTGTCAATTTTAAAGGTTTTACTGAAATTAAAACAATGTTTTGTCAAATTCAGAGTCCTAAATTGATAAAGAGTAAAAAGAAAATATTATATAGAAAGTCTATTGTATTACTCGTTGTTGTTTTTTATTTATTTTAAAATAGGTCTTCTGGCAAATGGTATATCTGACGGTATGTTGTTCCCATAGATATTAGCACTTTGGGAAATATTAATCAACCCTTACATTGTCAATTCGCCACCAACCTTGGGAACTTAGATGCTGTCTCTTTTGCCTGTAGTTGCATGCGCTGACTTATACTTAGAAAACAACAATATGAAGTATAAGTACATATGATAAGTAGGTGGTATCCAGACGGACTTGAACAAAGTATTACCACCACGTAAATGTGGGTATTTATACATACTTTGGGTATGTGGATTAGTCTCAATATTTTTTAGAATTGAATGGTCTTGCGTTAAAATAAATCAATATTTTTTTTCATGTAAATTACAACGCAAATAAAAAACAAGCATTGAAAAATAAATAGAAATGGCAATATAATTTTTATATCCCTGTCGAAACAAAATATTGAAATTGGTCTATTTTAATTTCAAATAGGCAGTATAAAAAAGTTTCAAAGACGCAACGGCTGTATTAATTTGTAATAAATTTGGTTTTAAGCCGAAGACGGGCCGACGACGACGTCCGAGTAACGGCATAATGCGATTCAAGCAAAAACTTCATTCGTATTCAAGTGTTGAATCGCGAAATTCCCACGCTGTTCCTGATAAATTAGGACAAAACTATAGGTATGAATATACTATACGAAGAACTAGACGATATGCAGTAGATAACTTATATGATAACGCTAGCACAAGTGTGCTTGAAAGCCATGATTCTTAATGTTTTGCTACCTGTTTCTTGCTTTGCTCAAATGGACTTGGCTTTTCCCTGCTTTCAGTTTTATTAACAATAAATTGTACTTAACGCACGGCTACTTAAACTATAACCTTTTGAAAGGTCAAGAAAATAAAATATTTAAACAACAATAAATATGAAAGTGCTCTTTGGGATTGTTACCAGTGGTAGAGCGTTGTGGAAGGACGTTTGGTTGACTCATTATTTATACCACTATTTATAAGAACAAACAACAATACTTTGTATTGCTGTTTTGGTTTAAAATATGAGTCAAATAGTGCAATACATACCACAACATTTAAAATCCCCTCGGTGGCTGTTGGTTGGAGGTGCGAAGTGAGCTCATACGGAAAAGCACTGCATAATACATTGACTATGATAAATAATAATAATATTGGTACATTTTTCACACACGGCCATCTGATCCCAAGCTAAGCAGAGCTTGTAATATGGAAACCAGACAACTGATATACTACATATACCACTTTTTTTTGTAAACACATACTTAAATAGATAATTACACCCTGACTCAGGATAAACAGACATGTTCATGCACACAAATGTCTGTCCTAACTGGGAATCGTAGGCGTGAAAGGCAAGTATGTAACAACCACGCCAACCGGCCCAGTATATTTAAAAGTAGCACGCATTCTAACGACATAATACTTAAAGTTGATTTTTCACAAGTGTGATACGACGTGAGTGCTTACAGATTTCATTGAGCTTTTTTATATATTATGAACCTTTTTGCAACTTTTTATTTACAATTAGTGATTTTTTCATACATTATCTAACTCTATGAAATGAATAAACCTAAGAAAGTCTATATTGTGCATCAAATGAAACAAATGAAAAATTTAATATTTGTTAATAACAGAAATGTTTCTGAAAGGATTTCGGGTATAATTTTTCGTTCGTTTCGAGGAAGAAATAAGATGTTTTGCCTTCGACTATGGAATTAAAAATTTAGAATCAAACAAATTTATGCTTTAACCTTTACCAAGAACAGATGAAGTAGCAAATTATTGACACAATAATGAATCTACCAACCCGCGTTGGGGCAGCGTGGTGGAATAAGCTCCAAACCTTCTACTCAATAATATGTTTGCTTTCTTATCATTTAAATGTTATTTTTTATTCGAGTAGAGATGTAATTAGTAGAGTCGAGATGGCCTAGTGGTTAGAACGCGTGAATCTTAACCGATAATCGTGGGTTCAAACCCGGGCAAGCACCACTGAATTTTCAAGTGCTTAATTCGTGTTTATAATTCATCTCGTGCTTGACAGTGAAGGAAAACATCGTGGAGAAACCTGCATGTGTCTATTATCATTGAAATTCTGCCACACGCGTATTCTATCAACCCGCGTTGGAGCAGCGTGGTGGAATAAGCTCCAAACCTTCTCCTCAAAAGGGAGAGGAGGCCTTAGCCCAGCATAGGACATTAACAGGCTGTTACTGTTACTGTTAAATGTTATTTTTTATTCGTCTTAATTAATCTCATCTCATTCAACTTTTCATTCATTAATAGACATACTATGAAAGGAAAACATACTATATATCAAAACAAAATTTATTCCATAAAAATACAGGCAGATTTCCGAATATATTATTAATATAAATATATTATTAAAATATTTTTTGTTAAAAATACAAAAGATATACATGATAATAATAATTACAATATAATAATAGGAAACGTACGATCCATGTAAAATATAACAATGATCTGACGATTATCTAAAATTGTGCTGCCAATTTTGACCCTTATTGGGACCAATATTTCGATTTAGGCTCCATGTAAACAAGGCAAATCTGCCCTCTGGCTAATCTATTTTGGGTATGAGTGTCATAATCGAGTAATGGCCTAATATTGATCATTCATACCTTTATTATCATTTATTATAATCATGCAATGTATACAATTTAATGTTTTGCTAGCCTTTAAATACCAGAATCATTTTCACCGCGATCAAACAAAGAAAGTGGCTGGAATTCATGTTCATACATAATTTATATGGTATTACGTTAGACAGTATTATTTCAGGGTTGGAAGGAGTCGGAAAATTCCACTGTAATATTCTCGGTATATTTAATTGAATATTTTCTTTTCCCTGGTATTTTGAACGTCAGCATTGTAATGAACAAACACGAAAAGAATGTATCCCGTGACAAGGGAATACGTTCGTTGGAATAAAAAAAATATTAACGAATCAACGGACTGTCTTTATTAATGTTGATGAATTCGAAATATATTTTATAAACGAGGTATTGCAATCGTTAACAGCTTCGGACGTGAATATATATTTCACTGGTTATGTTTCTTTCAAAAAAAGTGGCATATGTTATCATCATTCTGATTTTAATTAATTTATACTTTTCTTTACAATGCACACACAGATAGATGGATAATAACAAAATGTAATTTTGGATGCAAATTCAAATTTTAATGTGTATTATGAGTATAAAGACGAATTTTCTCTAAAAAACATACTTCAAAATTGTAAATGTCACGTTCAAGTATCTTAGAACTGGTTAAAAAACATGCTTCGAACTTAATCAAATTCTTAAATATCCTATGAACGTAATAATTTATATAAGATGTTTTATTGCTAGCGCCAATTTACTGGTACTGAGCAAGATAGATGGCGTAATCTCTTTGTCCCGTGAAGCAACAACGATAACAGAGAAAAGGAATTTAAAAGGCTATAATTCAGCTACTACCCTAAGAAACCCTTTCTGGAGAAAAGAAAGGGTGAAAACATTGGAGGCTTATAAATCATGCTGTTTCAATTATGTCCCACTTACCTATTTCGTTGAGTAAAGGTAGCCCATTCTTTATTGGAATTTATACTGTACGTATATAAACAATAGGTTTGTTTTATGGTAGCACAAATTAACTTAAAATTATTATATATTTAACCTAGACTGTTTTTTTATAGAATAGGAAAGCGGACGAGCATATGGGCCACCTGATGGTAAGTGGTCACCAACGCCCTTAGACATTGGCATTGTAAGAAATGTAAACCATCGCTTACATAGCCAATGCGCCACCAACCTTGGGACCTAAGATTTGATGTCCTTTGTTCCTGTAATTGGCTCACTCACCCTTCAAACCAGAACACAACAATACCAAGTACTGCTATTTTGCAGTATAACCCCTGATGAGTAGGTGGTACCTACCCAGACGGGTTTGCACAAAGCCCTACCACCACTAAATAATACTATGTTACCATAATTTTATGTTTACCTTTTTACCGTACCGTAACAGCCTGTGAAAGTCCCACTGCTGGGCTAAAGGCCTCCTCTCCTCTTTTTGAGGAGAAGGTTTGGAGCTTATTACACCACGCTGCTCCAATGCGGGTTGGTAGAATTCACATGTGGCAGAACTTCAGTGAAATTAGACACATGCAGGTTTCCTCACGATGTTTTCCTTCACCGTAAAGCACGAGATGAATTATAATCACAAATTAAGCACATGAAAATTCAGTGGTGCTTGCCCGGGTTTGAACCCACGATCATCGGTTAAGATTCACGCGTTCTTACCACAGGGCCATCTCGGCTTTTTTTTTTTTGACCAGGGGGGTCCTGGTCTCCTGGGGGTCCTGGTCTCCTCGGTAAGTCACGACATGAGATGATTTCACTTTGACCAAGTTTACCTTTTTATTACCCCATAAATATATTCCATATTGATCAATAATCATTTGTTTTCAAGATATGAGTGTGATACAACACACTCACATGCATCCAATCATCGATAGACGGCTGGTTCATATCTGGCTCGAATGAACAAATTGGTGATACGGCATTGTGTAAACCCACCGGATCCACTCAACAATTAAATTAAATCAATTATTCTACGTCAAAAATCAATATCTAGACACATGGTAGTGTATCAAGACAAGTTCAAGCTAACAGAACTGGTGAGCAGCACCCTGTGTAATATTACAATTTGGAGCCACTTTTGACCCCCTCATAACTCAAAAACTGTTTCACATAAACATTTCAATTTGGCTCATAATATAAGAGAGATTAGCAAGATACATATGTGAATCAAATTTCATAAACACACCTTAAATGGTTATTTAGATATTAACGTCCAAAAATTGTCATTTTTATCACTGACTGACTATAAATAAATTTCAGGATTGACCATTGAACTTGGCACCCATTTAGATCTCACTTCTTGAGACGCTGAAGTCAACAACCAAGGTATATATCATAATATTAAACTTGCCACTCATTTCACATTTATGTTTTTGATGGGATCTTATATATACCTTATATTATAGAATGAAGGAACTACTGTCCGTTCAATACAGTCTAATATAGTCATTCCAAGGTTGGTGGAATATTTGATACATCATTCAATGTCTTTAAAAAAATAAAATTAATTAATAGAAATCTGGAGACTAAAAACATTTACAGTTTTATCAAAATCAAACTTCTTCTTTTTATCTTTTCAAACGTCGGATCCTTCACAATTACAACCAAATGAAAAGTTAAAAAATGTATTGAATTTAGAACGAACGTTATACAGAATTTTGCAAATGTCTTCATAGTTTATGCAATTGTATAATATACCATATTTACACAAAGATTCTTCTGGCTCGGAGCCAGAGTAAGGCTTCCGAACTCCATTTAGTTTCCGCAGCCCCTTACGTTTCCATTTAGATTTAAATTTCCGACTTTAATTTTAGAAAACGTATACAAATGAAATGTTTTATAATGTGAAACCATACACAAGTACAAAAATAGTTGTAAATATAATTGCCCAGACAAAAAGAAAAACTGTACTCTATGTAACAAAAGACAAAATAACAACGAACAATTAAAAACCTTTAAGATTGTCTTCCTAATTTACTTTGTGGTAGGGCTTTGTGCAAGCCCATCTGGGTAGAGACCACCCACTTATCAGATGTTCTACTGCAAAACAGCAGTACTTGGTATTGTTGTGTTCTAGTTTGAAGGGTGAGTAAGCCAATTACAGGCACAAAGGACATAAAATCGTAGGTCCCAAGGTTGGTAGCGTATTGGCTATGTAAGCGATGGTTGACATTTTTTATAATGCCAATGTCTAAGGGCGTTGGTGACCACTTACCATCAGGTGGCCTTATGCTCGTCCGCCTTCCTATTCTATAAAAAAAAATCCCAACGAGGAAGTAAAGTAGTTATCTCAAAAGAAACATTATTTTACAATACTATTATTTATGCTTCAAAAATCTCATCAACAAGTTAAATAAACTATCCACGGGACAGAAAACTGAATTTCTTCATTGCCTATCTGTAAAAGAAGATACTTTGATGAACTTTTTGACTTTCGATCATCGAGCAGTGATTCCTTAAAAAATTCATTAATATTTTTTCCGTCCTTGCCACGGGTCTCTGGGAAAAGTTTTTTAATCTCAATACTGAGAGTGGCTGTCAGGGAAGAATTACATTCAACCTTAGTACTAAATGTTTTTATCGGTCCTTAAATAAATCAGCTATTGGAATGTCAGCAAAATTTTGTATTGTGTAATCGAGATTGAACGTTTTATTGGCAAATATATAACAAAGTTTTCTGTCTACCTTTTATTTATTACGTCAGAGATCTATAAGCCGTATTCTGTTTTATAACATATTGCTCAATTATTTTCTTCATCTCGAAATGTCTTTTATCTGAACTTGAACCTAAATAAGACGTATCGAGATTTGTAACGAAAGCCCTCATTTTGTACTTTTGCTATATTTTATTTCATCTATCAACAATTGTGATACGTATTATGTCGATGCCTCTTCACATGAATATTTACACTCTAGTCGTAAAATTTAATTTAAATACATTTTGAAAGTCAATGTAACAAAATACAATTTTATGTGTATAATTTTTTTTCAGGACTTATATTGATTGAGATGAGACATGATTGACAGAGACAATAGTAAATATATTTGAAATATATATATATTTTATAAAATAATAAATATTTCCACCTTAAAGAATTCATGTACGTAAATTGTTTATAACGAAATATGCAATTAAAGGGACACCCGAGGACACGAAATAGCCAAAATAATATCTATGTTAACAACGGCCATTAATCCTAAATTATTTTGGGCACACCGGATCCCACCATTAACGATGGCAAAGTTTGAAAATACAACTAAATATTATCAGATCGAAGACTTGAAAAAGGTCGGCACCAGACCGTGCAGTCAAAGGATTTTGGTAAATCCGTTTATTACTACGGATACTTGGTCGAAACGGTCCGGCCATTTCATTGAAATTCGAGTGGCACATAAAACGGGGCGTAAATTTCAGATACTAATGTTAGATCCATAGTCTGGCTTGACGAGCTTAGTTTGTTTTTACGAGGTCACTCCGTATTTAGTTGACGCCAGAGATTCTGTTACAGTCTATGAAATTTTATAGATGAAAGATAAAGGAAAGATCAGAATTAAAAAAAAAAAATAAACTACTTTTAATTTCATTTACATAATAGTTAATATCAACCTTAAGTTTTGACTCCAAATAACTAATGGTGCTTAAAGAAAGAACATAAATAAAAGCGAAAGCTGATGAGGCGTAATGCCAAAAGGAAAACCACATTTTTTATGTTATAGGCAGGCGGACAAGCAAATAGGACATCTGAAGGTAAGTGGTCACCACAGCCCATAGACAATGGCGATGTAAGAAATACTTCGCCTTACATCGCCAATGCGCCACAAGTAAGTGTGTTATAATAAATGTGTGTTGGTATGATAAGTAGGAAAAAAATCTTAGTCGGTTCAAAGAAAAAAAAGACGGACAATCAAATCTCGTTACCGATTTCGAAATGAAGTATATTCGACGTCTAAACGTTTTACTCGTTACTATAAAAAAGTTTCATTTCACCTTGGTAATCGATTACATAATATAAGATTTGTTTTATACATAAGACATCGTTTTAACCAAATATACATCCATTGATGTAAATAGCAGTTACGTTTTTGCATTTCCGCTTGACTGGTTCGACTATAAGTACACAAAGTTCGCGCATCCAGCGTATTTACTCCGACATCGATTGAGCTTATATTTAAAGCAAATACATCTCGCAATACATACATTGATTTTTATTAATAAATATCTAATATTTATAGAATTTGAGATAGATGTTTTATATTATTTGAACAATATTATTATCTAATGTGGCTCTACAAACGACAACTATCTAACATATTACTATTAAGCGAATAAACATATTAATTTTTGTAACTTTTTTTATCAATTGAAGCATATTATAAATGTGCATAGATCAAACGATAATATTTAAGTGTCAGTAGTACAGTACAGTAACAGCCTATAAATGTCCCACTGCTGGGCTAAGGCCTCTCCCTTTTTGAGGAGAAGGCTTTGGAGCTTATTCCACCACGCTGCTCCAATGCGGGTTGGTGGAATACACATGTGGCAGAATTTCGATGAAATTAGACACATGAAGGTTTCCTCACGATGTTTTCCTTCACCGATAAGCACGAGATGAATTATAACAGAAATTAAGCACATGAAAATTCAGAGGTGCTTGCCCGGGTTTGAACCCACGTTCATCGGTTAAGATTCACGCGTTCTTACCACTGGGCCATCTCAACTTATATCACACAGTACACTTCAAACTTATTTTGACCATTTTTACTCTTATATTAATTTATCTGCCAAAATAACTAAGTTGTATAGAAAAAACTGAAATATTTTAATAAGTGATATTTACAATGTCGTAATCCAATTAAATCTGGTGTTCCAATAATTATTAACAAATGATTCCAGTGGTTGATTGCGTTAAGCTTTCGATTTTGATTATCATCACATTATATATGATTGCAGTGTAATGATGATATCATAGACTAATGTACCAGATATTGCAACTGCATCTCTATATTTTACCAATATAGAAAATAAAAATATAATAAAAAAGAGTAATCAATAAAATAATAAATATGATATTTTTTTATGAACAAAAATGGTCATTTCATATTAAGATAATCACAATAAAATGATCAAATTCTTGTAACGTTATTTCTATAATATCTTCTAAATATAACATCATAATTTGACTACTAAAGTGATATCTGATGGAAAAGTAACTTATATAAAAAAACTGTTTTAATTGAAATTAAATATTAAAGCAGTAAAAAGTAAAATTTTTATGCTAAATTGTTCGGTAATTACTAAAAGCTAATAGCAATCAAAACCTATGTTAAAGTAAATAAATAATTTCAGAATATCTGAATCATTAATCAGAGATTCGTATAAAGATACGATGGAATTATTCAAGTAAGTTAAAACATCTCAAGTTCATGAAATTGTAAAAAAAAGGCCAGTTAATACAATCGAATAAATAATGAAATTAATTAACACCAATTATTAAACAAAATAACATAAGAAAAAATTTGAATCTTTTCGAAGTCAGTCGATAATAAAATGCGTAAAAGTAACGAAGATATTAAGCGCTAGAGTTAATATGGAATAAGGTAGGATTAATTCTCACCAATGGCGGATAAATAAAAGAGTATCTCGGTATTCAATACAATACACAATATATACACATGAAACAAATGAGCTATACATCCAAGGTCATTAAACAAGGGAGCGGATCAACGAAAAAGGTTACAATAAAAATCAAGTCAAAGATCCACGACTCTTTATTGTAGTGGGCAAGCCTTTGTCTCAAACTCTTTTGTTCGACTGGGTCTCGGTCCGAATACTTTGAATGGAACCGATTTTTCAGTTGGGGTAGCGCTTGAAATTTTATTACCGATAAAAATACAGCCGCAACCGTATTAAGGTTTTCCTAAAAGTATTTTCAGGCTACGATAATATTTTACGTGGTTTTGGCAATGGTTAATGGACGAAAAAAAATACATACTTTATTGATTTTAATGTTATACAAAATTATATAATATAAAATGAAAAAGAAACATAAACTATAAGAAAAACATTGCTTGAAATTTAAAAAAGAGGTTAACTTGTTCGTAAGCATTTAGAATTTAGATACATAATTTCTAACATTACTCTTTAATGTTCAATTGACTGCTTACGTGCTTGCTTGGAATGAAAGAGCAGATTAATTTAGAAAAAAAACAGCAACTGTTAAAAATAATGTAGGTTTTGTAAGCTGTCTAAAACAAAGTGTAATTTATTACCCAAAAGGTTTACTTACTCTAATTTTATGAAGATATTTTAGTATCATCGATCATACCTAAGAGAAAAAGTAAACTAATCTAATACTTGCTAAAAACTAGAAGACAATTTTATAATAAGCGATTGATCACAGTCTTGTTAAATTTGATATAATTATTATTTACTTTTTTCGCTTGATGCAAATAATATATTAATAAAAAATTATAAATTGAAACATGAATAAAATTCTTTAATCATCGCATTGCAACGGTTTGAATTTTGCAAGGGTAAATAATTGAAATACTTCCTCTTAGGGGTCTATATTTACTGGTGGTAGGGCTTTGTGCAAGCCCGTCTGGGTAGGTACCACCTACTCATCAGATATTTTACCGCAAAGAAACTGTGCTTGTTATTGCTGTGTTCCGGTTTGAAGGGTGAGTGAGCCAGTGTAATTACAGGAACAAGGGACATAACATCTTAGTTCTCAAGGTTGGTGGCGCATTGGCGATGTAAGCGATAGTTAACATTTCTTACAATGCCAATGTCTATGAGCATTGGTGACCACTTACCATCAGGTGGCCCATATGTTCGTCCACCTTCCTATTCTATATAAAAAAAAATACAGTAAAGATGAATATATATATAATAATGTATACTAACGACTGTATATTGTCAAAAAACGATTCGTAAAAAAATAATAATATAAAATATATTGAAATTAATAAAAAAATCATCATTATTCGATTAATTCTTCACATTCATCATTGCTCGTTTTCAAAGGAAATTTATATATATATTAACAAAATTAATTTAATGTATTATTAATGTGATCTGTATTTAATATTAATAACTTGCTAGCAAATATAATTATTTGCTTGGCGTTATAGCTATGTTGCCATTTACAAATTTTTAGAATTGACTAAGGTATTAATTACATATTATATGATTTTTTTTAAAGTTTACTAAGGGTGAATTTCCATGAAGCATTCCAGCATTCCGCAAATTATTCACACACGGCCGATGACCACGGACAGCTAGGCATTTTTTCATCCAACCATGCGTGTCAGTCTGTCGGTGAGATTCGAACCCACTTTATCGTTTTAAAATGCAAAGTGAACGAAAAATAATCGCTGCAGCTATGGCTCTCACACATCGCTGCAAGCTTTCACAGACGGTATTATTTCCATGTCCGTAATATCACGCACCGAGAGAAGTCATCTTAAGCGATACAAATAAAAAGAATAATTGGATTAACATAAAATTTCGTGAATCGTAAAAATAATGACTCCACTTGATTGAAACATCACAATTTAAGTTCCAAATGGGAAACTTTTAAAGTGGAAACGTTTTTTTGCTACGAATTGACATTTTCAATACTTTTAATGAGTAATATTCCATCGGAATTGTATTAATTTGAAAATTGAATAACTGTGAACTAACAAGATATGAAAAATTGGATTATTGTAACATTTCTATAATAAATTCTATTATAAATTATTTGAAACAGTTACTATTCTTTTATACTTTTGTAAATTACTTGACGAAAAAAAGTCTACAAACAGAATAATATGATTTATTAAAAGAATGTATTTCGTTTCCAAGAGATATTAGTCAGGAAATTTAATATTAATAAAAAGCTTGTTTACTTGTAAGAAGCAATTTCAGGTGTCGGTAAACATACAGTTTTATTTCGTCCGACTTTATCCCAAGATTTGAGTGCTCGCAGTAAAGCCACAATCTTCACAAAGTGAATGATAAAAATTTACGCCTCGAAGATGTAAGATCACCGCCATCTTGTAATTATTTGACCAGCACATTTCCGTTAACTAGAAAAAAAAAACTTATTTATTACGTAGCTATTTTCATTTCTATTTTGTGTATAATTGTATCAATGTACACAATTCCTATTTATGAAGTTTGTCTTCTGAGATACAATTACTGCCTCTTATATTTTTGTATTTTTGGTTATGTGCAAATCGTGTGTAAATCGTATAATCTATTCCAGTAAATTTAAATGAAATTCTCCTTTAATCTAATCACACTCAATAAATAAAAGAATTCACTCATAAATTATCTTCGCATCTATTATGGATGTAAAATTTTACAATTTCATTTTAAAATTATCATTCAGAATACATTAACTAGTAATGGTTTTAAAATAAAAATCAACAAGGAAGAGTCGAATAATCGAACATTGAATGCAATGAATCTATGAAGCGACTCGGAAGTTGTACGCGATTAAAATAACTTTAAAGTTAAAAAGCTTAAAAATACAAAGCGAAGACAATACACCCGGAGAAAAACCAACAGCATTTTAATACAAGACAAAGAAAACCTACGATCGTCTGCAAGCAGCCTTTACTTTAGAAGAACATGAAAATTTAATCAAAACAACATCTAGGGGAGTTTCTGAGTGGCCCAGCTTTCCTTTTATTACTTTGATCAATGAACCGTGACGTAAATTGGCTTCTTTTGATGGAATTACAAACTATATCGATGCGTGAACAGTGCTAACCACAGAATGTACCACGTGGTATTTGGTAACAAATTTCCTGTCATTATCATAATGCTATACATTCATAAATCATATAATATATATGGATGAATTCTATGGCTGGTGCTTAGTATAGATGTGGATAGGACACGGCAAGAGGAAAACGTAATAAATATAACATACAGGTAATAGGAGTAGCCCGCATTGGAGCAGCGTGGTGGAATAAGCTCCAAACCTTCTCCTCAAATAGGAAGAGGGAGGCCTTAGCCCAGCAGTGGGACATTTACAGGCTGTTACAATAGGAGTACTTACTTATTCTAGAATATAACGAGAGAGACGATGGATTTAAAAAAAAAATAGGGCGCTTACCTCAAATAAATTAAGACTAATGATTTACAAATTAAGCAATTTATTATAAAAATATTCGGATATTAATAAATATAACATATTGAATAAAAATATTTTATTTATGCAATGTTTTGAGTTAAAAGTTGATGTAATTTTAATTTCATATAAAATACAAGATTATAAAATTGTTGACCTGTGTTGATATAAAACGGTATATATTGTTTTCGAGGATATTTCGTTTTTTGTTAAGCCAGATTTTGTAAGGAACTAACAATAAAAGGCAACACGTTACACCGAATGACTTCTGAAGGCCATCGGTAATGAGTGCTGAAGTTGTTGGACATTTAGATTAAGTTAAAAAGACCTTATATGAAACAATACTTGAAAATGAAGCTGCTATTAAATATAACAAGGAATATAATGTAAAACAATCGATTACAGCAAACCTTACCTTTTAAATAGTCTAACTCATAACAAAAGGCTATGAAAACTTAAACAGCCGCCGGAGGAATTACTAAGGATGGGAATTCAGAATTTTTAACGAAGAAAAAGCGAAGATGCGATTGGTTGAACGATTTATTTTTATTTTCGAAAACTTGGCAGTTTTCTTCTGCTGAATAATCGCGAATACGATCTAACAAGAATTTTTTTTTTCAGTTAAACTTATACATGAAAAGTTGGCAAGAATGTTTCCAGTTCAAACTTGAAAAGATGATTTTAAGAATAAAAAATATTCATTCGCTTACTGTTGGTTAGTTTGTGAAAATGTCTTAATCATATTTAAATATTTTAATGGCTATTGCAAAAAAGCAATAATAGAGGGTATGCCTAAAGCTGGGGATTCATTGTATAGAAAAACTTACTGCGTCAACGCAGACAATAAATTCACTTAAAATAAATAAGATAAGGCTGCTTGGTGACTGTTTTTATTTCGAATAATTATTATATTTTAATTAAAAACTACAGTTTTTCATGTTTTGTTTTATAGTACAATTGACATTGTAAGAAATGTTAACCATCGCTTACATCGCCAATGCGCCACCGACCTTGGGAACTAAGATGTTATGTCCCTTGTGCTTGTAATTACACTGGCTCACTCACCTTTCAAACCGGAACACACCAATACCGAGTACTGCTGTTTTGCGGTAGAATATCTGATGAATGGGTGGTACCTACCCAGACGAGCTTGCACAAAGCCCTACCACCAATAATATGAAATGTGAAAAAAAAAGTTTAAAATGTTTCTAATTTACACTTCAACAAACGCTCCAGCTTAATAAGCCACTAGACCAACAACAGCTGGTCATGCTTAATAAACTCATCAAAATATTAAGTTATTATGTAAATAATAAGCTTTAAGACAAAAAAGAAATATCGTTAAATAACTAATTATTGTATTTATTTATTGATGCTTTTTAAATGATCACAAATAGAAACCACTTCCTGTAACTTTCGCTACGGAATACATTAAAATTTTAAATTTGTTAACCTAGTTCTCTCCAAAACACATTTCAAAGGAAGTCGAAATGAAAGTCCTTTATTATTTATAAGAAAACATGAAACTTTAATAAGAAAAAACATCCAACATCAAACCTTTGTTACTTTTAGTGAAGTGTGTATAAATATTAATTTTTCGTTATTCCAAGTTAATTTCTTTCTGTTATTTTCTTTAAATGGTATTTACTTATTGCTATTTATTATATACTATATTTTCAGGATGTGTCCGTGCAAATGGTATGTGTAATACAAATAATATGTGTACTTTTTTATCATGATGGCTTAATTAATTGAATGGTTATAAGATCTAAGAGGTAAATCCCTTGCGCCTGTAATATTAAACATGCTTACTCTCCTTCAAATCGGAATTGAGACAATAAGTACTTAGTCGGTAAAAATACTTTAAAATAGCAAAACCGAATGCTTGCAAGCGTAAATAGTGACGTAATAGCGTAAATGGTGGCCATTCGCAAGGGAAGTCATCCTCGAGGATGGCCGCAGTGTTCCCGTGTAGCCAATTACACAGGTTGTATTATAGTCTATATGTGTGCTAACAAGGTGCATCCTCTATTCCTTCCCAATGGACTCTCTGGGCCACGAAAATAAAACTGATATCCAAACATTACGCAATACTGTGAATTTTTGACAAAAAACCCGACTCAAAATCTGCAGTCCTAAGAACTAGCTCACCGAAGTAGCAAAGTTTAATATCATAGTAACGAGTTAAGCGATCCCACCGCCCGTAAGTAGTCATCACTCATTCCTAATGCATAGTATTTAACCGTAATATGTTTTTCTTTATTTACGCTATTCATTTTAATAAGTACTGAGCTATATAAATTAATCATGCTTTTTTTTTATAGAATAGGAAGGCGGACGAGCATATGGGCCACCTGATGGTAAGTGGTCACCAACGCTCTTAGACATTGGCATTGTAAGAAATGTCAACGATCGCTTACATATCCAATGCACCACCAACCTTGGGAACTAAGATTTTATGGCCCTTGTGCCTGTAATTACACTGGCTCACTCACCCTTCAAACCGGAACACAACAATATCAAGTATTGCTGTTTTGCGGTAGAATATCTGATGAGTGGGTGGTACCTACCCAGACGAGCTTGCACAAAGCCCTACCACCAGTAGCTATCTACCGCTTTTTTCTTATTTGAAAACTAGTTAGATCGCGGCTTCACCCGCGTGTTCTTTTCTGCACCCCTGACAACGTTTATGCAAATGATTATCGGTTGAGCAGTTAAAACTTGAAAGCGTAACAAACGAACACATAAACAAACTCACTTTCACATTTATAATATTAGTTTGGACGTTCTTATTGGACTTCCTGTCGTTTAATTTACTTTTCGAAATATTGATATTATATATTAAGATTATTTTGTCACACAAAGTCATAATGTCTTATTATTTTGGTTCACGTACTTCGGTTCAATGGTTTATGAACCGCTTCGTGAAGTGAAAGTTTCGATCGTTAGCCCCGTGTGGTACCGCCGATTTAGGGAAGGAAAATAAATGTATCAACCACTTTTTGGAAATGGCAGAGTAATATAGATGCAACGATACACCTTACTTTATATAATTGGTAAGTCATTGTATGATGACATGTATAGATAGATCAGCGCCTTAAAAAAAGTGATTTAATTTAAACCAAAATAATTTATTACAACCAGCCTTAAACAAAGCAGATATTTCACAAAAAAACATATTATTTTAATATACAAGATTATATCAATAGTTGCTTTTTCGATCATGACTGCTAAGAAAAACTGGTTTAAAAACAGTTCCAACATTTGCTCCACACAGATTAACACAAATTAAATAAAGGTTTGCGAAGAATAGTCTAATTGCGCGAAACAGGAATTGCCCGACATAAATTAATTTTTAATTAAAAAAAAAGGCTTTGTGTAACAAAAATGAATCAGTATAAATACTTTTCTCATTTTTATAAGCAAATTATCTCTACAAAACATGTAACTTAATTAAAATCATAAACTTCGTATACATTATTTAAATCGTATTGAATTTCGGATTAAAAACGTACATATTTTAATGAAATCCATAATTGTATAAAATACTGATCCGCGGCATTTATAACCATAAATGAATGTAAAATCTTTATGTGAATTTCGACACATATTGTGTAATCAAATTTTTTGCTTATTATCTTGTAACAAACAATTTTGCCACCTAATGATAAGTTGTCGCCTTTGTAATCGAAAAAACTTCTTACACTGTCAATGCGCCGCCAACAATAACAACAATACGAAGTACTATATAGAGAAGTACTATAGTATAGTGTTTGAGATGGCCCGATGGCCGAGATGACTCAGTGGTGAGAGCGCGTGAATCTTCACCGATGATCGTGGGTTCAAGCCCGGGTAAGCACAACTGAATTTTCATGTGCTTAATTTGTGTTTATTTATTCATACTAACTCAACAATCTATATGGTGACGTTAAACTTACCCACCATCATCAACATCCAAGAAGCGTTGGTTTCGGTCGTGCCGATAAAGCCTCATCTTTAAACATTGCAGTTAACTCGCCAATCCCAAATAAACAACAAACAAGCGAATAAGGGCTTACAAAATATCTTAATATTAAATAATTATCTGCTTATATTTGTGCAAAATATGAGATAAACACAGACTAATCCAGACAAAATTGTGACGTGACATGGTTTCCTATTATTACGGTCTATCGCGGTAAATGATGATGACTTGGCAGGTTGCATTCATAATTGTCCTTTACTCTCTACATGTTAATAATAAAATTGCAATTAAATACAAATCCCACACACGTCATCAATACATCAATAAGCAATTAAACTGAACATCCAATGAAAATATTTCGACCAGTCAATTACTTGTAGAGTTTCAGTAATTTCAAATGTAAATTACCAATTTGGGCAAACGCGACGATTTTCCAACTAACCGGTGTTATAGATAATTTATTCTCTGTTCAATATTCAACAGGACGGAAATCCGAAGTTTATTATGATAAAAATGATGACGAATTTATCGAGTCTGATAACTTTGTCGATATCAATTTTATTACTCATTTGGTCACATTTAAAACATTATAACATGTTTTAAATGTGACCAAATAAACATAAAACCTCACTGGATTCTGCGAATTATTCAATTTTCAATTCTTTACATACCTTTATACTAGTACCAATTTCAAACTTTTTAAATATGTTAATGATATTTTATGTGAATTCGATGTGTTATGTCATTTTATTATTTTGTTTCCGATTTTATTTATGTTTTCATCAACATAAAATAGACGAGACACCTTTATATCAGTTTTAAAAGTAATTTTCAATTTATTTGATTTTCATTAACGTATTTGTTCCAAAATATTAACAATCGAATTTATGTTTCATTTTTAAAAACAGGTCTGAAGAATTTTTTCCTAGAATAGATAAGGTTTTGGGCATATACCAATACACAACAATATATCTAAATGCAATGCCATATTACAAGCTGAGAGTATTTATCTTGTTAGAGTTTGTTAAACCAACATAAAACCTTTCGTGACAGCAATTTATTCCGCGTAAATAATTAATAGGTTTTGAAATTTGGACCAGAACTTTCGGAAGCATTTACCAAGGTGAACCAATATAAAATATATAGATATAACGCATAATAAGTAGACCTTTTGTAAGATGTATTATAGTCAAGTACGGTTATCAAAATAATCTTTATTCATAAAATATTTCTCTGAATTTTTGTGCGCATTCCGTAGCTTAATAGTAGCTAATATATACAATTAAGCCGAGATGGCCCAGTGTTAAGAACGCGTGAATCTTAACCGATGATCGTGGTTTCAAACCCGGGTTAGCGCCACTGAATTTTCATGTGCTTAATTTGTGATTATAATTCATGTCGTGCTTTACGATGAAGGAAAACATCGTGAGGACACCTGCATGTGTTAATTTCACTGAAATTTTGCCACGTGTATTCCATCAACCCGCACTGGAGCAGCGTGGTGGAATAAGCTTCTCCTCAAAAATTGAGAGGAGGCCTTTAGCCCAGCAGTGGGACATTCACAGACTGTTACGGAATATATACAAATGTAAGATGACTACCTAAACTCATTTTCGGCATTCTATCAAACGTCAGTTGAGTAAAAACCGAGTAGCGACGAACTTTCTCTAATTAAGTCCGTTAGTAGTTCACCAAACATAAGTAATTTCGACTTTTTGCGGTTCCATTCGCAAGGGAACCCTCAGAGAGGAGTCTAATTGTTCCGTTCGGATTTCAAGGGTACTCGTAATAAGTTGGGGACGGAAAATCTGCTTATATATTTGATTTGTTACTTGCTTTTTGTGGAATGATAACTGATTATTTATGATTCTATTTTGATGTATTTCGTTAGTTGAATATTTTATACCAAGCCATGTTTTAATGTTATAGTGTTCCGTATTTCTAAAAATAGAAATATAATAGGATAGAACTATTCATATTTTTTTTTGTTGGTAGACCAGCTAATTCGCTTAAAAGTAGTGGGCATACTTAAAGAAAAAGTTATGAAAATAAATATTAAAATAACCTTATAATTTGTTTTTGTAACTTTCCAATTTTCGTAATATTTAAAAATATGTAAATGTACTAAGCTGAATAATGTAAGCTCTTTTTTATCTTTTTCATTGCATTAGGTATTCTCCTTAATAGGTAATAATATAGTTTTAAAGTATGAATTGTTTTTGTTTTTTTTTTATGTTATATTGATGTAATTTATCCTGGAGAGTCTTAGTAAATAAATGATAATTGCGTTTTTTGCTGAAACAAAAATATTGTTTAGTAAAAAAAATCGAATGGTATGTAGTTGAGCCAAAAAAGCGAAGGACTTTTTTTTAATAAAAAAAAAACTTAATTTTTCATACTTGAATATATAATAAAGAAAATTTTCAAAAGAATACGATTCGAAGATCTCTGGCGGAATCATTAGCGTTGGTATATTCCATTCTATTCGATTGTTCTCTCAAAGAACTAACGTTAAAAGGAAACGAAGTTCTAGGGCTTACAACAGCTATCCTGTGGTACAAGTTTTAATAAATTATCAGGAAAAAAATCAAACTAATATCGTAGCATCTATTTACACTTAAAGAGCGCATAAAATATAAGAATTTCATAGTATTCATTTCATTTCAAACATTAACAGTTTCATTATTAATAAAATAGAAATATTTTTTTCAATAAAAGGACCTAAAATATTTGAAAATGTCTTAACATAACTGCTCGTATTTAAAAAAAAAGATGTATAATATTAATAAATTCAAACGAAATTATGAATTATTAGATCATCATCTAAGAGTTCAATATACAAATTAGATCGAAGAACCTTTTATTACGAGTCAATGCTAATATAAATTCATATTAAGTCCATAAACGGCAAATCTTCGAAAAAGCGAGTTACGTGACAAAAATCGCAACCTGCCGATTCCTTGGTCCATAAACATGAGGTATATACCATTTTATTGCCGCTCAATGCCTTCTCGTTATTCCTGATATAAAATAGCGATACTGTAATAAAAATAGGAACAATACTCCTGTCATCAATAAGCATGTGAATTTTCCTTTTTATCATTTTTCTTTCCAAACTTTTTGATAATAACGTCAGTTCAAGTTTCACGTGATGTCTGTTATTCGTTTGAGATTTATATGCAAGGTCTTGAATTACGCTTACTCAATTTACAGTTACGTGATGCGTTTTAAATGAGTGAGCCAGTAAGTAAAGACTGTTTTACACTTCGTACGGTGTCAATAAATAGGAAGTGTTCCAGCTATCAATAAAATAATTTGAGGGCTTATTGACGTTGGTTATGACTTAAAGACTGGTTCAAAATATAGTACCTTAAAAAAATAAAGCTTAGAAGTCTTCTACACATAACAGCTTCACGTACTTTTCGAGGCATTGGAGTAGTACCAATTCCAACTTACAGACTTTGGTCTGCTACTAAAAATTTCTTGATAGCGAAATGCCATTACTTTTTACTGGTCCGACTAAGGGTTAATTTCTAGTGGCTAACTTTCCCTAGACTAACGAAGTTCCATGGCATGAAAAAAAAGACTAACGAAGTAGTGTAGCTGTATATAAATATCTAATGTTACATACTCACATTTCTACATGACCAGTCGACGTTATATCCACCTGAAAAAAATTAGATTATCCGTTATTTGTATATAGATAAAATTTATGTTATCCATTAACTCGCGTTAAAGCAGCGTGGAGGAATATGCTATAAAACTACTTCCAAAAAAGGAGAAAAATTCTTAGCAGCAGTGGAATATTTACAGGCTGTATCTTCCTTACATTGGTGTCATCACCAATCAAGCAGTTGATTTATTTATTTTATACAATATCAAAATATACTTATATACAATATATAAATATGTATACAATATATGTACATTAAAATTGACGTCTTACGAAATAAATGAAAATATCAATGGTTATAAATTCCGAAATGTAAATTCTACCAAACAATAAATTCAGTAGTGACTCTTATTCGTCATTTATTATATACGTTGTATATGATAAAATAAAATTTATATATCCTGCATGAAAATAAACAAATATTAAGTCCGATTCCGTATTACTTTTTATTAAGTTGTTCCATGACGTTATAATAATCTTACTGCAAAAATAATATCTAGAGTAGAATATTTTAATTAAAAAGTTTATAATATCATTTGTAGTAAAAAAAAAAATACATCAAAAGATATGTTAAGCTATTCATCCTCTTTGAATACATCTTGTTTTAATATTGAAGAGTAATAATTCAGTTGATGTCATTATATATGAAAGCCATTCCTTATACTATTTATCTTTCGTAAGCCTTAGTATCTTAGACGTTATATTCAATGTTCTTATAGTTACATTAGCTCACTCACTAATAAACAAAGCAATTATAAAATAATAAGCAAAGTGTTTATGTATGATGTGCGGTTTGTACCTGGATTGTGTATTTTTGATATTAGTAATTTCATTAATAACAGAAGCGATTACTTGCGAAAAGTATTCAGTGTGTAACTTAAATAATTAATCTGTCTACAAATCTCGCTCAACTGAAAATCCGAATTCATGTTCGAGCGTAACTTTTACAAATTGTACAAAATTTTGCAATCAAGGTCCTTCACCGTATTTTGTCATTCGGCTAGTGTCAGTATTTTAATCGGATCACACGATGTAAACCGGAACGTTTTCTGCTAACAGCAAACTGTCACCGCTTCGTTTACACGAACCAATACATTTACCAATACAACTGTACGAATATTGTGCACTCTCATCTAAAATATTAATATTTTTAGTCTTATTCATAGGGAAGAAAGTTATCGAATTATTTGAATTTTTGTAGATCGTATGTTACGTAACATAATTGCTGATTGTAAATCAAGTGATTTAAATCATTTTTGGTAAATATGGTACCAAGTCATACATGCGTTACTGTGAAATAAGTTGGAAATCAGTTATTTTGCAGAAAAACAAATAAGATGTACAATCGTATAGGTCTAAATTCATGTTACATCAGTCTATTGATAAAATATATATACTTGTCCTTGTTATGGCAGATGCTTCCGATAACTTTAGATATTAATTATACATATTATTTTCCGTACAGTTTTTTTCAACATTTTTGTTTTAGGCAGGCCCATAGACATTGTGCAGGTAGGAAATAATAACCATTCCTTATCTCGCCAATACGCCACCAACCTTGGGAACTGAGATATTATGTACCTTGTGTCTATATAGGCAAAATTTCAAAATTGAACTAAGGCCAAGTATTTTTACGTGTTATGTGTTCTTATAAAAATATACAATATTGTATAATATAAAGCAATAACAAAACAAATATAAATAATTTAGTAACATAAATTCACTTATTACTTTGTTAGTTAACTTGTCATGTAAATTCTGAATGAATTTCTAAAACTCAAGGTATTTTTGTAAAATCTTGAGTTATTTGTTTAGAGAAAATGAAATGCTAGTCGCTAGAAGCTCATGAATGGTAATTTAAAAAGTTAAATTGTTTTCTTTCCAGTTTTACATTTGCTTGTTTGTATAATCTTTACTATGGAGATGTATAATATGAGGATTTCGTATTAAATTTTTTTAAGAATATTAATAATTTTATAAATGGATAAACATGTTTTATGTAACACTGAAAAGTAGAGCTGCTCTCTAAGAATGAACTCGACACTCAACACGGCACAATGTCTGACATGTCTGTGAAATGTCAGAAAGTGATATTATGTGACATTGACAGTGCTCAAAATGGGCGTTCAATAGTCTCTATTTACCTAAATTAGGTTCCATTTTAATAGTTATAAATGACCTACAATTTTACGTCAATAAGATTTGTTATATAAATTTACATGCTAGTAATTTTGATATTGTATTATTGCTATTGAAAGTAGGCGAAAATAATTGTGACCACATAAAAAATGCATCATGGTTTGATACAAAATTATAACAATCAATTTGGTTTTGACCGCTAATAAAACAAAATACCGTTTACCTAATCTAAAACAGCGTTTTAAGATTAAAAATATAGCATCGTTTTTTAGGCATTACTGTTAATATAAAGCTTTCGTCACCAAGTTTCCGTCTCCCAAAAATCATTTTCTCCTTCCTTGAGCAAGGTGGTCACTTCTCAACTAGAATCTTTTTATTATATTATTTAATTATTTTAGCTTATAATATTAATAAATCGTAAGCTCAGTTAAAATACCTTTAATATAGGTCAGACGTCTTGATGCGGAATTGACATTCGGAATTTTTTTTTATATATAGAATAGGTAGGCAGACATATGGGCCACCTGATGGTAAGTGGTCACCAACGCCGATAGACATTGACATTGTTAGAAATGTTAACCATCGCTTACATCACCAATGCGCCACCAACCTTGGGAACTAAGATGTTATGTCCCTTGTGCCTGTGATTACTTGGAATTGGTGATTGATTGGAATTGGTGGTAACTTGCAATTTAGTTTAATGTTGTAAATATACAAGTTCACGAGAATAAATATATAAGAGCCGACTTGTATGTTATATTTCGCTATTACATGATTTAATATATAACTATACTGAAGCCCCCAATGCTCAAAACAATAGGGACACACTGCACGCTTTCGCCTTGCATTCAGATATATAGACATTACACACGGCCAACCATGCAAGCGACTTGCGCTAATGCCATTCTTGTTTGTAGGCATCCGTAAGTAGGTAATGAATTTCTATGTAATATATGACTGAATACTATATTCGTCAATACATTACGATATAAAATATTAGTTTTTCTTATTGAGAACTTGAAGCTCTTCCAGTATAGATTAGTGGACACGTCATAGAATTACATCAAGCCCTTGTAGGTTTACTCGTGTATCCTTCACCACCAAGCATGAGAAAATTCAATGATATTTCGCGATTTTCTGCTTAGAACCAAGCATTTTATTACTAGACAACTCGTCTGATAATTAAAACATATATATATATATCAAAATGACGAGATACTGTTTTTCTAGTCTTAGTAATGACGTCACTATAAACATTCAGTACCGTTTTTCGTCATGATAGTCCATAAGATATCCAGAAACATAATTTTCCTTATAGCTCACTGAATTTATTACCATTTTATTTACGAAATGTTCGTCCTTCCATTAAACCCTTATTCAGTTAAAAGAAGGCCGAAATAAACTTATTGCTTGCTTTCTTGCGAAACATTGGTGAGATATCGTTCGGTTGGTCTATTCGGAATTTCTTACTGTTTTTCTAAATATATAATGTAAAGGGATTAAATTCGTAAACGCTTTTTGAGCTGAAATGGAAAACAAATGCTTCAAGTTATATTCAGATATTTCGTATGTTTTAAGTCTTTTTTACTATGGGAAAAATACATGCTATTTATATGATTAAATATTTATATTGCTTACCGAAGTTGTCAATGGTCCCCTTTATACTTTGATGTAACATAAATGTTATCCTGCCTGTATATACTTGTCATGACAGTTGAGTAGATATACTGCAACACCATCTAGCAGCGTTTTTATTTTTATTTTATTTAATCTTAACAATTACTCTTATTCATATAAAGTGGTGACCATAACAATATACACAGGCAGAACAGCGAGAACGCAATTTATGGGTATGCCACTTGACCATCTTTTTTTACATTCTGGAGACTCTTAAATATACAAATAAAATATGGATTTTCCAAGCACTCCAACAGAAAATCTATGATAATGAAACACAAGAATGAGCAAATGATCCGAAATCTTCGTCAAGTCTTCCACTAGCTCCTTAACACTTTAAATTTATCGCACTTCAAATTAGCTGTGTTGAAATTAAGCCGCGACCACGAGACGTGAATATTTTAAATTATTCAGGAGATGAATTTTGATGAGGCATGGCCTCTGAACGCCGGGCAAATAACAATGGATAACTTGGTATTCAATCAGATTAAAAATTCGCACAGCATTTCATAATGGGATTTTCTTTATGGCAGACGGATTTAGGTTATAGAAGAATATTTATTTAATAAAAACTTTCTTCACTCAGTAAATATTCAATTGTTATGGTTATAACTAGCAAGCAAGTGTTTATCTCTTCCAGTACTTGAGACCAGCTCTTTTTGGCACATAATAAATTGGCCATAATCGTTTGCCCCTACATTATATACCTACCAGGTAATATTGGTAGTAAGTAATGAACATGTCATCATGATATGCATAATTTTGGGATATTTTTTTACATATAGAATAGGAAGGCGGACGAGCATATGGGCCACCTGATGGTAAGTGGTCACCAACGCCCATAGACATTGGCATTGTAAGAAATTTTAACCATCGCTTACATCACCAATGCACCACCAACCTTGGAAACTAAGATGTTTTGTCCCTTGTTGCTGTAATTACACTGGCTCACTCACCCTTCAAACCGAAACACAACAATACCAAGTACTGCTGTTTTGCGGTAGAATATCTGATGAGTGGGTGGTACCTACCCAGACGAGCTTGCACAAAGCTCTACCGCCAGTAAAAAATATGATTCTACTACTGAATGTTTTTATATATATTTTATATATTTAATGTTAACTTTACAAAAATGTTTGTAAAATGATGAATTTCTTATCCATAATTTAAGTATTTCATGACCATATGCAAAAATGCTTACTAAGTCACACGGTTAATTGTCGCTTGGTATTATTAAAAATTCAGGATCTTTGCTGTTGAAGCTTCAATAAATATTTAGCTCGCTAAAAGGTTTCCGAGCTCATCAGGGGTGTATTTAAAAACTAGTTATAAACTTTTAAACTTTGAAGAATTTTTTAGAAAAAATTCTATATACCGTTTTTATACATGAAATTAAACAGGACACGCAGTAATAGAAAACTTAAAAGATGATAGTCATTTGCTGAAAGTATATTGTAATTTTTCAATGTCAATATATAATAGGAATAAAATCAGGCCCACTTTCATGGTGTTCTTACAAGATGTTTATCTTGTAAAATCATTAATGAAGCAACAGACCACCCAACCCAACCCCAAATACTCTGTATATATATATATATATATATATATATATATATATATATATATATATATATATATATATATGTATATCGGAATAAAACGATGGGCTTGATTACATTGTTCAAATAGCGGAATAAAACACTGTATTTTGAATGTTCGTTTTGGGAATACATTTATTTAAATAAATTGCCAACATTGATATCGTCCAAATGTTTAGATGTTCACTCATTCACTTCATTCATTCACTGAGGAATGAAGAACGCTTGACGGTAATGTGATCGTATCCCGATCCCTTTACGAAAGATTACCTTTGAAAGTAATTTTGATTAGGATTTAAGGAATAATACAAATATTTATAATATGTGTGTAAGTTTTCTTGTACAACTGTATTGAATGTTATTTATTATTTTACAAATAAATATATGCATAGATTATATTTTGTCATAAAATATTTATTACTCGAAATAATTACTTTAAATAATCATTAAAATTTGCTTAAATATACGCTGAGTTGGGTGGTACGGGTTTACGGTAGCATGCGAAAGCGATCCCGTGGCGCTCCTCGTTAAGACGGAAAGGGTACCGCTGGTTTTTTAGTGGGTATTCCTATGTTCGGGGCGCACTCGGCGCCTTGGACACCGGCGAGCCCCACATACGCCCCCCTCCCCCTCTGTTCTCGTGGGGGAAACGAGTAAGGCGTTTTTCCAGCGTTAAAAAAAGGGTGGTAGGGGTTTGTTATAAAGCCCACCTGGGTAGGTACCATCCACTCATCACATATTCTATCGCCAAGCAGCAACGCTTAGTATTGTTGTCTTCCGGTCCAAACGGTGAGTGAGCCAGTGTAACACAAGGTATATAAAATTTTAGTTCCTAAGGTTGGTGGCGCATTGGATATGAAAGGTTTTTTTAAATATTTTTTGCAATGCCAACGTCTATTGTTTATACGATAAAAAGGCAAATTATTAAACGTAAAATTCTTAGAAACGTGTTCAATCAGAATTAAAGTAAATATTCGCACAAATATATTTTACCGCGCGTATTGCCAATAATTTTTGAGGCCTTAATTGAGTTTTCTGATAAATTATTCGATAGATAATATCGTTTTTAATTGTTGTTATTACAGTGAAAACATACGCGCTCAATTTTGAAGCGATTCAACATAAATTGTCAATTAGTATTTTAATCGAATACGTTATAAATACGTAACGTACGATTCGAATTTTAAAAATTATATAAATAGTTCTTTGGATTTTTTTTATTTTTTATTTAGTCAAGAACATTCTATTATTAATGTTATCGGTATTACGATATTATCTTCATATTAATAACAAAAAGCGGTATTACTCTTGTTACAAGCTTTTATTTAATTTGTAATGTTTTTTAGTTTGGGTTATATCTTGAATTTTTTTACTATTACTTTATATTATTTTATGGTAAGAATAAAAAATTGTTGATATTAAGCTATATTGATACTTTCATCCTTTAATTTTATTTAAATTAATATTTTAGTTTGTTTCCTTTGTTATCAGAGATATTTCTTAACGGCAAGATTTCATAATAAAATATTTAAATTATTACTTAAGTAGTGTTAATTAATTTGAAACCCTTATGAATAAAAATAAATGCAATGTTATTTTAACAAATTACTTAAAATAACTATTAAAATACATTTATTATATTTTTTAAAATATTTAACACAAAACACCTTTTTTTACATACGAATGCTTTACTCTCTCTGTCTCTAAGGAATTGCTTCCAGCCAATCTAGAGTAATTAATATGAGTTTGTAATTACTTACGGCCTTACTTATAAACGTTACTTAACGGCTGTTAAGTTAAACACTGATTTTGCTCTTTCTTTCATTATGAATTTGACATTCGAAAGAAGAAGACAGAGCATTGTTTATATTAATTTTACTCGCTAAGCGTTTTTAAGTAAGGCTGTTAATATAAAATCAAAATAATAAGATAATATTTACATTTACTTTTTATAAATACTACGCAAGTGTTAATATTTAAAAAGTAAAAACATTTTACGATAATATAGTTAAATCATCATACTATTATATAAATAACATGCTAACGTGACTTTTTGAATACAAGTAGCATCGCGTTCTAGCACACAAAAATGCCCCGTGTATTTTCACAATGACTGCGTGTGGTCACGATTCGTATCTCCGATTAGAATCGAACCCCGGGCGATAATCGATTATTCGAATTATTCGGAAGCCTATCAGATAAAATTTATTGGTTATTAACGCCGTAGCTGCGTCTTAAGGGTAAGACGTGTGAAATGAAATTATCGATTATGACAGTGGTATTGTGCGGTTGACATTTCACGGTAATATATATAGCCACTTAAAAAAATCCAGCCAAGAATGAATGGCCTTATGTAGTAAAAGTAAGATGAGTGGTTCCGTTATTATTATTACTCCTTACTAAAGTACAACTAAGTTTATAAGTGTATATTGAAATAATATAATTATCGATAATAATTTTAAAACTAGAATTAAATTACATAATAATAACAGAAGAATATCGTATACAAAAATCCAACCTCTTTCATTTCATATTTTCAAACAAATCCTAAACACAAGATTGCTGTATTATTTTGGTAATAAAACCTTCGGAATCTCGATATAAGAAATGGGTAGATTTGGCAGAGCGTAAAAAAGTTACGACTCCCGTCCTCTTCATCAAAGAATTCCGGTAATGTGAAGCTGTGTCTAAGGGGACCAAAGGATAAGATAAGATATGTATTTTATATACAAATATTAAATACAAAATACATATCCTGACTTCGGAGTATACGTAATTAAAATAAAAAGAAAATAATCTAAATATACTTTATTCAAGTACACTTTTAAAAGACACTTTGAAATTCCAAACGTCCGGTTCGGAATGAAGATTATTGCAGCAAATTACTCAGTAGTTACTTTTTCCACCAATTTCCAATTAGATAGTTATTCCAATTGATCATTCATAGACTCACCATTATTACCATGACTAACAGATAGATGACAGCTTATCCAATCTTATCACTTTGTGTAGTACATGATAAACCGATGCAATATCGTTGTTACTCATATTTAAAATTACACGCCAAAAAAAAAACGTTTTAGGTTATTCAGACAATAACAATAACTGCGTAGAATCGTAAAGAAACGGGAGAAAATAATAAAAAAGGATAGTTTTACCGTTTTTTTTTTTATGGTGACGGGTGACAGGTGAGGCTTACATGGTTTATACCAACTACAGTAACTCTTGTTGTATTTTACGTCAAAACATGAATATACCACATAGTACCGTTTGTTTCATATCAAACTATTTTTGGTTTGTTCATTTTTATCTTGAGCTCGTGTTCATTCGTTATATTTGAGGCGTCAAAAATGGCGTGTTTTGTTCTACCCACAAATTAGCTTCTCAGTTATTTTTCTAAGTTTGACACAATTTACGATTTTTCCTATATTTTATTTAATGTTCATCATCTTAAGCTTGGTTTTAATTTAACTACGCTTCGATGATGATTAGATCACCTAAATCTTAATGAAGATTGCAGGTTCAAAATTTAGGCGTAATTTTTAATATAATATTTTAATGAATACAAATTATTGGTGTGGCGAGATAACCTAGAGTTAAAACGAATCTTAACCAAGAATTGTGGGTTCAAACCAGGGCAAGCACCACTGAGTTTTCATATGTTAATTATTGTTTAAATTCATCTCGTGCTTGAAGGTGAAGGAAAACATCGTGAGGAAACCTGCATTTGTCTAATTTCACTGAAATTCTGCCAATACATCCTGCATTGGAGCAGCGTGGTGGAATAAGCTCCAAAACCTTCTCCTCAAAAAAGGAGAGTAGGCCTTAGCCCAGCAGCGGGACATTCACAGGCTGTTACTAATGAATTCAAAATAGGAAAAATAATTCGTAATTATAAAGTAGATAAGTAAAAATGGTATCTGTACAAAATTGAAAAACAAAACCTCATTATAATGCGTTTAGCAATTTGTGAGTCAAAGATAAGGCCTTCATCTTTGCTTGCAGTTAAATTTATCTTATTTTTAGTTTTTTCGTAAAAAGTCACTTTTGTGATTTGAGTAATTAAGTTTTTATGTAACTATCTATAAAAGTATCACAATTTTTAACCAAGTATTTGATAACCTATTTTGCAACGGACCACCGACTGAGATTGCATAGCCGTGAAATACCCGAACCTTTTCATTCTATTTAAAATCAGCGTGAAATATTAATTATTTTCTTGGTTTTGTTATCTTACTGACTTGTACATTGCTTAATGTCTTGACAAATACTACGTGATCGACAATAATGAAAAATAATTTCAAATGCACTCTCCCGTGATACATATTTAACGGTACCTTGTGTACCAACTATGGGACACATGTCTGTAAGGAAATATACCAGACACGCTTAGATGAGATTAGCTTAGAAGAGTCGAGATGGCCTAGTGGTTAGAACGCGTAAATCTTAACCGATGATTGTGGGTTCAAACCCGGGCAAGTACCACTGAATTTTTATGTGCTTAGTTTGTGTTTATAATTGATATCGTACTTGACGGTGAAAGAAAACATCGTGAGGAAACCTGCGTGTGTCTAATTTCATTGAAATTCTGCCACATGTGTATTCTAACAATCCACATTGGAGCAGCGTGGTGTAATAAGCTCCAAACCTTCTCCTCAAAAGGGAGAGGAGGCCTTAGATCAACTGTACGCTTAGATGGATATAAATTAAATATTTATTATTATTATTATTTAAAAACTTGAATATAATCTCATGATATAATTATATGATTAAGTGGATACAGCACAATCCTTAATAGATCTTTACAGAAGACATTTCGGACATACATAATCGTTTCATGGAGATATAACAACTATTTATTCTTAACTTGTGTTTATATTTTATCACATTCTCGGCTCAATAAATCCGTGTGAAAATCATATTTATGTTCCACCACTCTCTGGTGTAACGTGCTGAATAACATTTTCTTTTCTCTTTAAATCTTTGCTATAATGTGTATGGGTGGCAATCACTTACCATCAGGTGGCCTACATGCACGCCCGCCAACCTATTTTATACAAAAACTTTGTTGGAAATATGCCTATAGAAGCACTTGACATAATTCAAATGTCATTGGAATTCGTCCAGCCGTTTTGGCAAGCTGATGTCAGAATAATAAGAACACTTGTTACGCAAAGCCAATATTTGCAAACCATCGGACTGCTACTAACGTATTTCACTAATAAACACTTATGTGATAAATACAAAATATTAAAGATTATATACCTGGCAAGTCCCTAAATGTTTTGAAGTATTCTATATTTGAAATTATCAGTGAAGTAAATTTTACATTTTATGATGAAAATTATTTTTAAATTGTTGCTAAATTGTAAAATTTAATTTCTGAGAATAAGAGTCTAGAAGACTATAAGTAGACACCAATCCATAAACAGTTATCAGAAATTCGCTTTCATCTTTCATAATCAAGTATTAATTCCACCAAGTTGTTTAAACATAAGCACAATAATTTAGACTATATTTTGGGTGACCATGACATTTACCCGCTATAAAAATCCTAATAACTCGAATTATTATTACAAATCAATTTATTTCTTTATTCATAATGAGAACATTTCTTTTACAAAACCTTAAATGTAAGGAACGTTATATTAATTTTCCTATTAATTAATAATATATTAAAGTTTTGTTAAAATTTTTATTTCAATTTTCTTTAATTGTTACAACGGATATATTAAAAATGTAGGTTTATATTATTATTAGTATTTAGGTATTTTCTATGCTCAATATTAGTTATGTATTAAATAAAATGTCGCTTCGACTATTAATTATTTTCCTTCTAAAGCAGCAAAATTAGTTGTAAAAGGATATAGATGCACATAATAGATTTGTTTTTCAATATAAAGGTATAAAATAGATTTTCTGACCGTAAAAAGTTAACCGGTGAAAAAATGATCCGTTCAACGTCATCGAAAAATTGGATTAGTTCAAATCCAGTTTAATCCGGTATGAACTAGTTTAGGTACACACAATGTTAAAACCATAAAGCCAAAGAAAGAATTACACGAACATTGCTTATGTTTATTGAACTAATTTTTAAGTACGAATGATTGAAATCTGCTATAGGTCAATCGATCGAGGCGGTAATGACAGATAAAAATATTCAAAGATGAAGATATGAAAGATTTAGGTTTCTCACGATGTTTCCTACGCATAGAAAGACTCAATGCTTGAATCAGTTCTAGGTTTGAACCAGTAATCCTAGGTTCAGTCTTTTTTTTTTAATATATAAGTTAGCGCTTGACTGTTATCACACCTGATGGAAAGTGATGATACAGTCTAAGATGAAGCGCGCTTGTCTAGAAGATGTCTATTCACTCTAGACTTGAAGGTACACATATTGTAGGTGGTAGGGAAAACGGAGGTCGGGAGGGTATTCCAGATCTTAGCGGTGCGTATCAGAAACGAGGAAGCAAATCGTTTCGTATGTGTCTTAGATACATCAACTCCGTACGGGTGCAGACCTTTACGAAGCCTCGCAGTTTTTTGGTAAAAAGGTGACGGAGGAACCAAATTAAATAGTTCCTGGGCACACTCTCCGAAATATATTCTGTAGAAAACCAATAGACAGGTAGCCTTACGACGCTAATATCTCGGTCTTCTTGGCACATATACCAAATATGAATAAAAAGTAAGAAAAAAAAAGATCTACATACGTCTTTATAAATTAAATGTACTTTACAGTGGAACATGAAAGTATTTCTTTTCTTATGTTTTATTAAAAAAATATTCATATTTTCTTTTTGCTGTTACCATGGTAACCAACGTATAATGTAACCTCTAAAGCATACCATCCTTACTAATTCAAAATGAGTTTGTTTGTTACGATTTCACGTATTAACTTATTTTGCATGCGCTTTGTCATGGGTAAAAAACGGACATATACATAACATGTGCCTACTCAAACTTGAGCGAAGCCACGGGTGGAAACTAGTTAATAAATAAGATACATATATATAAAATCATTTATATTTTTTAAATTGGAACTTTATTTTCACATAAAACCTTTTTGCTATTATAGTTATAAGTATTCTATCGCTATATTATAATCGAGTGAAAATCTAATATAAAATTTGTTAAATTTTGACGCAGTAATAAGTTATTCACTTGTTTGTTTGTCCGTTGTTATATTTGCTTAGGATGTAAATTAGTTAATTACGAAATAAGGTAAATGTTATCATATAAGTTTTACGTAATACAATTGTTTATAAAAGTGATTTTATAATTTATGCTATACGGGTAGTGGTTTGTAATTCTTTTTGCGGTCGCTCCGTATTTATTTTGTATGGACATACATAACCACCGAGATGTAGCCGAGATGGCCCATTGGTTAGAACGCGTGAATCTTAACCGATGATCGTGGGTTCAAACCCGGGCAAACATGTGTATTCTACCAAATTATGCCACATGTATATTCTACCAATCCGCATTGGAATAGCGTGGTGAAATAAGCCCCAAACCTTCTCCTCAAAAGGGGAGAGGAGGCCTTAGCCCAACAGTGGGACACTAACAGGCTGTTACTGTATACATAACTACGTATTTTATTTAGTAGAACAGGTCTCTTGTTTAATAGTTTTTTTTTTCTACATTTTGGTCGAAAGTTTTACTTACGATTGCGTTTTTTTTCAAACTATAGAAATATAAACAAACTTAAGTACGTTGTTAGTTATAAGAGTAATGTGATACCATAAGTATCCCACTGCTGGGCCAAATCCCCTTCTTTTCAAGAAAAAATTTAGAACTTTTTCCACCACGCTGCTTCAATACGGATAAATAGATAGATGATATTAACCCCTTGAGAACTAAGATGTTGTGTCCCTTATGCCTGTAATTACGGCGGCCTACTCACCCTTCCAACCGGAACACAACAATTCAATTACTGTTTGACGGTAGAATATGTTTGGAATGTACATTTTAAAAAAAGTTGTACGGACTGTTAATTTGCTTCTTTCGTAAAGTTCCGAACGTAATAACATTTTGATATTTGACACTAAATAATTATAAAACGGATGCCGTTAATATTCTATACTGAATTGAAAAATAAATTTAGCTTAAACAATAATTTTGCCGTCCTTTTGTTTAAATTTCGCACAACTTGTAATGAAACGGAACACAATTTATTCATAATGTTGATGCATTACCAAGCGTTTAGCGTATGCCTTTATAAAATGCGTTCAAAATCGTGTGCGAGTTTTAGCTACCTGAATAGCGTTGAAAATTAAATTAAAGTGAATTTTGCTCTCGATTATGTGTTCTCATAAAACATAGTCACGTCACGTCTGTCTGTCTAAACTGGTTTCACCAAACTAAGGAGTGATACATGAGGAAAGTAAATTGGCTGAAATATGACGATGATTGTTGAAGATGTCAATAAATCAAGGGGACTAAGCTTTGGCGTGCGTCGCATAAACCATTAAAGTTATCTTACGATATAAACGTTTTTTGTAGAGAATTATTCTACCCGTACTAGCCCGGGACAGGTAGCTAGCGACTTTAAAACATGCGTTCAAAATAATGCACGAGTTTTAGCTACCTGAATAGCTTTGAAAATTAAATTAAAGTGAATTTTCCTCTCGATTATACTCTATAAAACCTCTTTTGAAACGTAAAATGGAACGCAATTGGGCACGAGGCTTTCCCTACACGTTCGAGTCTCGTTAGCTTTAAAACTTGGAGAGGATTTTAGAAATACACTGTTTGGCGAAACGTTCCAAATATCGTTGCTGCTATAAGATATTTAGGCGAATTAAAAAAATCCGACAATTTAGACTGATAGATAAAGACTGATCATTTGCCGTACCTACATTGAATATACGACTTAGCAATACATAGCTATTACTTTTAATTTAAATAAAGAATTTCAATCACTTTCGAAATAATATAGCTAAAATAGAATAACATTTTCTATGCAATAAACAAGGTTCACGATCTACCAAGTCTCAATTATATACCTATGTTTTTGTTCTGTATATAAATTCCAGGCATCTGTTATTGAACTAATAAATATATAATTTGTATTGCTGCATTGTGATGGGTGAGTTAGTCCGTAAAATACATGAATAAGGGATTACTTTTATATCTTAGTTCCCATTGTTTGTGGCGCATAGACAACTGGCAATTTGCGATAGTTGTTAGCACTTAGGGTAAGTGTTTTATATAATATAGGTAGGTGGACGAGCAGGTGGGCTACCATTCCTTACATCACCAATGTGGCTATGATAGGGTTTTGTAAAGTCCATTTTTGTAGGTACAGTCTACTCATAACCATGTTCCGGTGTAAAGGATGAGTAAGCCAGTGCACATGCACGAGAGACATAGTATTTTACTTGTCAAAGTTGGTGGTGCATTAAAGATATAAGGAATGGTTAATATTTGTTACAGCGCCACTGTTTTTGTAAGGGTAATGGTAATAAGGTAGTGAGCACTTCTCATTAGGTGGCTGATTTGCCCATCAACCTATATTTTATTAAAAAAAATATATTAAATAAATTTAAAAGAAAATCACTGACACCGTTTTCAAATCAACAAATATTTACTTCACGCTTTTATCGTCTATAATTTTTATTTCAACTTATTAAATTGAACCAGATCAAAATTCAATCGATAATATTATGGTCATATATTATAATCTGAACACAATGCGGTACGCTGAGGCGAGGTTGCGGTGAGGTCAATCGCGACCTCTGAGGTATATTGTTGTTAGGTATTATTTATTGCGTTTCTGTAACGCCTTGTTGGGTGTAGGTGAGAGTTTTGAACGGTTCAAGGGTTATAAGCTTCAAGTGGGAGTGAACCTTTGATATTTTGAAGCAAACACGCTGCTCCCAACTTGAATAGGGTTTGAAGATCAACGTCATACTTACGACAAGAATTTCGTTTTAGGCAAAGCATTCGATATTTCAAAATATGTGAGTTCGATATTTTCTTAGAATTATGTATAATATTGGACATAAACAAAAGACAATCTATCAGTTTGAAAGCCGAATGTAAGATTCAAAACAGTGGTGAGTGAAATAATAAATGTAGAAATATTAATATAATTTCACCATGACATAAAATAAACCACTAAAATTTTAATTTTTAGGTTTCCACACTTTCATTTCCAAAAAAGTCGAGATGGCCTAGTGGTTAAAACACGTGAATCTTGATGATCGTAGGTTCAAACCCGGGTAAGCATCACTGAATTTTCATGTGCTTAATTTGAGTTTATAATTTATCTCGTGCTTGACGGTAAAGGAAAACATCGTGAGGAAATCCGCATGAGTCTAATTTCGCTGACATTCTGCCACATGTGTATTCGATCAACCCGCATAGAAGGAACGTGGTGGAATAATCTCCGAACCTTCTCCTCAAACAAGGAAAGGAGACCTTAGCTCAGCAGTGGGACATTCAAAGGCTGTTACTGATGATGCCTGATACTTTCATTGAAAGATTGGAAAATTGTATTGCATTGATTTTCGATGTTTATATGTCCGTTTAACTCTTTTCTGCTTTTTAACTCTGAATATCCTAGACGGTGAAAGAAACTACAGCAATAAGGTGTAATTAAAAAAATATAAAATGAATACAACTTTGATATATATATATATATACATTTAAATACATGATTATCAATCAAAAAGCCCTTAATATCTGAAACTACTTTATTTGAATTTTAACAAAACAATTTCACTCAGCCACTAATAAAAAAAAAACGAATTCTTTAATTATTTAAAAAAAACCTTCGGAATGGAGAGGTCATTCGAGTCCGACTCGCCCTGTACCGGCTTTTAATAAAAACACTGGCACATCCCGTCTTCAAAACGAATGCAAAATTTATTGCATCGTTTCAAATTCAACTAAAGTCAACATTAAATTTTATGAAATAAGAAAATATTTAGCCGCTGAATACATAACATTAAAATAGTCTCTGAAATCACATTAGCAATTTTGTTTGAGAAAGAGCACTCAAAGCCGTGGACCGGTAAACTAGTTATGAATATTCATTATTTACTCCTATAGGCCCGTCCCGAAACGAAATTAATCTAAAGATAGAAATATACAAAGCTGTCAGAGTGGAAGTTATTAAATGGGTTAAAAGTACTTTTAAAAAAAATAAAAAATATATAAGCAATACTATGTCCAATGTGTAATAATAGTAATAATATGATGGGACATTATTCACACACGGTCATCTGATCCCAAGCTAAGCAGAGATTGTAGTATGGAAACCAAACAACTGATATACTACATATACTTCTTTTCTTTTGTAAATACATACTTATATAGATAATTACACCCAAACTCAGGACAAACTGACATGTTTATGCACACAAATGTTTGTCCTGGGTGGGAATCGAAACCACAACCTTCGGTGTGAAAGACAAGTATCTATCAACCACGCCAATCAGCCCGTCATGTGTGTTTTATTTTAATGTGAATCATTTTATGGCACCTCGGGGTGGAGGGGGGGATAAGACCGACACGGTTGCCGTGTCAAGCGTCATGACTTATGCCGTCGTGAGATCTCTCAATCGCCGCTCTAGGGTCCCTTGTGCTACATACGTACTTCGTTGTTATGTATTATTATTAGCAAGAAATATATATATAACAACAACAAACAATTTTTAATAAAATTCTATGTTTTTTTTTTTAATTTACTCCATATTTATGTAAAGGTTTTCTTTAATTACAAATTCATTCAAATCTACATTCTCATTTCATCCCTTGACATATACATTTTTCATAAAATCACAATTTTTGAGCTAATAAATATACCATTCAAACTGGAATAGCTCTATATGGTTAACCAGTATTATAACCTTTAAAAGCTAACGGTTAACGGGTCACCTAGTCCCCGTGAGTCGTAGGTTCGATCCTTGATCTATTATCCTACTTCAACCCACTCAAAGCGACTACTAATCCTTCGACAATGATAATAATTTTAAAAGTAAAATTTCTTCTGATGCTAGAAATTCAAATTTGAAATGAAAGTGAGTTTGTTTGTTTATTACATACGAATCACGTCTTAACTCAATCAATCACCGTAAAATTTTACATTCACGTTGTCAGGGGTATATAAAGTACATACGGTACCTAACAGCTGACCCCGTACATAGGTTGGCGTAACCGTAGGTGAAATATAGTTAAATATAATCCTGTAAAACAACGATTCAAAAGTGGTTATATAAGGATACTTGAATAAGCTATATATTGTTTTGCTTGTATACTAAGTTTTTATTTAAACACTTATTGAAACGTAATTTTCTTTATTATGTATTCTAATAATACTTTAATATTTAATTACTTTCATCGATTAATCGTTTCAAAATAGAATATATATTAAAACATTAACGGTACCGTGGAATTACGGGACATAGAGCAATGATCACTAATCCATCGTGAAACCCCATCACGTTTGGAAGGTGTCCCTAATCTTTGTTTACAGTGACTCCAATTAACTCGATCAGTAATTGTGCCACGCGATGACCCCATGTTTGTACTGGACAACAATAATCATACGATGCCCCTAATGGTAGATAGGAAGCGCGAATTCAATGGAATTACCCGGCAATGGGGTATTTAACGTAACTTGAAATTACTGACGTCAGGGAATCGTGGTGACATCCAGAGTAATTGCTCGTGTTAAATTAATGGTTTGTCTACAATTTTCATTTGTAATCGTGTGTTTTTGATTCGTTTTATGAAAATTGTAATGTATGTTTTTAATTAAGAATAGAATCACCTGCCGTATTTTAAAAGTATTAAATTCCTTCATCCTTTATGATATGAAATAAAATTATTATCCCTTACAAAAATTTACTCAAGACAAATTAGGTATTCCAGACTCGACGAATTAACTAAATAATTAAATTATATATATGTAAAAAAAAAACAAAAAAATTAAACAAAAAAAAAACAAATTTAAGCACTTACATTTACTAACATTGTTTTCTTTTACAAGTAAAAAGTAAACAATGTATATATGTTAATCACCATGACATATTTGTGGATATCAGAGCGTTAAGAATGAGTGTGAAAAATGTTGTTAATATTAAAAATATGAGACTCGGTCAAAGGATATGATTTAAAGAGATCAAAGCAGGCGCCGTCACAAATGAGGTTCTCTCGTGACTCTTGTACGATTTACTCGTATCAACGAAAAAAAGCTTCCGTCAAAGTTCCTTTCAAGCTTTTATTCGGGGGTAAATTTTCGTCATATCAGTTCCAAGATCAGCATGTCGATTGATGACAAACCATTTTCCGAAGCGTGTGTACTTGAAACAGGTCGTGTAAGTTGTCAAAAGCCTAACGATATTCACCTTTCTAAGAAATTTTTAGATTAAAGACAAGGATGTTTTCCTTTGTTTTGTTATCATATGTTGCTTATTGTTGAAACTATTTCCAATCACAACAATGTTTAACGATGAATTTAAAAAATATTTTTCACAAGCATTTCGATTATTTAGATTTAATAATAATAATAACAATTTATGAGATAATTTATATTTTATCTTTTAACATAGGTTTGTATATGAAATGTTTCTTATAAAATCATAAATTAAAATAGTAATTTATTCTAGAAATACCACTTCATATAATTTTGTACAAAATAGGAACATTCCTAAGCTTCCGATATCATTTAATCGTTTGACCACAAGTCATCCCATCGCAATTACTTTATGAACAAACCCATATTTGTCGAAAACCAATTAGAGGACACGAGTAAACAGTCCGGCTAATGTTTAAGGGTAATTATTGATAGGCAACACCAAACTCCATCAAATGAACTATTCGACTTAAACAAAACGTTAATTACAATATTCCCTGAACTCATAACGATTATATTGGACTAGAATAGTTAAAAGTCGATTCAGTTGTATAAAAACGAAATGCATTTGAAGATTTTAATCAATGGACAATTTCAAATTAAATGGTATCGCAATTTAAAATTAATTTTGTTGTTGTGTTGGGTTCGTTTTGTACCGCGTACATTTAAATGTTTTGTTTAGAACGAAACCGACAATTATTCTTTGCATAAAAAATATTTTTTTACATTTAACTTATTTACAAAGATTATTAAGCCACTTATATAATTTTATAGATCTCGAATAATATAGAAAAATCAATGATTAATACTACGCAACCGAATAGGTTTTATGAATATATATTAGTTATTAAATTATGCTTCAGACAAAAATAATTTTATTAGAAAATATTATTTGGAAATTCTTATGGAAAATTAATAACTAGCCGTTTTCTTATTACGTTCAAGACCCTTTCTGATAAGAGAGGTTTAGGCCGTAACCAAAATTTCGCAAAAGGTTGTATGATGAGTAATTGCCCTAAAATGTCGCATTAAAAAGACGAATAACTACATTAGAATTTTTCCGTGGTCGCCTACGATAGCGTCTGTTGCCATAAAGTATTAAATATTATGAAAAAAAAATGTGGTAATAATTTTTGTTTTAGTAGTGGTAGGGATTTGTGCAAGCTCGTCTGGGTAGGTACCACGCACTCAGATATTCTACCGCAAAACAGCAGTACTTGCTATTGTTCCGGTTTGAAGGGTGAGTGAGCCAGTGTAATTACAGGTACAAGAGACATAACATCTTAGTTCCCAAGGATGGTGGTACATTGGCGATGTAAGCGATGGTTAACATTTCTGACAATGCCAATGTCTGTGGGCGTTGGTGAACACTTACCATCAGGTGGCCCACATGCTCGCACGCCTATATATATTATAAATAAAATTAAAATGTTGAATGAGTTAGTGTGTGTTTATTTGTGCGCTGCAATCGTTTTTTTTTTTATTTATTACTAGTGATCGAGGCACAAAATAAACATACATACACAAACGAATAAAATCAGTATATGTTTGGACGGTCTTCCTAAGGGACGGACAGCTTTTTTATTGAAAGTACGTAAATAGACACGGGTCACTCAAAATGTTAACTATCATTTCACCAATGCGTCATCAACCTGAGTAACTAAGTTTCTTGTTCCTTTATATAGACTAACTCACTCCCCCTTCAAACTGAAACACAACAATACTAACTATTGCTGTTTGGTGGTAGAATTTGAGTTGACTGGGTCGAATCTACCAAGACGGGCTTGTATAAAGCCACCAAGATAAGATATCAGTTTAAGCACCTAGACGTATTATAACACAAATATACATATGTATGACATAACAGTAGTACAGTAACAGCCTGTTAATGTCCCACTGCTGGGCTAAGGCCTCCTCTCCCTTTTTGAGGAGAAGGTTTGGAGCTTATTCCACATCACTGCTCCATTGCGGGTTGGTAGAATACACATGTGGCAGAATTTCAATGAAATTAGACACATGTAGGTTTCGTCACGATGTTTTCCTTCACCGTCAAGCACGAGATGAATTATAAACACAAATTAAGCATATAAAAATTCAGCGGTGCTTACCTGGGTCTGAACACACGATCATCGGTTAAGATTCACGCGTTCTAACCACTAAGCCATCTCGACATATATTGTATATATTAATAATATACCGACAAGTTGTTACTTTGCCAATCCGTTTTCTGGTTATGACCTACGTTCGTCATTTGTGCCTAATTCAAAAACTATCGTATCATATATATATATTAAAAATATATATATATATATTAAAAACAACCTTTTTAGCTCACTAAATCACATATATGTATATATAACAAAAATGAAATACACAAACACCTGTACCGACTTGAAAATTTGGATTGGCAGTAATTAAAATAATTTAATAGAACATAACAACGATATAATGGTATTATATATTTGCCGTTTCCGATCCAATTCTACATTGATTTCGTACGCAATTTTTTCGCATAAATGTTTAATCCAATTATATGGGACGATCAAACGGTCATTGCTCTGAATTTTTGCTGATATTGTTACTTTTATAACGATCTGTTTTATTTTATTTTAAATTCGATAAAATATTTGAATATTAACAAGGTGATAAAGTCGATCGATGTTCTTATATTAAAAAAATAAATAATTGATTAATTATAACATATTTTATTTTAACATGGATCGTAATAGACGATTGAATTCAGATAAGCACCATTGTCTTTTAAAAATATTATCGTAAAAAAAACCTACGCGTGGGATGGAATTCTGCCTCATGTGTGTCCACCAACTCGCGTCGAGTAACGTGATCAAATAAATTTTAAACATCTTCAAGAGGTAAGGAGGTATCTGCCTACTAGATAAATTTAACACAACTAGTTAAAAATAAACTATAGTGAGTATGTTTGTTTGGATATTTGTCGAAGCCCATTCGAACAGCTAGATTTCTACTGACTGTATCACGGCGAGTGGTCTGAGGAATCTCTCCCTAATGCCTTCCTTCATAAGTCTAAGCATGCTGACTCTCGACGTCACCATCTAACTGTGACATCAATTCCATCGCGTACAAAGAAATTTGGCAACTCCTTTCTTTGTCGCACTTCCAAAAAATTGGAATTCTTTACCAACTCACTTTCTTTAGCCCTCCTCTTACAACCCGGATTCATTCAAACGAGGCGTGAAGAGGCATGTACTCCGCTGGTGATGCAAAGCAAAATCGCCATGCTGGGGATTGACGTTCGCTGCGACCTTAGTCCAAGGGATTACATCGAGGCTGTTATAAAAACAGCTTCACGGAAACTCGGAGTTCTGAACAAGGTGCGGCGCGTTTTCACGCCACAACAACTGTGCCTGCTGTACAAAACACAGGTACGGTCTTGCGTGGAATATTGCTCGCACCTTTGGGATGGCTCCGCTAAGTACCTACTTGAGGCCTTGGACCAGTTGCAGCGACGTGCCGTACGCATTATTGGCGACGTAAAGGTCACAAACACCCTTGAGCCTTTACAATTGCGTCGTGAGATAGCAGCACTGAGCGCTTTCTATCGACTGTATCACGGCGAGTGCTCTGAGGAATTATTCTCTCTAATTCCTGCTTCCCCCTTCCTTCTTAAGTCCACGCGAGCTGGTTTTCGATGTCACCGCCTAACTGTGACATCAATTCCATCGCGAACAAAGAAATTTGGCAACTCCTTTCTTTGTCGCACTTCCAAAAAATGGAATTCCTTACCAGCTCACGTATTCCCCTCCTCTTACAACCCGGGTTCCTTCAAACGAGGCGTGAAGAGGCATCTTGCGGGCCGGCAAGGCGAAGGCGGCTAGTGCAGAACGTTTTTCCCGTCTGTACTGGCCGTCGTCGCGTTTGGACTCTACTACCACTTACCATCAGGTGGAGTAGAGTCATTTGCCCTCCCAGCGATATAAAAAAAAAAAAAAAAAAATCTTGCGGGACGGCAAGGTGGGGGCGGCTAGTGCAGAACATTCTTCCCAACTGTACTTGCCGTCGTCGCGTTTGGACCACTTACCATCAGGTGGAGTAGTCATTTGCCTTCCCGGCAAATATATTTAAAAAAAAATGGAATGTTATAAAATTTAACAATGGATGGATTATGGAAATAGAACTTTTTATGTATAATCATTGTTTATAAAATATTTTGTATTATTATTTAAATATCACTTTTCGATTTACATTCAGCAAAGTTAAACTATATTTAAATACATGTTTGTTGATTATTTATTTTGGAATAAAATGAATGAGTTTTTTTGAAACCTATCTCTTAGAATTTCTGGAGTTTGACCTAAAATTTTCGTACAATTAATAATTTAAACAGTTTGAAGCATTAACATAACCTACACATTTTCAGTAAAAGATAAATATTGACATTATTACTCAATGTGTATAATGTATTTCGATCTAAGTGCTTATGGGTGTACACTAAACACGATCACTTAGGCGAGGTACCTCAGAGAGCTATAATTCTCTCTAGGCCAGAAATTATCTTAACCCAATACGTACTAGATTATTCAGAAACGAAGAGGTCAGAGATATAGCTATGAATAAAAAGTAAGTTCAGTAAAAAGTTCATTGAAAAAAAATAGGATAAAAGGCTTTTACACCAGTGGAACATTTAAAAGTTTTACGTTTTGTCTTAATTTTTCTATTTTCAACACATCCTAGTTACATCATTTGTAAATAAACTAAATTACTTGAACTGTTATTTCAGTTCGCAAAATATCAACTTTGATGTTTCTTCTGGCTCATCATTCAAATATAAATTAAAAAACATGAACAGGAAACCAATTCTGCTAACAAATTATTATATCGAAATCGAAACGAAGCATTATCGTTGCTGCTTATCAATTTTCCTATTCTTTAATTTAACGATATACCATTGATGTTAAAATTTACACTTAAGTTTGGTTTTGACATTACGGTATATTATAACGTCATATCGGTTTGCTTCAGATCCGAATAGACATAGAATAGTCAAAGTTGGACTGAAATTGAATCGGGAACGTGTCGTAATCTTTATACATTAGTAAATAATCTTTATAAATTAGTCGCACTAGACATACTGGGGCTCAATCCCAGTATGCCAACTTTTATTTACTTATTCGACAGCGTTGACTCCGATTATTGTCACAAGCTGTTTTCATTAAATACTATCTTGTTAACGTCAACGCTATCGAATAAGTAAAAAAGCATTAAGCACACTGATTTGTTTAATTTATAAACATGCGAGTAAAAACAATTACGTCATATATTATAAATTTAAATTTAAAAACAATGAAAATATTCAAATTTTCTATCAATCCCCGTATCTCGTAATCAATTTCACAATACGCGATTCAATATTTTTTTTCAATAACCGGAAATTTGAAAATCATAAAACACGACACATCATCAATTATTTTGCGCGTCGAACGAATATCTACAGTCGACATTTTAGTTAACATTCACGTATTCAAATGTATGCATACAAATATAATATCTAAGCTAAAACATTTAGGTCCAATATCGCTTGCATTTTACAAACCTGTGGTAACATGGTGTGGTTCAGTACATGTGTTATAGACAAGATCATTAACAGGGATTCGGACGTCGCGCGGCGTTGTCACTAATTTGTATTGGGTGAGTGACAGACGGACAAACGGACTGATTGACAGGCCTTCATTAGTGAGTTTATTTGCTTAGTGAGATACTGTTTTTATGCGTACAATGCGTTTGATAGACAACCGTATAATGCAATCGTCAAAATTAATATACGTTTATGCTTTAGTGTCAAAATTGTTTTATGAGACAGACGTCCTGCATAGCAATTTTGATTCAGATTATAGAATATTTGGATTCAATACCTATTAGTAATAAAAAATAATCTCTAATTAAAAAACTATAATTTAATTAATTATACGTAATTTTAATTGTTATTAGCAAGGCAGACGACAACATCTGCTATGAGATGTTACAATAAAAGGCAACTATGGGATCTAAGTAACACCATTCGTGTCAGTAATACACTGGGGGCCTGTTTCCGTTTCCAGGGAACCAATATCAGTCCATGAGGTATTTTGCCAATGTTAGAACTAATTAAATATGTTCATTTGCTGTACACATATCACGCGATTTAAAAAACGAATGAAATGAACATGTATTTTTTGATGGTATAAATTCCATAGAGCACTCAATGGAGCTGTAATTGCAACTGATTCTAAATAATTTAACATACCTCTTTTATAAAATTGAATACAGCGTATCTAAAATCGATACAGAAATAAATTTTATATTTAAAATTGCATATTGAAAATAACATTCATTACTCGGAATTGATTTTTTTTTCAATGCAACTACAAATTCAATGACAGGATTACAAATTTTGTATTTTTTTTTAATAAGTCAGCTTTCCAAAAATTAAAAATTTACAACTATAATTTTATAATATTACTTTTTTGAAATTTGAAATTTTGCAAACAGCTACCAACTTTGTGATTGGAAACGCACAGCTTAGTACAGTTAGGACAGTAGCATTTAACAGTCCGAAAATATCCCACGGCTGGGGAAGCAACGTATTAATCAGAATTTTATTCAATATATGGTTTGATTTTACCACCACTTACAAAATTGATTGTAAACTTAATTATATAATTGAAAATCTAATCTTGCTCTATCTACTGAATCTCCATTCTATCAAACTACTTTGTCATGTTTAAGACTTATTATTATTAACTATTTATTAATGACACGGCGAATCAACTAAAATACAATACAAAAACTACAAATTACAAAATTATTTTGTATATATCTACGCCCTAATTAAAGACGAAGGTTGATTTTTAAAAGTCATAAGATACTGAATAACACATATACTATTCTAGTATTTACCCGCGGCTTCATCCACATATTAGGTAAAGGGGGATAGTTTCTGTAGGGGGGAGAGGTTCCCCTGAGGAGAGCGCCGCTGAGCCACGAGCGGAGCAAAGCACGGGAGAGGCCGCGGATGCGTTATATCAACACGATCCCGCAGCCTCTCCAATCCGTGCCCAGGACGGCCATCGCAGTGGTTTTAGTGGGTAAGAATCCCACATAACCCAGTCCCCCCCCCAATAGGAGCTGGGTATATTTCTGAAGGTTTCCACTCGTGAAAAAAAGGGGGGGAGAGGTTGTTATAAAAAGTAGCCTTCTTCGAGGTTCAAGCTTGCTACATTCCAAATTGGTTTAGTGTTCTAGCCGTGAAAGCCTAACAGACAAAGTTACTTTCGCATTTATAATAATAGTATTAATTTACGTCATTTTTGCCAAATAACAATTATTGTCAGAATAAATAATCTAGTATAACTGCAAGCTTAACGAGATTCGTTATGTAATTAGAACGATTTACGTCCATAGCGGCAAATAATTAGTTCAATTTTTCAAGCAATCATAATTGCTATTGCGTTTTATTTAATACAAATGTTTAGCTTATAGTACAGTAACAGCCTGTTAATATCCCACTGCTGGGCTAAGCCGTTTCTAACTTTTTGAGGATAAGGTTTAGCTTGGCTTTGCAAATAAACAGAACAATATCACACTGATTAAAATTTTACGGCGATTTATATATTTAATCTGTGGCATAGTTTTAGGCACTTAAATAAATAATTTTCAATTACAGATCTGCACGGAATTTAAATACATGCCGCATCGTCACTGCAGCCCGAACTCAGCGGTTGACACACAAACAATCTTGATTGACGTCGGCTGATTAGCGAACGGACGGACAACATAAAGCCGAAATACATGAACGTTTATTTTAAATACAATCACAAAACTGGGAAAAGAAAACAAATACGACGATGATGGCAAAAACTTTGAGACTTACAAATATATAAGAGCTATAAATATTTAGAAACAAAACTATCCTACATCAATTGAAGCTGCAGTTTGTTTAAATACATAAAAATTGTATGTTTATCAAAAATATGATTCATATATTACAAGTATATAAAGGCTTTGAGCAAATTTGTCTAAATAAATAACACCAACTTATCAAATTCACTTCCTAAACTAATGATCTTTATAACAGCGTTCCGGATTGAGACTGAAAGAGTAATGAAAGACACAAATGATCTCTTTAAATTTCATAATAAACTTACGAACAAAAAAGGACGATACAAATACACCATTATAATATAAATGTCGAGTTTATATAAACTAATTAAAATCAACAAAACTGCTGGCGAACTCAGACTATACAGAGAGTCACATTTAATTCTATTTCCAGTCTAGACTATAATTTTAAATAATTTCTCTGAGTAATATAGAATTTGTACTTGGAGTTGGAATAATATTTACATAATATTGTTTGTTGTTAGAATTTCGTCTTTATGGCAGTAAGACTATTTAAGTTTCAGCTGCGTTATCGGGTCCAGACGGGTTAAGTCTGTTAAAAACAGCTAAGGCAAATATTTAGATTCAGCAAGATCTCGTCTAAAGTCTTTGTCGTCAAGAGCTGAAACGTTTTCTTACCTTATATTACATTATATAACGCGAAGGCTTATTTAATTGCGCAATAAACTAAAAAGGTGTTCCTTTTTTGAATTAATTAATATTAAAACTAATTTATTATTATTATTATTAATATATTTATAAAATAGCAGTTGAAGAGAAATCAGAAGTTTCAAAGTATTACATAGTTTCGTTGTTGATTATAGATTTATTTATATATGCAATTGATGTTTATTTTTGTTTATATCCTACGCTTTTATGAAACATCCGAGAACTTTGTAGTTTTTGTTGGTACTTGAGGAGAGGGTCTTGTGCCGGATTATTATTACACAAAAAAATCATCATAATCTCTTCATTATAATAATAGTAAATTATGAAAAACTCACTAACCCTGAATCGAACTAAATATGAATAACTCGACGTCAACGCTTAACAAATAATACTTGTACATAATTCTAATTAAATGATTTCACCAATATAGCAATTCATCTTTAACAATTTCTTACAATGTATTGAATGTTGTTTCTAAACCTTTGCCTAAACTCCGCTTTAAACATTTAATACTAATTAATAGACGCATGTGACCACATCCCATTAGAGCTGAGCGTTCAAAGGAAAATCGATATAGAAGGATCTACAAATGAAGTGGACAAATCGGTTCGTTAGTGCGGTGATTATCACAGAATTAATTAGTTTGCTGCAAATTGGCGCTAAGCTATCATATTTAATAATTCCCCCTTTAGTTGCTTTGTTTAGTTTGAATGTTGCAACGATCCTTACGGAACTTGTATTACGTTTTCTGTTATATCATTATTTAGTAGTTAGTTAGTAACAGGCTGTAAATGTCCCACTGCTGGACTAAGGCCTCCTCTCCCTTTTTGAGGAGAAGGTATATCATTATTCATCCTTAGAGAAAGGTTTTCTATGTGTGTCGGTATCGGAACGAACTTAGACAAGAGCAAGGTTATGTGCAACAGACAAGTCGTGCTGGGGTCGATCTACGTCGGAGGGAAACTCTTCGAAGTTGTTGGTGAAGATACTTAAGTCATACGGCTCGGTAGGAACAACTTGGAGAGGGAAGCCGATCAAAGAATTAGCTTCCGATGGCAGTATTTGGCATCTACGTCAAGTCTTTACATCGCCTATACCTCAAATTTTAAAAACGAAAGTTTTTAACCAGTGTGTCTTGCCTGCCATGATACTCGAAGTATCTTTAGTTTTCTTTTATTTTTGGTTTCTATGAACTTGATGTTTAAAAAATGTATCATGAGTCTAATAATGATTTATTTAATCTTTATTTATACATGGTATCAGCGGGTATTAAGGCCTACCGAATTTATTCGTAGACCTTATTAACCACCCTCCTTTTAGTACAAACATTTGTCTCTTTTAACAGTTTATTTTATTAGTTTTTTCAGAATGTTAGAAATGTAAACAAGTAATTATAAATTTGACGAGCCGGTTGGCGTGGTTGGTTGGGTACAAGCCTTTCGCACCGCAGATCGTGATCTCAACTCCCACCTAGGGCAAACATTTGTGTGCATGTCTGTTTGTTTTGATTCTGGTTGAAATTATCTATATAAGTATGTATTTACAAAAGAAAAGTAGTATATACTACATATATATCAGTTGTATGATTTCCATACTATGAGCTCTGCTTAGTTTGGGATCGGATAGCCTTGTGTGAACAATGTCCCTATTATATTATAACTGCGTGCTAATTGGTGTAACTACAAACGCGATGCCTCCCAAGCAAGCATCGTGGTATGAAAATGATTTGGCATCATGAGTGGTATCACGAGGAGTGCTTCGGCTTGTCACCGGCTGATACAGATGATTTTAAGTGCCTCGACGCCTGTTAACCAAAGATGTTTTTCCTTATTCTCAAGACTTTAAGCATAATTAGTGTATCCTATTATTATAGATCTCATTTACTAAATGTACTGTATTTAGATTATTTAATTATGTTAAAATTTTAGGCCTTATTACCCTACCGTATAATAAGGCCTAATAACAAGATTTTTAAAAATGTTTAATTTTGTTATTGTTTACTTAAGTAGTTGATTTACAACTTTATTAAACATTAAAATTAGTTGATTTTGATTATCAGTTTTTAATTTATTTCAAATCTCCCTTAGGTAGGATACACCGGATAGCGAGGCGGGAGGTGACACCCTCCTGCCATGAGTGAGGTGTGCCTTCGGACACAGCGTGCCACACTCTGATGGAGTGTGCCGCTTGGGGACCTCAGCGCCTGTCCCTGGCGGCCTTAGTCGGTGAAGATCTCTCGCTGCCGAGTGTGATAAACGCCATGCTTGGTAGCGAGAGGTGCTGGTTGGAGACGGTCTCCTTCTGCGAAAATGTCATGTCGCAGAAGAAGGCAGCGGAGCGGGAGCGTGAAGAGAGGGCCTCCGTTGACTCGCTTCGCCGAATAAGACCGGGGAGAAGGCGTCGGTGCTATGCGCATCTTCTCCTCCCGCCGTAAGTGTTGCCGGGGTTAGGGGGTCTTTGTACCCTGAGAACCCCCTAGGATTTAAAGGCCTGCAGAGGCGGGCCAACCGTCGGGGCATCACGGTAGTATGCGCAAGCAATCCCGTGACGCCCCTCGAAAAGGCGGTGTGGGTACCGCTGGTCTTTTAGTGGGTATTCCGGCGCATGCTCGGCGCCGGCGGTTTCCACATACCCCCTCCCCCCCACTTCAAGTGGGGGAAACGCGTAAACGCGTTTTTCCAGCGAAACAAAAAAAAGGCCTTAACACCCACTTACCTTATATTTTATTATTTTTATTTTTCAATTTTTCAACACAAAAATGGCTGTGTTATATCTATATATATTTCAGAAATCTAAAAATTTAACATATTTGTATTTGTTATAATTTTGTGTTTCCCTTTCAACTGTGTTGACATAAAAAGCTATATCATAAAAAATATTCAACATGTTATATGGCCTATATCCATTATGAAATTTAATCAAAGTCATAATATGAAAATATTATACCATTCGGATTATTAGCTTTTGCACGAATATCCGAACAAAAATGAACAAAGTTACTATTATATAATAATAATATATTTTGTGAACGTAAATACTTTATAGTATAATTTCAAATTGGAAAGAATTTGATGAATGAAACCAAAGACTGTTAGTGTACTGGCAAAGTTACTAATATCATTTTAGGAAGGGTGACCACCAGAACATAGAAGAGAGAAGTCCCGTGGAGTAAGAAGTATCTACTCAATCTAAGAATAGGGCTATCCTATTGTTTAATTAAAGTAACAGCCTGTGAATATCCCATTGCTAGGCTAAAGCCTTTTTTTAAAGAGAAGGTCTGTAGCTTATTCGCGAGACGAATTGTAAACACAAATTAAGAACATGAAAATTCAGTACGGCTTGCCCGGGTGTGAACCCACGACCATCGGTTAAGAATCACGCATTTTAACCACAAGGCCATCTCGGCTCTATTATATTGTTTATTTAGGAAACATTGTTTTCGTCATCTCCGATTTGGATTGGGTCTTACAAGAGGTTTTAGTGGGTTAGCAATTTCACATAACCTGGTTACCACGGATCTTCTTGAAGATATCCTTACCTTACCGAATAGGATAGATTGCGAATTACGAGAAGGAAAATCTTTATTATACCGGTAATGAATTTAAGAATAGGGCCTCAATTTATGCAGCCTTATAATTTTCATAACAGTTTATATTATTACATACGAGTCCCAACATCTAAATGTATATGATTGAAGGTGGCCATTTCGAATTAAGTCGCCAATTTGCTCGCTATGGTTTCATTAAAAATAATGATTTTAAGAAAAGGCCGAGAAGATATTATAGATAAAGACCGCTGTGGTCTAAATTGAATCTGTAACCTCATGAGTCAAAATTCAATTTCGTCACGACGAGCGCCTGCTCAGAATCACGCACCCGAAAATTCAATTGATAC